>NW_004524581.1:4446773-4478484 GCF_000260255.1 Octodon degus | reverse complement strand
AGGCTTGCAGTTTATCATTCTTAATAGCTGAATAATACTCCATTGTGTAAAAATACCACATCTTTCTCAACCATTCCTGAGGTGATGGGCATCTTGGTTGTTTCTCCTTTTTAATTTCTTACAACTTTTTTTAAACAATTCTAGATGCTTATATCTAATAATCTAAACTAAGTTGAAGATGACATTATGCAATATAACAACCATTGTCAAATTCTTTTCTTTGTGAAATGCTGTATCATTTCTTTTTTAATTTTTTTTTTTACTATTTTTTATTCTCATTAAAAAAAATCTTTTTTAGGGCCAGCCAGATAGCTCAGTGGACTGAAGCACCTACTTAGGCAGAGTGCAGCAGCCAGGGTTCAATCCCCAGCCTGCTATGCCAGCCCCATCCCCCAGGGGCATGATGAGCGATTGAGACTGGACATTGTGGGGCGCACCTGTAATTGCAGTGCTTGGGAGGCTGAAAACATGGGGATCACTACAAGTCTGATCTATGTAGTAAGACTCTGTAGACCCTTTCCTAAATATGGAAAAAAATAATAATAAAAGAATGTAGCTCTTATATTTTTTTTAAAGCAAAAAAGAAGTTGTGTCCACCACTATGCCACTGCTGATCTAGTGGGCCAGGACTTGAATCTATGTATGTCCACTCATTCCCTTAACAAAATAGTATGTTTTGAAGTTTATTTGAAATGAAAATTTTTGTTGGTGTCCTAAATGTTTTTTTCATCTTTGTATCCTCATCACTGAATGGTATATCTGGCAAAATTAGATAGAACTTATTTGTTAAAATAAAATAGCCACTTTTTTCCTTAAATAAGAAGCAAAATACCAGCTCAAACTAGTTTGGGATTTCATTAAAAATCTTGTAGTATTTTTGAAATACAACATGTGTAAAATGAAAAAAAAAATAGTTTGGGTCTTACCAGTAATCTTAAATCTGCAACCTGTTCCAATCTCTTTACCATTTTAAGAAAATTGTTTTATTTCTTTCATTTCCATCTATTATTTTTGCAATATGAAAGGATAATTCAGGGTCTCTGTTTTTCTTTCAAACACTGACCACTTTTTACACAAGGAACTCAGTTCTAACATGAAATGCACCCAAGAATAATCTCTTTAGCTTCCTTTCTTCCTCATGCTTGTGTGGATATAAACAGAAACAGAAAAATGGTATGCTAAGTTAGTGCTCCTTGTTGGAATATTATTTCTTGCAGTGAAGGTTCCTTTTACCAGAGTTGACTTGCCACAGGGATCCATCTAGGTCTCAAGTAAATTGTTTGCTCCGGCTTGGGGACGACCAGGTTTCCTTCCACATCAGATTCCTTCATCACCTACAGAGGCCATCACTTCGGTACCTAGGATGACACCACATCAGTGCCTGCATCTCTTGGTACAGACTTAGGGAACCCCTTAGGAGTATATTATGGGAAGGTTTTCTGCTTCTCATTTTAAAGATCCAAATTCTTAAATTTATTTCCTGAGGTTAAGGCTTTAAATGAGTGAATATTTTACAACTAAGATACATGCTAAGTTAATTTAAAAACATAGTGTTTCCAAAGGCTTCTATTATTCTCTTACTTGAATAAGTCATTTCATGTTACATCATGTAGGTTTGACCACTATATAATTTATATTTTTTCATAACATCAATGCAATCTAGATTCTATTAATTATTCTGGGCAATATATATGTTAAACCACTAGTTCCGTAAAGGTAGATGTTAAGTTTAATAGTACTATGCTTTACATACATCAAAACAACAAATGAAGAATTGACTAAGCAAATATTGTTTTTCTATTTTAATACATTTAGTATAGGGTGTACAGGGTCTCACTACACAGGTCAGACTTAAAGTGATCCTACTGTTTTCAGCCTCCCAAGTACTGGGATTACAGGTGCACCCCACCACACCCTGGGGGAAAGGCTGGCATGCCATGTAGTGATAGGGAGCAAATCCTAATCCCTGTGCTTCCTAAGCAGGCACTTTAGTCAATGAGCAATCTGGCGAGCCCTACTTAGATTTTTTAAATAATAAACTTATTCTTAAAGGTATAGATAAAAATATAAGACACTAATTCATTATTTATCAGTATTTGCTTCTAATGTCAGGTAATCCCAAATTCACAATTATATTTGCGAATATATGTTAGCAATTGATATGATAATAAATATCTTAAATTTGCATATTTAGGAAACATATTTATTCTTCTCTCTAGCCATTTTCAGCAATTAAAATAAATGAACATTATTGTACGTGTTTACACTAGGATAAAAAATTCAATATTTTATAATACTTTTATTTGGATAATTAATCTAATTAGTTTGTGGAAAAATGTTATCATTTGGTGAATTCTTCCTCCAAACAAGAATAAATTTAGAGAAAACAAGTAATATAATTTATTACCTAATATATTTTTATTTTTAAAATTTTCTTTGGAGTAAAATTTTTCAATATGTTTCTATCCAAAATGATATAATCAGACATATGTCATATAAATAATGAATTATAATTGGATTTTATACATACAATTTTTCCAAATTGAATATTTTTTATTGATCTTTGTAGAAAATTTTTGAGTTCAAAAAAAAAGGTTTCCTTTACCAAGCACCCCTCTATCTCTGTGTGGTGTATTGAGTACAGGGTAAAAATCATGTTTCCACCTTTAATCAAAAGTGCAGGAATTCACTTTCTTCTCTTTTTTTTCAATAGCCCAAGGTCTTGAGTGTGCTAGGCAAGTGCGCTACCCCTGAAGTACATTTCTTTTTATTTTATTTTATGAAAAAAAGAGAAACAAAATTTCATAACAACATAATGGGAGAATAGCAATCAATACCATAATAAATAGTGTTAGTTTTAAAGTAGTTACCCTGACAAAAATCTACTGACCAACTGTGGGAATACAATAACTCCAAATGACACTAGCACCAACCTTTCATTTCAATGAACTAATAGAAGCTAGTTGTGTGACTATCCCGTATTTTTGTCTTTTTTCTTTTCTCTTCCATATTTTCCTTGCTCCCATCCTAGCTTTCTTTTCCTTTGAACAATTTCCTACTTCACAATATCTATTATGTATTTTGAACTGTATTTACTCTTTCAGTTTCTTGCACCAGGGATACAATATGGTGTTTACACATGTGAGCTCTATTTATTTCACTTGTGAGTGTGGTCCAAAGTTGCATCCATTTACCTATAAAATTCTCAAGTTTATCCATCTTTATAGCTAAGTAGTATTCCACTGAATAAAAAGATCTCATTTCGTAATCCATTTCTCAGTTGCAATTATTAAAGAAATTAGGTATTAAAGCTAAGTAACTACTTAAGGCATAGTTATGACTACTAATAAAATGTTACGCTATTTATTTAGTAATAGTGGAGGCTAGGGCATTTCAACTGAGATACTCCTTTTCCTTTCCTATTTATATAATGAGACAGGTTCTTGAGAATTTTCTAAGTTGTCCAGGCTGGATTCAAGCCTGTAAATTCGCTGCCTTACTGGCCAGAGTGCTGGTTTACAGTTACCCCTCAACACTGGGATGACATATTGCTATTTTAAATTAATTGCCCAGAAAATACATAGAACAGTGTTTATTGTTTAGGCTGAATAAATCAAGAATATTTTAAAAATTTTATTCAAATACATATCTATATTTTAAAATAGCTCAATTTAAATATCTCTATTCCATTATTATTGGTATTTCTGTGAATAATCAAGCATTAACTATCATCAAAGTTTAGTGTCTCTACAAGAAAATTAGATTAAATTATGGAAAATGGTTAATAGGCTAAGAATTAAATAGCACAACATCAAAATATTACATTATAAAACCATGAATCTTAGAAAAAATCATCTCTTAGAAACAAATCAGAGGTGTAAGCTAAATAAAAATCTAGTATAGTGACATAAGATGTCTAATTAGAAATGGACTTTGAAGACAGCTGACCCTGAATATGAAACTGTGCTCTATTTGTAATTTAAGCTTACTACTAATTTAAATTTACTAAATCTCAAAATTTCTTCTCTAAATTCAAAAATAAGATTGTTGTAGGAATGAGTGAAAGAGTGTTACAATATTTCATGGACTCTAGCAATAATTATTATTTTTAACAAAAAATGAATTGATTTGTTTAAGCAAGATGAACATTATAACTATCTGTATTTTTCTTTCCTTGTAATTGCTAAACCATAATCATGGTTGACATTTATATAGGACAGTATTTTCCATGAGTACTAAAGGACAGTGAGTAAAAATCCCGATCTATGAATTTGAATATCTGAATGAAACATACTATTATCTGGGAAGTTACAGATAACTTTTAATACTTCTTGGTGTGCAAAGAGAAGAGCTAAAAATATCATTAACAAAGTAATTGTAAGGGGAAAAAAAGACCAGCGTAAAATGATCTGACACAAATTCTGGCACTGAACTTTTGTATGTGTATAGAACAAGCCTGTGAGATACAGATAGATACATAGATAGATAGATAGATAGATAGATAGATAGATAGCATATATATTATATATGCATATATGTGTATATATAAATATATTTCCTATAATGTTGAACATGTGCACACATTTCTAATTTTTTCGTATAATGGGTAGGATTATGCTACTCATAAAACTTTTAATTTTATTTTAGGGAAGGGTCTAGAGGGTGTTAAGGGTTCCACTACTAGATTAGACTCATAGTGATGCACCTGTTTACAGCCTCCCAAGAGCTGGGATTATAGGCACGCGCCACCACGCCCAGCCTCTCATAAAACTTAACAGGAATGCCCAGAACTCTAGATAAGCTCTATATGACTAGAAATTTAGAGTCTGGATAAAATCATAGCACATTGAGTCATACAGTAAAACTGAAAGAAAAACAATTATTACTCATTTCCAAAATTATTAATTCTGGTAATAAAACCATGATGTAAAGAAATGTGCTTTTAAAAAAGATTCTTGCCATAATTTAAAAACAGTTAGAGCCAGCCAACTATACTTTAATTTATCTCTAACAAATGACATTGTGTCAAAAGCAAACTTGAGAAAAAAACATGGTGAGAAAAATGTTTAGAATCAATGGCCTCGCTTTTTCTCACGTCTATGCACAGCTCAATTTTAAGACCTCTTTCCAGTTCTGGACAGGATTATCACTCATCTAAGCTGAGCACTGGCTTTCTAGCTGGTGTGCCTTATTTCAATATATCTCCCCAACATATTCTTTCTATTATACTCCGATTTATCTTCTAAAAATTCTTATTTCAGTAGCTCACTTTCCCACTTCTTACTGATGGCAGCTTCCGCTGTCCCTCACCATAAAGGATAAATTTATGGCAAGAATTTATTCATCTTAATCTGCCTATCAGGATCTCTACAACTTCCACTGCATTTCTACTTCAATGCTGCTTCACTCAAGTGTAACAATAGCTTCCAGTTCTTTAAGTAAACTGTTCTTCTCTTGTTCCTGGGCTTTAATGTAAGATGTGCATTAGCATGGAAAGACAGTTACCTTCTAGGCTATTTCTTGCCTTCACCTGCCCTCTTCCTTATCCATTATCCAAAAATGAATTTCAGGTGATATCTATATTTTATTTTATTTTTTATTTTGTTATTTTTTTAATTTATGTGTGTGTGTGTGTGTGTGTGTGTGTGTGTCCAGCTCAGCCCACCAGGGGGCGGGGCTGGCTGGCATGTGGTGCTGGGGGATGGAACCGCGGTCCCTGTGCTTTGCCAAGCTTGTTCTAAGTAGGTGCTTTAGACCACTGAGCCATCTCACCAGCCCGATATCTATATTTTATTAAAATTCCAAAAGATTATATGGGAGAGTATATCTTCACAAATTTGGATAAAGAATGATTTTCTTAAATGAAAACAAAAGTATAAACCATGACAAAAAAGAAAATATATTATGTGTTCAAATTAACACTACCATTGGTCATTCAAGAAATGCAAATTAAAACAACCATGAGATTTCATCTCATCCCAGAAAGAATGACTATCATCAAGAAAAAGGAAACAAGGCTTTTCTACTGGCGGTGAGAGTATAGACTAGTACAACCACTATGAAAATCAGTGTGGAGTTTCCTTCAAAACTTAGGATTGGAGGTCCCACTCAACCTCGCTATTCTCCTCCTGGGTAATTTCCCAAAAGAACCAAAAACATCATGCCACACCTATTTACGTGCACCCGTGTTTATAGCAGCACTATTTGTCATAGCTAAATCTTGGAAACAACCCAAATGCCCATCCACTGAGGAACAGAAAAAGCAGGTGTGATATTTTTACACAATTTTATTCAGCTAAAAAATAGGACACATTTGAGGCTTCTATCTGTAAATGGATGCAACTGGAGGCCGTGTTCTTAAGTGAAATAAATCAGTGCATGTGTCAACATTATGTAGTTTCTTTTGCATAAGAACCTGAAAGACAAAATAAAATCTGAAGGAAAAATAGATACTGTGAAAAGGCTTATTCAAAAGGGAGAAGTTACTGAGATGAGAAGGACAGGAGAGGGAGTGGAGGAAAGAGGTATATCTATGTGTGTAAGCAGGATGGTTTGGACAATTGTACCTTGGATTTCTGCTGACCTATGGAAAGGAGTATTTAATGCTTAATTAGTTTTGTCTCTGTTTTTCAGCACTTTTTCCTTTTTCTCTCTTTAATTTCTTATTATTTTTTCTTTTCTTTTTATCCTCTTCTAATTCTGCATGCATATATCTGGTAATATGAGCAACTAATTTGTAAACAACACTATACAATACAACACATACTGTCAAATACATAGTATTTTGTTTAGTGACATTCTGTATCATTTGTAATTTTTTTCTTTTTTAATATCATTTTATATCTTTAAAAATAAAGAAAATAAAAAATTAAGAATGTCTGCTCATCAAAATACATAACTGGGATAGTAAAGGCAATTAATGGAGTAGATTTATATATTTATAACTTGGGTAAGCAGAAAAAGCTGATACAAAACTTGAATAGTAAGTTTTCACAAATGAAAAAGAATGAGAAGCTATATTGATAAATGAGCAATAGATTCCACAAATAGCTTATTTGGGTGAATATTAAACTTATGAAAAAGATGTTAAACGTTTTCAAGCTGCAAATTAAAACTGCCAGTAGGATCCACTGTATTCCACCCAGGAGAAGGACTAACATCAATTGTAAGTGCCACCAAACAGTTGTAACCATGTAAATAATTCAGAGTTTTGTAAGTCACCTTTTGATACACATCTGAAGCCACTTGCAAATAGTTGAGGATCTGAAACTTTCCCTTTAAATTGTGTGATCATCAAAAATGAAGCGAGGGCTGGTGAGATAGCTCAGTGAGCTAAAGCACTGCTTAGGTGAGCACAGGGACTGGGCTCAACCCCGGTGCTGCCCATGGGTGCGCTGAGCAGACCACTGAGTCCAGGCTTGGAGGCCTACTCCTGTAATCCAATGCTGGGCAGGCTGGAAACAGGAGGATCAGTGTGAGTCTGAGCTGCACAGTGAGACCTTGTCCAAAAATAAAAAGAAAAGTGAAACAAAATATTAGCATAAAACAACTAAAAATCTATCAACAATAGAAAGAAATAATAAACCATGGTATAGAAAACAATATAGAAACACAGATTAGCATATAGATTAATGTCATATATCCTCATTAAAATATATTTATGTTGCTATTAACATTGTTAATTATTTAAATGCACCTTCACCACACGTTCATTATTGCACAGCTATGGCACTGTAGCATAGCATTTCTAGGACATTCAAACAAAAGGCAAAACTTTCCTTGGTCATGAGAAGCCAGAGTGATTCCATTCATGGGAGGACCTGAGGTACTGCAAGGGTTTCAGGTGGGTGGGCTGAGTCTTCTTTTCTTTTACACCTGGACAGAGTTTATATAAAATTGCTCATCACTTCCATTGTTAATATGTGCCAATTTTTCAAATATTCAATATTTAAATTAATGTTTCACTGAAAATATTTATATGAACTCTGGAGAAAGTTGAGTAAGAAATTCCAAGTATAACTTTAAATTGCTAAGATCTTTTTTTTTTTTTCTTGGCTTTTTGAGACAGGGTCTCATTATGCAACTCAGGCTAACTTTGAGCTCACTCTGCAGTCCAGGCTGATCTTAAACCCTCAACGATCCTCCTGCCTCAGCCTACATAGTGCTGGGATTATGGGCATGCACCACCAAAGCTGGCAACTGGTTCAGAATGCATTGGAAATAGAACTTCATTATGAACATAATAAGTGTATGTGAAATTTTCTCTGAAAGTTTTAAGGCAACAGGCAAAATTTTAATTGCACACTGGTAGAAAACAGCATTAGAGATAAGATGATTCGGTGATTATTAACATAATAAAAGCATCTCTGAGTTCCCATAACCACCCTCTGCTACTTACAATAGCTTCAAAGTTTTGGAATATCCTCAGAGTTATAAATCTTTTCTTTCTGTATTTTAGGAAAGGGTCTATAGGGTGTTCAGGGTCTCACTACTAGATTAGAATCTAGTAATCTGCCTGTTTAGAGCCTCCCAAGAGCTGAGATCACAGGCGCATACCGCCATACCCAATGTCTCACTGTGCCCCAAGGGCGGGGCCAGCCCAGCAGACCCAGGGATCGAACCCCTGACCCTTGCACCTCCCTGTAGGTGCTTTAATCTGCTGAGCTATTTGGTCGGCTCTAGAGTTATAAATCAACCAACCAACCAATCCTAAAGAATGGCTGTCTATGATGAACAACAATTTGAAGTAAACGTTTGGCGTAGAATGTAAAATATTGAAACTAACCTTCTAAAATCTCAAATTGTCTCATTGTGTTTTTCCACAAGTAAGCTATAACTGGAAAATAATCAGCCCTAAAAACTGGAGATCAAGAATGCTGGCCCTAGCAGCCCACCCTTGCCCTCTTGCCTTGGCGGCATCTCTCCCTCCTGCACGGCAGTTATTCAATAAGGCAGGTAGGGCAAGAACAGGTCTACTGGGGCTGGCATTTTTTATTTCTAGGGTTTTTTGAAATTTATTTTTCATGGCCAGCTCAGCCTACCCTGAAGGTGGAACTGGCGCAGCATGTGCTGCCAGAGATCCAACAGTGGTCACCTGAGCCTGGCTAAGTTTGCCTAAGCAGGTGCTTTAGACTACGGAGCTATCTCACTTGCTCCTAATTTCTAGTTTTTGAGGTAAATTATTTTCTGATTGTGTCTTAGTTTCAGGGAAACAGTGAGTTCAAGTAAGTAGTAAGAATAGGAAGCTTCTTGTTTTCTGTTGCCAATACTGTTATTCTTCTTCTTGTCTCTTGGCATGAATGTATTTTTTTGTTGTTGTTTAAGTTTGGTTCTGCAGAAGTCAGATGTTGTGTAGCTATTTAACATAGAAGAAAATGTTCCTATATTTAAAACCAGTGTAGAATATTTACAAAATAACCTATTCAGGCATTAGAAGGATTCTTTATAATATTTTGTCATTTTGAATTATTTTTAACTAGTCAAATTTCAATTATTTTCTTTTCTGTTCATTTTTGTTGAGTTGGAACAAAATCCATGCCCTCCCTATATACTTAATAGGCAAATTGGTTTCTTTTGAGGATTTAAAGATTTTTTACATATGAAGAACATTTTTTAAAATTTTGAAAAGTAGTTATTCTTTCTATTTCTCTTTGTTTGTGCTTTGACTGCTCTCTGCAGTAATAATTCAGCATATTTTCGCATGCATCTCAACACTTACTTGACTGTGTGATTTCTAAACAGAATAAAGCCTTCTAAATATTGGTAATACTTTCTCTGTTTCTATTTATTCTTCAGTTGCAACCTCAAAACCTCATATTGTAATAACAGCACAAGTGGCATTTGAGCATTCATTATGCACTGATATATCCGTATTATAATTTCATTTTACTTTTCCAGCTATTTACAGTTAACCTCAATTTTGTAGGCAAGACAACTGAGAGAATAGAGCATACATTTTTCACAATAGAAAAGTGTGTACACAAACCCAGACCCAGATGGGGTTAAATTTCTGCGCTTAAGATTCTCTCCTGAATGGAGAAGAAATATACTCTTTTTATTTGTGCTTCATCCCTTTATATATCTGATAAATGTACACATTTCATCCTGTAAATGATATGTGCTAATTGACTATTATTCATTCACTGAAATGTATAGTTTTTCCTGGGAAACATTTTTAGCATTAACTTTTCTATGCAATGGAATTTTCAATTTTCCATCCAAAACACTGATTTCATCAGTTCTAGATGAAATTAGATAAACTGTATTTATACAGATGTTCTCCCCCTGAAGCTACTTTCTATCTCAGGGAAAGTGGTATAAAAATGTAAGACATTGAGTAACTAGAAAATCAGTTACTTTTAGACTGTGTTTCTCTTTCAAAACTCAAGTTAGAGAATCAATGGCACAGCAGAGTTCTGAAATTTCTACTATTTTTTTTCAGAAGCTGGGATTGAACCAGGCCCTTGCGCTTGCCAGAAGCACTTATTCTACTGAGCCATCTCCCTGGCCTCTCTACTATTCTTTTAATCTTATAGAACCAGAAGAAATATTTTAATTAAAAAGTAAAGAAACCCAAATTTAAAAAATATTGTCAATTTGGAATGTAGTAATTTGCATTAGTAATATATATTGATGAATTAAATTAAACTAGTAGTATTCCAGTACAAAGGGAATGCTGTAGATTTTGAACTCTGCTTCATGCCATGAGCCCCTTAGCTTATATAAACTTACTTAAATTATTATAAGCTGTAGGGAAGAAATGAGGAGAAACTCAGTATTCGGGCTTACAATTTTTTCAGTGCAAAAAAAGAAAGGTTGAGTGAAATGCCAAGACAACAATTACACTCATTTATGATAGTACTTACTGTGTGCTTTGGTTTATCCTGGCCCTTTAATCTTTCCTAAACCTATCTTATTATTTGTTTCTTTACATTGTAATGACCTTAGTGTCAGCTTACTGAGTTTATTTGAAGTTCCTCAGACAGGGATACTTGAAATTATTTAGTTTTAGGTTTAAGAGAAGTTTAAGTATGGGACTTGGCTTAAAATTTATGGAAGTAATAATTTTAGATCTTATGTAAACTGAAATCGCAAGTATCAACCATTTCTTTTTTACAGACTATTTCCTATGCATGAGCTGTTTTAGACTAAGTTAAATCAAAGAGAATAAGAAGAATGTTTAATCCAATTAGACTTCATCTACAAAGCATCTGAATTGAAATCAAAACTTAAATGATTGAGAAATCATTTTGATTTCCAAGTTTAAAGGGAAGGATAATTTGAATCATCTAACTTTAATAAACTCAGAATATGGCAGGAAGTAAAGGTGTACTAGTTTATGTAAAAGACTATGGCTGTCTCATTGATCATATACATATATATACACATATATACATCAAACATAAGTATACATGCGGACTGTGAATATAATTAACTTTATATTAGAAATCACAAGTATGAATTAGAAATGTATCTCTTTACAATTGAATTTAATTAAAAGCAGCTTATAATAGCAGTTTGTTGTATTCAGATGAACATTATATATAAATTAAAGACATTGTGAGCCATGTATTGAAATTATAGATAATTTCTCTCACACCAGCATGTAATATGTAAACAAAAATCACTGTAAGTATGTGTTAATTTGTCAGATCTGAAGTATAATTTAAAAGTTACCATAAGTATCATTTGAATTTAAAACATTTTTTCCTGTGAAATGGCTGAGAAATTGTCTTCATGTGCTTAATATATGCATAAACTTGCTGGATTTTTTCACAAAAAGACTAAAGGCAGCAAGCCAAATTTTTGAGCAACTTATACTACCTAAGTAGAAAATCTACAGAAGGCATGAAATATTCTCTACCAAGCTGTCAAACAATTTCTTTGGCTATCATAGGCATGGTGTAAAGAACCTTATTATGTAGGAATCCAATTTCTTTGAAAGATTTTATTCACACCTATAGTACTTGGAAAAGTGTAAAAATTTAGACAGTGGTGTTATGGGAAATTCCAATCATGCTACTCTTTTCATTTCATGGAACATAATGCTAAAGTCAAAATAGTCAAGGGAGTAGTTTCTTAGCTTCTCCAGCAGAAAGCGTTCAGGGGGTGGGGGCGGAAATTGGTGCAAATCATCAGTCCACCTAGAAACTGTCATTCAAGAGGTTCGTATTAGTTATATCTCACATTATGATACCGCAGAAGAATGGCAAGCACACAATTGGTTTCTGGTTGGGTGTTTTACTTCAGAAGAGCTGCACCGAGGAACGCTGTGGTACGGAGGACATCAGAGGCTATGGACTGCACTGGCCCCATCTAAACAACAGCACAGCAAGGTAACATGCAGATTCCTGTTCCTTAAGAAACCCTTCTGAGTGAACAGAATTATGTATAGACTGCTCTTAGATGCAAATGAAATAAAAACAAAAATAGGGAGGAGGGCATCTTTAGAGACACCACCACAGATCTAGACATGGACATAGCTGCTACTTCAATGAAAAGACAATTGTGAGCTCTAGTACTTGTAGAGTAGGTTGGAAATATTCCGTTAAGAAAAACCAAAAGCAAAACAAATGTTCCCCTTTTTCTGTTATGCACTTATTAAGTTATCTTTAATTTTCATAATATACATCAAGTGCCTTGTAATCATTTTCAGGTCATGAACATAGACTCACCTCCCTTGCACCAGTAATTTCTATTCCCTTGTTAGCTCCTGGAAAGAAGTAAGCTGTCATTGTTTCCACAGGCCTTCATTTCTCTGAGCAGCTTAAACTACCTAAGCAGGAAATCTACAGAGGGCATGGAATATTCTCCACAAAGCTGTCAAATAATTTCTTTAGATATCATAGGCATGCTGTAAAGAAGTTTATTATTTAGGAATCCAATAATAGGAAATATTATTCTATTCTCACATTAAACCATCATATGCACTCTATTCACTGATTACTTTTTTATTATAACTGAAATATTAGGCAGAACTTCAGGTATTAGTGATTTGAAAAGTTATTAATCAGCCTAAAGAATTTTAATTGATATACTATCACTAATAAATGTAGAGATTCCCGGTAACTTACAATGGAAAAATTCAAATACGCTGTTTTGGACCTGAAGCTAAAGGAAGTCTACAACTTTCTTGATCATTTCCAAGCTCCAGCTCACCACAAATGTCCCCCAAACACACACACCTGCAGGAACATAAAAAACAAAGCTATTGTACCACTGATTTAACAATGTTTTTCACTATAATAATACGGTGTGTTGCATGTATTGCCAGTTATCCCAATTACAAAAGCCCAAGAACCAAACACATGTTCTCTCAAAGATCCCAAACCCAATTCCAGGAATAACCTACGCAGTCTGCTTCTAATGACATTGTACTCAAACTCTTAGTAATGTCTCTAGGATTAACACATGGAGCAGTTGGGAAACCTTAGTAGATCTACTTCCAAGCTCACTCATCTATTTTGAACAGGTGTCTTTTCTTTGCTATGTAACCTTTTGTAAATCTGCCTCATGACGTATCAGTGGCCTTGGAGCACAGTTTTGAAAATAAATGTATTTCCAGAAGTTTCCCAATGAAACATCATTAATTATATAGTCATCACTCGTCTTCAGCCTCTTGTTCTCACCTTTTCCCTAAACTTATATCCAGAAGCCTAAAGCCCACTGAAGCATATTATTTAAGAGTCATGCTACCTTTTTGCCCTCACAATATTCATTGTTTGAATTCTAGACAGAGAATGTTCTTGTGTGTATTATCACCTCCTACAGATTCTTCCCCATGATTCTCCCATATCATACATTCTGTGAAATTGCTCACTAGTCCTCTGCTCCTATTCAAATTAAGTATTTGCATTTTTAGATCTCATATTTGTATACATTTATATTTCAGAACAGATTCCATTATTGTACCTTTGTTTCTCCATAGAGGTGAAATATATCTCAGAGGTGTGGATCATGTACTCACTGCTGCCTGCTGAGTACCTAATATGGTTATAAAATTAACATTTGATATGCAGGCTTGGAGAATGTCTCCCATTATTTGTTACCAGCTTGAGAAATAGATGAATGTTTATATTTTTATCTTTTTAAAAGTGCCATATGTCTGTTTTTGTAAACCTATCTTCACTTCCCCATTGCTGGCTTCTGTGAAGTGTTTTCCATGTCTGATAAGTAAATGAAGAAGAGAATTGGAGGTGAAATGGGGGTTTTGATCTAGATTTTTTTCTCCCATTATGTATGACATTTAAGAAGTGATGAGAAATTACTGGTTTCAAGACCAGTGGTTTCTCTGAGTGATTTACACACGTAAGCTTGTGCTTCTGGGAGGTTTATAGTTACTGTTTCTAAAAACAGTGCTTTGTATTTGTGTGTTTTGAATGAATAATGCATTTCTGAATGTTCTTTTTGAATATATCTGTTGCCATTATTTTTCTCAGGCACTTCTTAAAATGGCCTTTTTTTTTTTTTTTTTTTTTTTTTGTTTTACCTATTTTAGTGTGTCTTTTTATCTGTCTAGATTACTACTATTTTCAGGAAACCTTTAGACATTTTGTGCTTTTATTAAAC
This sequence comes from Octodon degus, assembly GCF_000260255.1. Classification (NCBI taxonomy): domain Eukaryota; kingdom Metazoa; phylum Chordata; class Mammalia; order Rodentia; family Octodontidae; genus Octodon; species Octodon degus. The sequence goes on along the minus strand of NW_004524581.1, from coordinate 4,463,916 downwards.
AGACTTCAGTCTTCAATGGAATTAAAAGAAATATAGAATTTTGCAAATGATATTGATAAGAATTAAAAATATCAAGCTCTATGAGCTTGGACTTTAATATCCCCCTAGTCTTCTAAATGTTGAAGATTCAGTTAGCCTTACTGTCACTTCATGGACACCCCAACATAAGTACTCGCTGAGCTGATCCAGATGTTCTCATACACAATGGGCAAGGGATACGGGAGCGTTGGGGCTGTTTAGTCCATGAAGCAGTAACTTGCTTCAGTTATGTCAAATTTTCCTCATGAATTTTTCTTATAGAAAAAGTAATTGCTTTTCAGAATTGATTTAGAAATGCTGCTTTGGAGTGTAACTTTTGTGCAGTTCTTGAGTTGTGATAGAAATTGTAAAAAGGGTCAGCTTATCTCTGCATCATCACTAACGAGCAAATCTCATTTTACATGCCTAGATTTTCATATTTAAATTGAAGGGGAAATGATGTCAGCATGCTTATTTAAGCACATTTTATCATTTTCAATAAGATGTCTACGTAAGTTAAAAAATGTATACTCTTCTGATAATAAAGTACATAGCTTTAACATCTGGCTCTATTCAACTTCTCATTGTGCAATTTAAGGTTTATGTTGTAATTTCACTTGCATATGAACAATTAAAATTTATTAAGCATTTTATGCAATATATATTTAGCCCGAGTCAGATTAAGCTGCTGTTTATTAAATACTATATTTCAGCAGCAGATCCTTCTGCAGGTTTAGTATGCTTAGCCCAACTCTAAAGGAGCACTGGACAAGTGGGTTAACTAGCCTATGAAATCAAACCCCAAAGTTCAAAATATTTATTCCTGCAGGTTCTTCACTTCTACTTGTTTTATTGAATCTTGATATTTATCCTCATTTTTAAGTTAATATCTTTATTGGGCTAAACCTGTTTCTTTTCCTCGACACTTCAGAAGACTTATTAAATAAAATTCACTATTTTAGTATTATTATTGCATTTTAATTTTTCAACTGTATTTTACTATGTAAGTACACAATATGAGTTCTTTTTGACAAATATTTAAGTGTACAATTATTGATGCAATTATTGACTATGCTTACCGTATTGCGTAGCTTCTTCACTTTGTGGAACTTTATGACCAGTAGTAGACAACGTTTTGTTTCCTTTTCTGCCCAGACCCTGCTAACCACAATTCCACACTTTTTATTCGATCCATTTGGCTGCTATGGTTACTTCATATAAGTGGAACCTTGTTATGTTTGTCTTTCTGTGATTGGCTCATTTCACTTAGCATAAGGGTTATCCTTGCCCATCGACTTTTTTACATTTAAAAGCTGAAAAATAGTCCCTTTTACATATTGTTAAATTTATAAATTCTTTTTATGTTATAGACAGAAGGCCTTTGTGAGAGGGACAGTTGGCTATAAGTTTTTTCGAAGTTCATGGGTTTTCTTTTTACTCTATTCGTGATTTCTTTTGACTTGCAGAAACTTTTCAAAAAGATGAGATCCAAGTTGTTGATTCTTTAAAGTGTTTCCCCTGCAGTTTGGTTTTTGGTCATGAACTCTCTACCTAACCCTATGTCATTAGGATTTCTACCTACTCCTTCACCCTAAGATTTAGTGTTTCTGTTTCAATATTTAAATCTTTGATCCATTTGACTCTAATTTAGTGCATCATTATAGACATGGGTCAAATTTTAGCATTCAGCATGTGGAAATCTCTTAAAGAAGCTATGTTTCTTCCAATGACTGTGTTTGGCCTCTTTGTCAAAGATGAGGTAACTGAGTGTTTTTGCAGTAATGTCTACATCTTCTTATCTGTTCCATTCATCCTCAGGTCTCTTTTTTGGCCAGTACCATGCTGATTTTATCACAGTAGCTTTGTAGCATAATTTCAAGTCAGGGATTGTGATGCCTCCTGCCTTTTCTTTCTTGTTCAGTATTGCTTTTGTTATGCTGGGTCTCTTTTAGTTCCAGGTAATATTTAGGAATGTTTTCTCTAGATCTGTGAATTAAACCAATGGTATTTTAATTTTTATTCCATCGAATTGGTGCAAAAATTTGGGGAGTATGGCCATTTTCACAATGTTGGTTTTTCATATCCAGGATAAGGAATATCTTTTCATTTTCTGGAATACTCTTTGATCCCTTTCTCAGGGTACTGGAATTTTCACTGTATAAGTATTTTATTTATTTTTGTGTGTGTGTGATATTGATTTCTAAGTATTTCTTCCTTTTTCTTCTTTTTCCTTTTATTTTAACTGTTACTGTAAAAGGCATGATTTCCCTAATTTCTCTCTCAGTGCTTTCATTGTTTATGTACAACACTACTATTGATTTTTGAAAGTTCACTTTGTATCTTGCTGCCCTACTGAATTTGCTTATTAAATCTATAAATTTCTTGGAGTTTTTGGGGTGTTCTTTGTTGAGTATCATGTCATCTATAAATAATAATTTCACTTCTTTATGTCCAACCACTATTCTTTTTACTTCTACTATCTAATTACTCTGTTTCACAGAAATTTAGAAATCTAACCATATACAGCATTGTAGCAGGACAGTCCTATGACATTTTTTACCCTTTTTTAAAAACAAACATTCACTTGAGAGACAGAATAGCAGTTATTGGTATGACATGACAAGTAGTATGTATTTAGAAACCCAACTTCTGCCATTGCAAGTCCTATGGATAACTCACTACTATTAAGGACTGCTAGACTATATTGGATTATTTTGCTGAACTCACACACCTGCAATATTTAAATGACAGTGGAATATCCATCTCTGACAAAACTAAACAAAAAAGGGGGATACAAATGAAGGATCATTTTGTATGTGAACATACAAAGTAGGATGGATATACAGCTACTTCCTCATAATTCAATGAGAAGAAAGATTTGTATTAATAGTGTTTGGACAGAATATCATGTCTGGATCCTGTACTATGAATAGCCACTATGGAGCCAACAATATATAATGTAATAATTATTGGAACTGTCCTACTAATCTGTTTTGAAACTGTTCATTGCTATTTGTTTCTCAATAAAATTAATAAAAAATACATAAATAAAGTTTCCTGAACTACATCGAATAAGAGTTGTGATAGTGAACACCCTTGTCTTGTTTTTAATTTTTAAATAAGAGCTTTCAATTTTTTCCATTGAGTATAATGTTGGCTGTGGGCTTCTTATAGATGACTTTTATCAGGTTGGGGTATAGATAATCTATTCAGATTTTCTGTAGGGCTTTTATCATGAATTAGTGTTGGACTTTCATCAAAAGCATTTCTTCATCTACTAAGATAATCATGTGATTTTTATCTTTGGTTCCTGCGATGTGCTGTATTATATTTATGGATTTTCATATGTTAAGCCATCATTGTGATCCTCAGATGAATCTCACTTGGTTGCGATGTATAATCTTCATGATGATTTGCTGCATTTTTCCTACTAGTATTTTACTGAGGATTTTGCCATCTATGTTCATTAGGGAAATTGGCACATAGTCCTCTATTTTGGTTGGGTCACTCTTTGGTTTTGTATTTGAGTAATGCTTGCCTCCAAGAATGAGTTTTGAAAACGACTTCCCCTTCAATTTCACTCAAGAGTTTGAGAAGAGTTGGTATTAAATCTTCCCTAAATTTCTCATTGAGTTGTGCTGTGAATCCATCAGGACCTGGGCTATTCTTTGCTGGTAAGTGTTTTATTGCCATTTCTATTGCTTTTCCTGTTACTGGGCTATTCAATTTTTTTGTATCTTCTTGCTTCAACTTCAACAATTCATATGTATCTAGGAACTGCCCATTTCTTTTGGTTTCCATCCTGTGAAAGTAAAGATTTGAGAAGGTATTGATGATCTTCTGAATTTCTATAGGGTTTTTAGTGATTTCATCCTTTTCATTTTTTTATTGCATGAATTTTAATTTTTCTTTACTTTTTGAAAAGGTTGGCTAGAGGTTTGGCAATTTTATTTACTCTTTCAAAGAAGCAACTCTTCAATTCAATAATTCCTTTTATTGTTTTCTTCATTTCCATTATACTTATTTCTGCCCTGATCTTCATAACTTCCTGCCTTCTTTAGGATTTGGGCTTGACTTGCTCTTCTATTTCTAGGAGCTTGAGGTATAACATAATAATTGTTTATTTGGGCTTCTGTTTTCCTAATGTGTGAATTTATCTCTTTAAATTTTCCTTGTAAGACAGTTATCATTGCATCCCACAGGCTACTAAGTTATAACTGCACTTTAATTCAATTGTATATATTGTTTAATTTTCTCTTTAATTTCCTGTGTGATCCACTGGTTTTTCAGACTGTTATATAATTTTCATGTGTTTGTGGTGTTTTTTATTTCTTTTGTCACTAATTTCCAGTTTTGTTGCACTATGGTCTGATAATATGTATAGGACAATATCATTTGTCATGCATTTATTTAAGCATGTTCTCTGTGTTAGTATATGGTCTATTTTGGAGCACATCCCATGTACAAATGAGAAGAATGTGTATTCTGATATTGCTGGGTGAAAAACTGTGTAAAGGTCTTTTTTTGTGTTCTATATTTTTAGGGAAGGATTTATAGGATGTTCAGGGTCTCACTAGTCTCACTACTGGATCAGAGTTATAGTGATCTTCCTATTCACAAGCCTCCCAAGAGCTGGGATTACAGGCACATGCCACCATGCCCTGTCTCAATCACCACCTCAGTGTACCCCAGGAGAGGGGCCAGCATGGCAGTCTTGGGGATCGAACCCCTGACCCCTGTGCCTGCTTGCAGGCACTTTAATCTGCTGAGCAATTTGACCAGACTTTGAAAGGTCTACTAAGTCCATTTGTTTACAAGTTTGGTGTAGATCTACTATTCTTTGTTTTTTATTGCCTAGTTGATCTATCTGTTCGTGGCAGTGGGGTGTTAAATCCCCCCCCTGCAATTAAATTATTGCTCATTTAGTTTATCATGTCTGTTAAAATTTGTGTGATGTAGTTGGGTGCTCCTACATTGGGTGCATATACTTATGATTGTTATCTATTCCTCTTTCAGTTTTCCCCTAACAAGTAGGTAGTGACCTTCTCTATCTCTTTTAATTGCACTTGGCTTAAAGTTGATATTGTAAGCAACCAAACTAGTGACCCATGATATCTTCTGGGTTCTTGTTGCATGGAATAATGTTTCCCATCCTTTGACTTTTAGTCCATGAATTTCCTTTTGAGTTAAACAATTTCTTGTATATAGCATATTGTTGGATTTTTGTTGCCTAATCCACTCTGCCAGTCTTTCTTCTGATTGGGGTATTGAGGTCATTTTCGCTGATTGTTATGACTGAGATGTATTGCCTACCTTTGCTCTGTTACTTTCCTGCTGTAGGTTCCATCTTTTCCCCCTCTGTTTAATTGCTGGTTCTGCTTGGTGGTTCCTGTCTTTTGTTGTTCTTGAACTTGTGGTTGTTTCTGTCTCTCTCTAGAAAATCTATCAATACTTTTTGTGGGGTTGGTAATGTTGTCATGAATTTCTTCAGGTGTTCTTCATCATGCAAGTGTCTTAACTTGCCGTTAAATTTGATAGATAATTTTTCAAGGTACATCAGTATGAGTTGGAAGTCATTTTCTTCCAGGACCTGAAATACTTCATTCCAAACTTTTTGTGATTTGATGGTTTCTTCTGAGAAATCTGCCATGACTCTGATGGGAAATCCATTATAGGTGATCTGCTTTTTAACAATTTTTAATATTCTGGTTTTTTGCTGAATTTCTGGGATCTTTATTACGTGTCCAGGTATAAATTTATTTTGATTATGACTAAGTGAATTTCTGTAGGCCATATTTATTTGTTTGTCAGTTTCTTTTCTCATGCTTTGGAAATTTTCTGCTACCACGTCTGCAAACAGCCTTTTTATGTCATTTGTGCTGATGTCTGCTGTTTCACTGACACTTGTTTGTCCTACATTGTCTTTCTTCGCATCATCTGTGGTTGCTGAATTGTTATTTCTCAGTTTCTTGTTAGTTTTAAGAGTTCTTTCATTTCATATTTATTAGCTGCAGTACTGTCTTAAAGGTCTGAATTTCTATCTTCTGTTTCACTTAAGTGGTTTTGCCAGCTTTCAATAGAATTCTTAATTTCTTGGATATCAGTTTAAACCTGTTTCATGCATTCTAATTCTTTCCTATATAGTTCATTCAGTGTTTCATTTATTTTATCTTTTCCACTATTTTTTAAATCTATGTCTTCTTCAGATATGCTGAGCAATTCTTTCATAATTGTTGTTGTTTCTTTTTTAACCTGAGAGATTATTTCTGATCTGACTTCTTCTATAACTTAATAAACTAATTTCTTTACTTCAGTTGGTATCATTTCACAAATATTAGGTCTGTGACTTTCTAGTTCTTCTCTGCCCCTGTATCCTGAACTTGTCCTGAGTGTACTGGAGGTCTGAGATTACCTTTTGCTCCTGTGCTTTGGCATTCTTGAAGCTCCCTGTTGTTACCTGGCTCAGCAGTTTTGGGAGAAGGGTAGGACACTGGTCAGTAAGTTTCCCAACAGTGTGGGTGCAGGTAGGACTCCAAGGCTCTCACAAGTGGTGGTGCCAGGAAGCTGAAACTCAACAAAGCTTAAATGCAGGTGGTGGGCATGTACTATACTCACTATGCCCCCATTACTGTCTGGTGCATCCTGAGAAGGTGAATCTCACTCTAGCAGGTCCTCCACAGTCCCACACTGGTGGTGAGTTGGGCCAGATTCACCAGGTCCCCAAAGCTGCCAAGCGTGCACCTATGTTCTCAGATAGTGGGATAGCACACCCAGTGTTTTTTTTTTAACTTTAAGGCAAAAAAGTAATAAAAATGATATGGAACTCCAAAACAAGATGACAGAAAATTAACAGTTACTATATTGCATATGGTTCTCTACAAAGCACTCGCTCAAATTACCAAGTACAGTCATGCAAAATGGATCAAACAATATGAGCAATAACTGTTCCTTTCAACGAATTAATAGAAATTAGTAGTACAATTATCATATATATTTTTTCTCCCCTCTCTTCTTCCCCCCATTGTTCTTTCCTTTTGAGAAATGTCTTTCTCTTTCACTATATTATATATTTTGGATTTTATTTACTGTTTCATGTTCTTATACTAGGGAGACAACATAATGTTTAAAAATGTGTCTGTTTATTTCACTTATGAGTATGGTCTCTAGTTGTACATATTTTCCTATAAAAGCCTTGAGTTTATCTTTTTTATAGCTGAGTAATACTCCTTTATACAAAAATACCTCTATGTTTTTTATCCATTCCTCAGTTGATAGGTATCTAGGTTGTCTCTAAGAATTACTTTTCTAAGGATGGCCAGGTATCTCAGTTCACTAAAGTACCTGCTTAGGCAGACACAGGGACCAGGGTATGATCCCCAGAATACCATGCTGGCCTCACCCTGAGGCACACTGAGACAGCAATTGAGACTGGGTATGGTGGTACATACCTGTAATCCCAGCTCTGCAGAGGCTAAAAAAAAAGAATCACTACAAGTCCAATCTGTGTAGTGAGACACTGTAGGGCCCGTACTAAAAATAAGAAAGAAAAAAAAAAAGATTTACTTTTCACAAACTGTGCAGCAATAAAAATGGGTGTACGTATTCTATTGTGGTATGATGTTTACATTTCTTCTGGAAAGATATCTAGATGGAGAATAGCTGGTTCAAATTCTGGAGGGGCTTTGGGGAGAAAGGAACCATTCTTAGTGTTGGTGCGATTGCACCATTCTTAGACTGGTGCAGCCACTGTGGAGATCACTGTGGAAATTCCCTATAATAATTATGATTGTCTTAATGTCTGTCTTTGAACAGATGTGCACTCAAGCTGATGAGCCGGAGAGCCATCTGGAAGCTTTGCTCCAGCACTGAACACACAGTGGGCTCTCTATTAAGAGTAGCAGGAGAGCTACTTTTTTCAATAATCTTTACTCTAGAGACTGTCTCATGAATGAAATCCTTCCTGTCAAATTACCCAAGACAGGACCTTGTATGTCATATATTCCAACATATCAGTTTTTTCTTGAACTATCACAAACTGCTTCAAAATAGCAAAGATCAGTGAATTGCTAGGTAGTATATGGAGGAACATCAACAACTCCTTGTCCCATTAGTGCCTTTTAATGTAGTGGTTCAGAGTCCTGCCCTTGCTCTCCATATCAGCATCACATACCCTTTCCAGGGTAGTTACTAGGGTTTGTAGTGGATTGCCAACTGGTGCTCAACTTGTTACATCCAGCTGAACTTAACTAGCATGGCAGTGCTGAGTGTGGGAGACCCACATGAGGATTATTACCAGCAGTGTAAGAAAAAGAACTGCAGAAGCTGATGAAAGGTGGTGAGGGAAGCTGTTGGGGGTTGTCATAAGCTGTAAAGAGCTGTTGGTTCCCTTGGAGGAAATTGTCATGCTGGCTTTCCTGATGAACTTGGCTGTTCTTGGTGGAGGAGGAGCTTGGGACCTCGTTGTCACTGAGAATCATTACAGTTCACTTTGGAGGAGATGTAGCTCTCATCCTGAGCATCTCTTCTGGCTCTGGAGGGGATAGTGGTGCACTGTTCAGCCTCTAAGAGAAGCCTGTTATATTGGCTTTCCTGATTGGAACTCAGCTTCCATCAACTTTGGAGGAGCTCAAGACCTCATTGTTGCTGAGGATGGCTGTGATATTTTTCAGGGGAGCCCTGCTCCTTTCTTTGAGCATTACTTCCTCCATCCAGTTTAAATCCCTCAGCCTGTTAACACAGTGTTTCATCCCACTGGCATAGACTTTTTAGCTTCCACCACTGATCTTTGGACCTTCCCAGTGCAGATCCTGGTGCAGAACTGCATGAGATATCACCATGGTCTCTAAGCCTCCAGTTGGACTGGTGGGAGGCATTGTTATGAGATCATTTTCCACTGAACTCATGCAAGATATTAGGATCCTGGTCCTCAGCTGGATTCTTTGTCTTTACTGTGTGGGCACATTTCCTGCACTCTTTTCTATGATTCTTTGGGTGATTTACTATAAAATAATCTCACAAGATGTGTCCTGCATTGTATTGTTTTCCTTTAAAAAAAAAAAAAAACTACTTTAAGGTTTCATGAGATACATGGGAAGTAGCATTTCATATGACATGCAATTTATTTTTCCAAAGAAGCAAAACTGAATGAAGCTTCACAGGCAGTGGCTTTCTCAGTGGCATAGACTTTTTAAGTGGATATGATCTTCTTAAGGATCTCTCCAACCATTATTAATGTTTTGCTGAGTAAAGAAAATGTCTACATATCTAGCAAATTAATAAGTTGTGAACATTACTTGGTATGATATTTTCTCTCTGTCTTTCCTCTATATGTCTCTTTATGAAGCTTCAAAATTAAATTTAGAGATAAGTAAAACTACAAATTTTTGTATGTTTGCAAGCTTTTAAAGTAGTATTTTTAATTTAAAAAGCATTGGCTTATTGGTGAACTTTTTAAAAATAATTTTATTGAGAAACAAATAGCAATGAGACAGTTTCAAAACAGATTAGTAGAACAGTTTCAATAATTAAAACATTGCATATTGTTGTCTTTGTAGTGGTTATTCATAGTACAAGATACAGACATGATATCCTTTCCAAACACTATTAGTATAAATCTTTCTTCTCATTGAATTAAGAGAAAGTAGCTGTATATCTACCTTATTTTAAATATACAGATACAAATGGTCCTTAATTTGCATCCCCTTTTTTGCTTAATTTTGTCAGAGAAGGGCATTCTATTGTCATTTAAATATTGTAAGTGAATGAATTCAGTAAAATATTCCAATATAGTCCAGTAGTCCATAAGAGTAGTGGGTTATGCGTAGGACTGGCAATATCAGAAGTTGTTGACTTGAGCCTTTTGCAGCTCATCATATTAATATAGTTTTATTTTGTATACCTTGTTTGTATACTTTTCTGCTGGGTGGTTAAAACCAAGATAAAGAAAGACCTATATAAGAAGAAATAAATCTTTTGTATCTGATAAGGTCAGTCAAGTCCCCACTGGATTTATCTTGTTACCCTGTACCGCAGTTTGCAGATCCTTGTCAGTGTGAGCCTTGTGGATGAGTCACGGCCATTGCTTGACCAGTTTGCTCTCTATGAAAGCCTGAGAGAATGTTTTCTCTCCATGTGACTCTCCCTAAGCACACTCTACATCATCGATCGCATTGCTCTGTGGTCCCATAATATCAGATCAGAAAATTTGGGACACAACTCAGTTACATGATGTTACAGTGCAGGCTATTTGTGTACATTGATCGATGTAGTAAATTAATTCTCTCCCACTGGTCCCATCTCTTCAATGCTGAGGACCTCCCTGTGCCCTGGCTAGGTGCTAACGACCTCCCACTGTCACAGAGCACTGAACTTATCGCCATGTTTTTCCCTGTTCCATTTTCCCACTTAAGACCTGTCTTAAACAAAGATAATATCTAAATCTCTATGCATAAGGTATTTTTACCTAACATTATTCTCTAATAAATAAGAAAGAGCTATTGTAAGATACAGTACAAGTATGTCTTTTTTGGAGCAAGATAGCATCCTTCATCCTACCAAATACAAAATTTTATTACCTTAGTATAATAGGTTTTATTTAGATAATTTCTAGAATATTAAAATAAAATATATAGAAAATGTATCAAGTTGATCACTGCACTTTCCTAGAGTGGACATAAATACAATGCTAATGACTTAAAGGGAAAAAATGCATTGTTTCACTTTGGTGAGGCTCAGTAGTCTGAAACAAGTGTCAACTGCGTTACTTCCATTGAAAAGGTCTCAGAAGAAAATCTTAAAAAATAGAGCAGGGGGGAAGCGGAGAGATGGCTCAGTAGAATAAGCTCTTGCCTGGTAAGTGCAAGGGCCTGAGTTCAATCCCCAGTTCCGCAAAAAATAAAATATAATAATAATAATAATAATAATAATAATAATAATATAATAAATTAAAAAAGGAAAATCTTATTAAGCCTTTGCCTACTTCTAAAAGCTGTAGGTGTGAATTTCCTTCCAAATAAAAATGATTTTGTCTTTCTTACCTGGGAAAACCTTATACTTTCTCTCCTTCATGTAGCACCAAAAGCGTTCGATCTTCATCTCGGTAGTATCCTATGTATAGTGCTAGCAGTCTCACATGTGCTCCGTTATTTTCTAATTATGATTTGAACTTTATATAAAGAAGAAACTTATGTTTTGAAAGTTTCTGAAACCTGTCCAAGATGATCATGTTATTTTACAAACAAATAGCTTCAAATTTCTAATGACTTGTGTTGATTCATCAGAGACATAATTTCAGAGACAAAATTCATGCCAGTTTTCTAAGTACCAAGTTTAAGTTGGGTATTCAGGCTAACGTGATGGTTAATGTTATAGCAGAGCAAGAGAAGTTCTATGATTTATTGTTATCCAGTTGCTTGGGATAATTATTACATTTGAAATGTTTATTTAGGACTTAAGTGACTTAAAATATTTTAATAGGAAAACTAAAGATGAAATTTTGAAAATTAACATAAAAATTAAGAAAAAAAAAACCAGTGTTACTTTGCCTACTGTAAAATTCTGCCCAAAAGTGGAAGGTATATAGAGAAAAAAGAAAGAAAGAAACTTCAGTCATATGTCCACCTGTTAAATATTACAATATTACGTTTTTCCAATCACTTCATGCTAAATTTCAAAAGGAAATCTTCATACTCTCTCTTTCTTTTTCAAATTGCTAACCCATCTTTCTTATTCCCAAACTGTCACATATCCTGTGCCTTTGTTCTCTGAATACGAGGAATGAACTATGAATATCTTCAGGGAATGTTTATTTTCTGTTAACAAACTAAGGATTTTTCTCTTACCATGGGAGTATGCCCCTTCTCTCTCCTGGTCTGTCCACTTTACTGCTTTTGTTGATTATTTCCATTACTAACAGCTCTTTCCTTAGCACATACTGTCCGTCCACCCACATGCCCAATTTCTGAACTATTTCTTATCACTCTTCCTGTACCTGAAATATGTTGCTCACGTATGGTGAAAAAAGACAGCTAAGAGCTCTCCAGACTGCTTCCTTGTTCCCGCGGATCCCCTTGATCCACTTCTTTTGCAGTCACTACTGGCAACTGCTTTGCCACATCTGTAGTGGCCGGTCTCACTCCCCACCATGGCATCCTCTCATCCCCGGAACCATTTACTCACTTGACCTCAGCGACTTCCTCTCCCTCCTCCGTCTTTTCATCTGGAGTAATTTTTCTTGTTTCCAAATATTTTCAAGTCCTGTCTATTTTCCTTCCATATTCACTACATAAATACTATCTACCCGTGTTGTGCCGAAGACCTACAGCGTTTGCATCTCCTCATAAATTCCAGAAACACTATAATTTGCGGTGCCTTCATACATTTCATAAACATGGAAACTTTTTAATTTTCCTTCCTGATCTTTTGATTTCTACTCCAAGCCTGTTGCATTATGCACAGGACACAACCCATGAGCAGAGCCAGGATGGTCCAAGACTCCTGAGTCGTACTTCTCCTGTCTCATCTCCTACCCCATCGCTCTTATTAATCTGAACCACTTAGTGTTTATCAACCATGATCGGGATGCTGTCAACTCGGGGACAGAAACAGGCATCTTTGTTCCCCAGTTACAGGTCTTGTATTATGGCTGTTGGTTTATTCAGGCCTCAGTTCAATTTTTGTCTTATTAGAACTCTTCCTCCGAATAAGTCAAGCAACTATCAATCTTCTCCCAACTTCAATCCTTTCTCACACCTAATGTCTTCCTTTAATCACTGGTACTACCTACCATGCATTTATAGCTGTTTATTTTCTCACTAAATTCAAGCTCTATAATGCCTCATTAATCCTTTCATAGAAGGTGAAAAGAAGATAAAAATATGACAGGTAGTTGTTTCCTAATACCTAATGCAAGAGCAGTGCCTCTCAGCATGATGAGAATGCTCAGAGCTCCGGGACATTTCTCATAGTTTCAAGAAAAGTAATTTCTAAAAACTAATCTCTGTAAATAACTTAGATTTGTTTACATGAGTAACAAATTTTTATTGTAGAAAAGGGATAAATACCTTTAAATATTGACACGGAGATTCTCTGCAGATGCTCTGCTGAGTTATTTCCTTTTCATTTCTTTTGGCTTGGAGAATCTCTCCGCCTGACTCAGCCCGCCCACTTGTAACTCTGCCTCATCAGGTACAGTGAAACAAGTGGCATCGCTATCGGATCAGGGCTTTCCTGGTGTACACCTTCCCAGGGGTAAAGCTGCTTCCTCTCAGAAGTTCAAAGTCTGTTTCAAAAAGCTTGTATACTTAATTAAAGTGAAGTAGCATGTTTTGAGTTTATATGCTGTATCTGTTTTTATAAATTTAGTACAGGGCCTACAGGGTATATGGGGTCTCACTATGTAGATTGGATATATGGGTATATGGGGTCTCACTATGTAGCTTAGTGATTCTCCTACTTTCAGGTGCCCAAGCACTGGAATTACAGGCATGCACCACCACACCCAGTCTCAGTCCCCATCTCAGTATACCCCGGGGGTGGGGCTGGCATAGCTCACTGGGGATCGAACTCTGGGCACTGCGCTCTGCCTAAGCAGGCACTTCAGTCTGCTGAACTATCTGGCTGGCCCTTCTATGCTGTGTCTTGATAGTTAAACATGTATTAATGTAACAGATTCATTCTCTCCTCTCTCTCTCTCTCTCTCTCTCTGTCTCTCTCTCTCTGTCTCTGTCTCTCTCTCCAATTCACACACATGCACACACACACACACATGCAAAACTGTTAAAAAAGTTCTTAAACTGTGAAAGAAATGATATCCCAGAATAAAAGTTATTCCCAACTTAGAAATTCACAAGTTATAAAATGATTGTATGTCTCATCTTAAGCAACTTAAAAGTGACATTAGTTTGAAATTACAAACAAGGGTCCATCTCAGTTTAAACCAGTATTATGCTTCTAGGCAGAAGTTTAAATAAAACTTTTCTTATCCAGTTATTTTTATGCTATTAGTCTTATTTTTCTATAAAGACAAGTTGCTACACACTTACATTTTCTAAAAGTACTGTATCTTAAAACAGCTCCCTTTGAATGAGATCGTAGAAAAATTATATACATAAGCCATATGTAAAATTGTTGAATATAACAATGGAAATAGCATTTACTTTGAAGGTATCACTTGGTTAGTCAGATAGTATATGGCACAATTTTAGTTTTAAATTTATTATATTTCTGATGTGTTTCAATGAAAGTGATATTTAAAAACAAATCTCTGTAAACAGTATTTCTCACTTTAACTAGCAGTGCCTCACGAAACAAGACTTGCAAGTCCTTTTTTGTCCAATGCCCATTTTGGTCTCACAGATAAAGGTTATTAGCAGGGCATACTTTTGAAAGGCATAATCATGGCTTGGTGGGTATGGGCAGAGGGTCATTTCTTCTTTAATTTTCTCATTAAAAACATTTTTGATATAAACTAAAACTGTAGCTTCAAGAAGCACTGGCCAAATAGCTCAGTGGATTAAAGCACCTGCAAGCAGACACGGAGATCAGGAGTTCAATCCCTGAGCCTGTTGTGTTGGTCCCGTTCCCAGGATGTGCTGAGATGGCAATTGAGATTAGGCATGGTGGCACGTGCCTGTAATCCTAGCTCTTACAAGGCTATAAACAGGAGAATCACTATGAGCCTGATCTGCTAGTGAGACCCTGAACACTCTGTAGATCCTTCCTTAAAATACAAATAAACCAACAAAAAAATTATAACTTCAAAATCATAATATATGATTTTATCTTTTCTCATAGACATCATACTATCAAGTTTCTAATCTGAACACTTTTACTTTCATTTCAAAAAGATCATTGATTCTGATTTATCTATTCTTAAAATTAATTTTATTGAGAAACAAACAGCAATGAAACAGTTTCAAAACCAATTAGTAGAACAGTTCCAATAATTAATATAATGCATATTGTTTCTTCTTAGTGGTTATTCATAGTACAAGATATAGACATGATATCCTGTCCACAAACACTATTAGAACAAATATTTCTATTCACTGAATGAAGAGAAAGTAGCTGTATATCTATCCTATTTTGAATATGCAGATACAAAATGGTCCTTCATTTGTATCCCCTTTTCTTGTTTAGTTTTGTCAGAGATGGGTATTCCATTGCCATTTAAATACTGTAGGTGCAAGAATTCAGCAAAATAATTCAATATAGTCCAGTAGTACATAATAATAGTGGGTTTTCCATAGGGCTGGCAATGTCAGAAGTTGTTGACTTGAGCCTTTTACAGCTCAACATATTAATATGGCTTTACTTTTTATACTTTGTTTTTATACTTTTCTGCTCTATGGTTAAGACCAAGATAAAGCAAGACCTATATAACAAGAAATGTAACTGTTGTATCTAACAAGAACAGTCAAATTCCCTCAGGATTTATCCTTAAACCCTGTACCATAGTTTGTAGACCCTTTCTCAGTGTCAGCCATGTGGATGAGTCATGGCCAATTTGACTTGACCAATTTGCTTTCTGAGAAAGCCTAAGAGAATGTTTTCTCTCCATGTGAGTCTGCTTAGGTACACTCTACATCATCAATCACTTTCCTCTGTGGTCCCATAATCTCTTTGATCAGAAAATTTGGGATACAACTGAATTACATGATGTTACAGTACAGGTTTTCCTATTTACTGAGTCCTCACTGACCTTGAAAGTCTAGGGCCAAAATGTTGGCTGTCCCTACAGCCATTCTTTTTTCTCTAATTTTTGGTCTGCAAACTTAGATTGTTAACCCTCCAGAAGAAAAGCTTATTATTATTACCCTACAACATAGGCAGTTGAACTTAACCTCACTATCTGACTGAATATCAAACATCTTAGACACAACAATGAACAGGTATTTTCCATCAAGTGTTGATATGTTAAGCTTTAACTCCTTGCAGAATATGAAGAAAAACATTTTAAAGATTAAAAAATGGTTAAAAAATAGGAATAAACAATTACAAATTTTTACACAGAAATTTAGAAGTCTAACAATATACAGCATTGCAGCAGGACGGTCTATGTCATTTTTGTCTTCTCTCTTGTTTTCATTTATTACCTATTTTTTGTTTTTGTTTTTTGACCCGCTAAGCCCACCCTGAGTGTGGAGCTGTCATGACGTGTGGTTCTGGGGATACTTGCTCCCCTGCAGCTGCCTAAGCAGGCGCTTTAGACTGCTGAGCTACCTTGCCAACCCCCTGACCTATTCATCTTTTCCTGAAGGTGAAAAGTAGAGGCGAAACTTTCTAGTCATTCATTTGCATGAAAATTTAGTCTACTTTAATAGTGTGTTTTCTCATTGCAACATCTTTCTGATCATTTAAAGCAGAAGGCATTTTCTAGTTTTATAAGTTATGCTATGTATTTCTGTGAGTGGCAATTAAAAACTCGAACTAGTGAACTTCAGCAACATTTCTCAGGTGGAAAGTGCTTCCTTTAAAACATGTTTATTGCTTAACTGAGCACCAGTGCTAATTAAGTGTGGGGAGAATCTTTAGTTTAAATTTTTTTTTTTTGCTAAAGTTTTGTTGTTATTTTCTAAAAGTTCTAAAAGAACTTTCTAATAAAAATTTTCTAAAAGAGTATTTTAGTCACTTTCTGTTGCTTCCATTATTTCAATAAAGACATTAAAATGGTATTTTTATAGTTCATGTGCACTTGTTTTACATGATGTTTTAAAATGAAGAACTGTATGAGAACAGGAAAATATTTTAGGTAACATAGAGTTTGCCCATATTAATGTACTCAGGAAGGTGGAAAAAACTAGAACATAAGTTTAGTTTAGTGAGTTATAAAAATGAAATACTCTAACTGCTTCTTTTAGATGTTAATTGTGAATTTTGTTTTTAAAAATATTTTATTCATTTTAATGAGAAAAAATATCAGTGAAACAGCTTCAAATCAGGCTATTAGGATAGTTATAATAATTGATACATTTCTTATTGTTCTCTTCATAGTAGTCATATAGAATTCAAGATCCAGACATGATATCTTGTCTAAACAATATTAGTACAACTCTTTCTTCATTTTAACTATATATATATTTTTTCTTTTTTTTTTCATAACCAGGGATTGAACTCAGGCCCTTGT
>NW_004524581.1:4439732-4444683 GCF_000260255.1 Octodon degus | reverse complement strand
GTGTTAGAGTTGAACCCTTTGTGTCTCTCTGGCAAGATGTTCTGCTCCTGAATCAGCTGGGTGGGTCTTGTCTCTAGCCTCTTTGTAGGGAGTTCTGCTGAAGGGTTCTGTGCTGGGCCTGTGCTCTGGGTCTATTCAGGATCCCGCGGCCTGGGTCGTCTCACTCACTCGCCAGCCTGCGCTCTGGGTCTGTTCAGGATCCCGCGGCCTGGGTCGTCTCACTCCTGTATTACATCTTTACCTTAAAGACATGTACATTTTAGAAAATTAGTGAAAAATATCTTTAAAATAATCACCAACCTGAAGGACATTTGACAGGTTATTTTAAAACTGAGAAAATATGCAAGGTGATTATTTAAATCTATGTCCAATTTGAGGTTTATCTTTTTTTATATATAAGCACAGTATATTTACTTATATAAAATACACACATAAATATATACACTCATATATACATATAAATTCTCTTTCACATAAGATTTTTGAAACTTGTTTGCACTTAAAATTTTGTACTATTTGTGTTATTCGTGTATCAGTCTAGTAATTTCTTTGAAAAAAAGAATCCACATAAAATTGTTCTCAATCATAACCAAAAACTGAAATCAAAAGAGTTGCAGTTATCTAATTATCAAAGATTAATATGCTTAATTGCACTTCATTATAGCAAGTCTAGAAGGAAACAAAAATTTCTAAGCTAGTGATGGTGTAATTTATTGCAAACCTTTGAAGGGTATTATGAAAATGGTAATTAAAATAAATACCTAGAGTCATGCCTGACAAATAAGAAATTAAGTATTTTTTATTAAATTCAAATTCAAAACCTTACCTGCTGTAGCAATTAACAATTCCAGTTTTGTAATGAAAGAAGTGCTCACAAATTATACATGATATATCAGAAATCTTGCAATGTTGGTTCTAATAGCAAGGAATTTGGAAAAACCTCAAAGTAAGACCTATCCTTTTTGTTATTGTTGTTGTATTTTTAAGGAAGGATCTACAGGGTGTTCAGGGTCTCACTACTAGATCAGACTCATAGTGATCCACCTGTTTACAGCCTCCCAAGTGCTGGGATACAGGCGTGTGCGCCACCATGCCCAGGCTCAATTGCTCCCTCAGAGCACCCCTGGGCGGGGCCAGCACTACAGGCCCGGGGATCAAACCCCTGCCCCTGATCCTGCTTGCAGGCGCTTTAGTCTGCTGAGCTATTTGCAGCCTATCATTTTAATGGGGTACAAAGCAGTGGTGCTTTGGCTCACAAATGCTTTTTGTTTGTTTGTGAGCAGTTCAGCTTTCCAACATAAGCATTTGATAACATTTTGCTTTTGAGCCCTGCATCAGTTGAAGAGCAGGACTCAGGCAACTTTCCTGCATAAGCAGGAGTGTACCGTCTTTTCAGAATGGTGGAATGGATTAAGCTCAAGGGTGGAAGCCCCACCGTGTTCCATACACAGCACGTGAGCCCTGGCAGTCAGTGCTCAAGTCTTTGAATCTAAAAGTTTACATATTTTGCTTCTATACAGAAATGAAAACAGTGTCTGTCTTTTTGTGTCTGGCTTAAGACAGCGTTATCCAGATTCAACTGTGTTGCCCCAGATGAAAAGACTTCGCTTGCTTGCATCTTTTTTGTCGTTGTCGTCGTCGTCGTCTTTTCTTCTTCTTCTTCTTCTTCTTCTTCTTCTTCTTCTTCTTCTTCTTCTTCTTCTCCTTCTTCTCCTTCTCCTTCTCCTTCTTCTTTTTCTTCTTCTATTTCTTCTTCCTCCTCCTCCTCTTCTTCCTCTTCCTCTTCTTCCTCTTCCTCTTCCTCCTCGTCCTCTTCCTCTTCTGCTTCCACTTCCGCTCCCGCTCCCGCTCCCGCTCCCACTTCTGCTCCTGCTCCTTCTCCTTCTCCTCTGCCTCCTCCTCCTCCTCCTTCTGCTGCTGTTGCTACTGCTGCATCTTTTATTTTTTTAATTGTCTACAGAGAAGACAAGATAGCAATAAAAAATAGAAACAATGCAGAATTTCATTAAACAAAATAATATGAGTTTAACAGTCTTTTCTACATTGCAGAGTTATGAAGGATGGCTTAGATAATTGTACTGTGGATTTCTGCTGGTTACAGAAAGGAGAGTTTAATGCTTAATGTTTTGTCATTATTCATTTTTCCCTCTTTCTCTCTTCTGAATTTCTCATATTTTTTCTTTCCATTTTTTTTGTTTCTTTTTCCAATGTTGCAATCTTTTATTGATTAAGCATCTTCATGGACTTCATCTTGCAGATCTCGACATGCACAGGACATGCTTTCATCACTTTCTCCCCCTTGCCCTGCCCTCCCTTCTAATTTAATAACTCTGAGGAGTCACTGCATATATTTTGTTTACATCCACCCTCCTTTATGTCTTGCACACTGTTCCCCTCCCGCTTTTTCCTTTTCTTTAATAGTGGTCTCCTATCTACTTCGCTTCATTCTTACATACCTGATTTTATGGATAATATGTAATATTTGTCCTTCTGAGTCTGGATTATTTTATTCAAAATGACTCTTTCGAGATGGATTAATTTTCCTGAAGATGATTTGTTCTTCCTCATGGAAGAATACCTTATTGCATATAATGTATCTATTGATTGATTGATCTATTGATTGACATGAATATAGACATAGATATAGATATGATCTCGCATTTCTGTATCCACACATCTGCTAATTGGCACCTAGGTTCATTCCATTTCTTAACTATTATGAATTGTGTTGCAAAAAATATGAGTGTGCAATTTCACTACAGTGTAGTATCTTTTAATTATCTAAGTTGTACACCAAGGAGTGGTGTAGCACATTGGTGACTCCAGGTTTAGTGTCCTGAGGGGCTTCTGTATTGACTTCCATAGTGACCATAAAAATTTGCTTTCCTACACTTGCTTGGTGGCACATACACTGTACTGGAATTGGAAAAGTACGGAGGATATCATGGTTCCCACACAAGGACATGCACATTTGCAAAACATTCCACACAAAAATTCTCATTCTCACCCTCAGTATGGAAGGCTTTCTTTTTTCCTGTATCCTTTCTACCAGTTTTGTTTTTTGTATTCATGATGAAAGCAATTCTTGTTGGAGTGAGTGAGTATCTTTGATTTGCATTTCCCAAGTGGCCAAGGCTACTGAACATTGTTGTATACTTAATGGCCATTTGTACTTCTTCTGAGAAGTATCTGTTGGATTCATTTGCCCATTTATTAATTGGCTTATTTCATTATTGGTGTTAAGCTTTTTGTGTGTTCTTTATGTATTCTAAGTATTACTCCTCTGTGAGAAGATTAACTCAGAAAGATTTCTTTTCTATTCTGTAGCATGTCTCTACAATTTCTGAGCAAAAAAATATATATATATTTGATGTAGTACCATTTGTAAATGTTTGCCATTATTTCTTATGTTTTGGATTTATATTCTTTACCTATGACTTCAAATGTTTCTCCTATATTTTCTCAAGCAATTTCAAAGTTCCATGTCTTGTGCGTAGGTCTTTGATCCATGTAGCATTTGCTTTGTAAGCATGGGAGGTAGGGCTCCTGTTTCAGAATGCTACGTATCGATGTCCAATTTCCCCAGCTCCATTTGTTAAAGAGGCTGCCTTTTATCCAACATGTAATTTTGGCTCCTTTGTCAGAATCAGATGGATGCAGTTGCATGAGCTTGTTTTCATGTCTTTTATTCTATTCCTATTTGTCTACATATCTACTCCCGTGCCAGCACCATGTTTTTGTTGTGATGCTTTGTAGCATAACTATGAATTGCATACTGGGATGCCTCCAGCCTTACTGCTTTTGTTTGGGATTGATTTGGCTATTTTGGGTCTTTTGTTTTGCCACATGAATTTTAGGATTTTTTTTCCTACCTCTGTGTAGAACGTTATTTGGTAGGCATTGTATTGAATCTGTAGATCTCTTATGGTAATGTCGCGCTTTTGATAGCATTAGACCTGCCAGTTCATGAATTAGAAGAAAAACCCACAAGAATCATCACTGTGCATAAGGAAAACTGAAACATTTTTCTCTTTAATCAGGAACAAAGCAAGGATGTCCACTTGAACTAATCTCATTCAATGCAGTTCTTCAAATCTTAATTAGAGAATTAACAAGATTTAAAAAGTAAAAGGGATACAAATTTTTAAAAAAGTTACAATACCCTTGCTTTTAGAAGATGTGATCCTATATTTAGAAGACTTAGCAGGCTTTTAGAGCTCACAAGTGAATGTCTGGATATGAAATCACTATAAAAATAACTTTACTATCCACCAATAAAGGAGTGCATGAGAAAGACATGTGGAGAGCAATTCTATTTGCAATAATTTGAAGAAAACAAAAATGCCTAGAGAGCGATCTACAGGAAGGTAACTATGATGAAAACTTCCAGATACTGAAGAAATTGAAGACACCAGATGATGGGACAACTTTTTCATAAAAGAATGATAAATTTCTATGTGCATGTTTTGTGGCCTTTCTATCTATCCCTCCAGTCACAGATAAAGAATTATTTTTGTCACTCTAGTTATATTAATATTTACACATTTGCCAGTAGAAAATTTTGATTATTTCTTTAGACAGATAAATTTATAGCATAAAAGGTAAAAGCTTAAAATAGTTGCCTGAGAAAAGCTTACAAATATCTGTAACCAGCTTGTTGTGTCTGGATGTCTTTACCTATTAGACTATATTTTGAGTTATACTTTTTTGAAATGGTATTTCTGATGATATATGAGTTCAAATGTAACATAATTTCTTTCTAAAATTAAGAAAGTTACAAAGTGAACTTAAACAAAGAAACCCAACATGTGGTTTTCCAGTACGTCATGCCTTGTTCATTCACGTAGCACGTGTCATACTCAGATCTTCCATTTTTAGCATCATTTTTTTTATAGGGATCAAGTAAACAAATTTAGTTCTGGGCAGCATTTTTCAGTTTTAAAATCATGAC
>NW_004524581.1:4434275-4439632 GCF_000260255.1 Octodon degus | reverse complement strand
AGAGAGAGAGAGAGAGAGAGAGAGAAATAGTATAGCATATGTAAGCAGCATATATAATTTCTGAATTTGCATTGTATTCTCTTTGAAAAGTAAAACAAAAATTAAAAAAGAACATACCTTTTCTACTTGTTTGTTTCCCCCCCCACCCCTGGTACCAAGACTCAAACTCAGAGCCTCACGCTTATATATATAATATATATAATTTCTGAATTTGCATTGTAATAGTATGCAAATATATGATCACTGATCACATTCCTTTTCATAAGAAGTACAAATAAAATTTAGAAAAGATGGGCCTGAAATATAGCTCAGTGGCACAGTGCCTGCCTGACAAGCGTGAGGCTCTGAGTTTGAGTCTTGGTACCAGGGGTGGGGGGGAAACAAACAAGTAGAAAAGGTATGTTCTTTTTTAATTTTTGTTTTACTTTTCAAAGAGAATACAAAAGAGTATTAAAGAAAAAAATTACAAATGATATAGAATTTCACTAAACAAAGAACAAAAGAATTCAGCAGTATTTGTTGTATTTCATAGTATTGTCTTCAAATTAGTTGATCAGATTACTAGACATACACATGCAAAATTGGAAATAAAAGACAAAGGTTATAAGGAAACACAAAAAGGAAAGAAATGAAAAAAAGAAGATAAAAAACAGTAAACATTAACTGGTCCTTTCCATGTACAAGCAGAAATCCACAGTACAATTATCCTAACCATCCTGTATATCTCTATCTATCTATCTATCTGTCTATCTATCTATCTATCTATCTATCTATCTATCTATGTATCTATCTATCTATCTATCCATCTACCTATCTATCTATCCCCATTACCTCTCCTGTCCATCTCCTTATCGCAGGAATTTCTTTCTTTTGAAAAGGTTCATTTCCTCGAAAAGATATGTTCTTTGACTCCATTATAAGAATAAAATCAATTGGGGAGATAGATCAATGGTGTAATCCCCTGCCTGGCAAGTGCAAGGTACTGAGTTCGATCCCTGGTACAAAAATAAATAAATAATCAACTGAAGAACTTCATTTCACTCATTGTACTTAACCTACAGCAAAGTATATAAAATACACATTTTATACTCTATTCATGTTAAAGATAGATGAATCTTAACATAAATATTGATAAATATATCATTTATTAATATTACATTATAATTTCAATGTCAGTACTTATATTGACTCTAGTGTCCATTATGTGCATAATAATATGCTAACACATATTAGAAATTAGGTTTATTATCCCCTGCTGTAGGCCATAATAATAATACACTGTACTAACTGGCTTCGTATCATTTAAGCATATGCACACCAGCATTTTACACATGCAGGTTCATCAGAGCCTCTCATAGATTAATTTCAAGCTTGTCTTGCTCTGTACGATGCACCACAGCTTGGTGGTTTAAAGCACACCCACCCTGATTTCAGGAGCGGAGGCACAGTTGGCCTGAGTCTTCCTCTAAGGGTCCCGTAAGACTGCAGCCCTTGTGAGGCAGGGTCTGCATCCTCCTCCCCAGGAACGGGAATGGACCAAAGGTGCTTAGGTTGCAGGTGAAATCATCCCCTTTTGTCTATACAGCTGAGGGATGTTCTCAGGAGGCCACCGAGAAGTTCAGGAAGTCTCCCACAGGTCCCTTATGTGTGCTTCTTCGTCCCTCCCCCCACAATAACCCCTCTTTCTAATTTGCTAAGACTGGGTCATGAATAAACTAACTGAATTGAGACAGAACATCTCCTTATCTCTACTATTTTCTTTTCTCTTTCTTTCTTTCTTTCTTTCTTTCTTTCTTTCTTTCTTTCTTTCTTTCTTTTTTTGTTGCATTTTAGGGAAGGGGCTACAGGGTATTCAGGGTCTCACTCCTAGATCGGACTCGTAGGGATCCACCAGTTTACAGCCTTCCAAGAGCTGGGATTACAGGCACGTAATCAGTCTCAACCAGTCTCAATTGCTGCCTCAGCTCTCCCTGGGGCCGGGCCAGCACAGCAGGCCTGGGGATCGAACCCCAGGCCCTGAACCTGCTTGCAGGCGCTTTAATCCACTGAGCTATTTGGCTGGCCCTGTAGTAGTTTTTTTGTTTGTTTTGTTTTTGTTTTCTTTACATGAGTCTCATTTAACATTTATATTTGTTGATTATATGTTTTAACTTCTATAACTCTTTTTTTTTTTTTTTTTTTTTTGGTATGGGAATTAAACTTAGGACCTTGCACTTGCCAGGCAGAACTTACGCCACTAAGCTATATCTCTGGATATATTTTAAATGAAATACAAGATAGTATAACTGACTACAGTGATAATAAGAGTAATTCTTATGGAAATATTTTTCCTATTCTACCTTTTTTATATTATTATCAATTTAATGTTATTCCATCTTATTTGGGGGTATTTACCTGTTTTCTACTCACCAATCTATCCAACCTAAGAAAAATAGGCAAAACACAAATCAGCACGCACCTTAAAGGTGTTTGTCAAGACACACTGAGACGTTGTCGCGGGCCAACAAGAACCTTCCCCCACGGGACCAGCTAGACTTACTTTGATTGAATCAAACTACAGAAAGCAATGCTTCAGACCTTGCAGTGTCCTCCGAAAATGGTTAGTCTGTTTTTCAGTATAATAAAAACATCCGTAACAGAATAAGTTTATAAAAAAGGTTTATCATTCTGCAAGGTCCAGGGCACCGTGCTAGCCATAGTTCAACTCTGGCTGGATCTCGCGGTGTCCCAGTAAGAGCACTTACAGGAAGGAGGATCGCAGGAGACGGGAGGCCCAAGAGAGTCAGAGGTCAGGCGCAGGCTTTCATCAAACTCCAAGAGAAATGAGCTCAGAGCCCTCGGCAGGGCTTTTATTTTGTTTTGATGGTTTTTATCTCTTCTGAGGTCCTATCTGCAGCGACCTAATGGCCTTCCACTAAAGTCCACTTCTGAGATATCTACACCTTCCCAACCTTACACTCAACATCAAACCTCCAACATGTGAAACTCTCCGGAACCAACTACATCTAAATTTTCACAGAAACACAGGTTACTTTTTGCCATGCCTAAGATTAGGTGTAGCCTGACAATTTCTGTTCATGAATTTTGAATTAAACTCTTAACATTTTTTTTTAAAAAATGGTAGATATAGCCAGGTGTAGTGGTGCACGCCTACAATACTAGTGCTTGAGATGCTGAGGCAGGCAAACCACCGTGAGTTCAAAGCCATTGTAGGCTAGATAGTGAGTCCAGCTTGCCCTGCATAGTGAGATGCATTTAAGTAAATAAATAAATAAATAAATAAATGCAAATATCTACCCATAACAAGATTTAAAGAAAATATAAATATATCTTACATAAATGTATATGTAAATATGGAACAATTATAAATATATTTTATTGCTTAAAAGAATGTACAGAAATATATTTCTCTTTGAAAGTAATTTAAAGAGGTCGCTGTATTGTATATATTTTATTTTAAGGACAATAAACATAATAAGTGAATATATAACATAAATGTGTGTATATATGTATATATGGAAGATATAAGATGGCCTAGAAAAGGGAAATATATATTTTTTAAATCTTTAAAATGTTATTTCTTCAAGCTTATAAATAAAAAATAAGACAGATGGTTCATCAGGTCATCCTTTTGAGTGACAGTTGTTCTCTGTAGCCGTGAAGGTGTAATCAGTGTTTCTCAACATGCTGAAATAGAGGAACTATTTCGAGTCAGTTAAGGAAATTCATATTTAGTATGGTGAGGTATGGTTCCTTTGGAAAGGTTCTTCGTTTTGATAGTGAAGGTTTCCAAAAAAGAAAGTTTCCTTCATTCCAGTGTGTGGATGGAATATATTTCCCAAAGGGAACAGACAGCAGTGACAGCTTTTATTTTTATAGCTCTATTTACATTTTGCTATAGATCGGATGCGTCAGGTCTGACTGGACAGCCTGCAGAGGGCAGGTTGAACACAGGCAGCCTGATGTCACCACAAGACTCTAGCCTGCCACCTGACCCAGTACAGCAGCGAGGCTTGTCATCAGATTAATGACACTGTGTCCCAAGCTTTGATTTTCAAGAAAGGTAGTGGCTCTTCACACAGCCGTCAGGGACAGAGGCTAAAATCATACTTAAATTTGTCAATAATATATTTGAGGAAAGAATGTCGTGAGAGTTGGCCTTGGGTACATTTCTCATATGTCAGGAAAACCACATGAGACACAAGGAACAAAGACAAAGTCTGAAAGGATTCGCGCTGTGCTTTGGCAGGTGTTGGCCTTGTATTCAGAAGTGAATGGCAAGGGAGGCGCTTTCTACTTTTTCCAGAGAGGACTGGGAATTTGTGGTGCGAGCAGTAGATGCCATATGGATGGATCTCAGCAGGGGCTGTTGAAATAGTCACACTTTCCTGATCTAGTTCTTCTAAACCGCATTCACAGAAAACATTTGGTTGCTTTATCTAATCTTATGATATGCGTAACGTGATCACAACTTGCATTTCCCTGTTTTCAGTACCTTTGAAAATATGTTATATAATGTATTTGTGCTTCTTCTTTTCTACATTTTCCAGAATGTAAAATCCATGAGAGCACTGGATTTTATTGTTAAATATTTTCAGCCAGCTAGAAAAGCAAAGGCACCTAGTGGCCCCTCAATGAAATTTTCAGAGTGTGAATGTGAAGACGATTGAAAATGGGCTTCATGTGCACAGAATCAAGATGATGAGAAATTTGAAATTTCTGTACTGTGTAGTCCGTAATTTCAGTGGAATATTTTTAAGCTTCAGGTCCTTATATGAAAGGTTAAAGGAACGAACCTCTTACATATAGCAACATACGTGAGATAACTACTTTTCCCTCTAATATTTTGACATTATTTTAATAGTGTTTCCAAGTCAGTATTATAAAGCCATATATGTTAGTTGAAACAGAGTAGAGAGTGCACCAATTAAGTTACCTCCTGAAAAGCAAACATAATCAATTGACAGGTCATCCATATCCTTTCTAAAAGTGATTCGCATTAGATTTCTGAAAGATGTACAGATAAAATTTATACCTAGGGGACAGGACAAAAAATTGTTGTGAGATTTATTAATTTTTTAAAAGTATAACACTACAGTGAGGTGTCATTAGAATGGCTTTTCATTTACTGAAATCATTTAACAAGATAATGAGTTTTGTTTTCTGTAGAGCACAATTCTAGACGTAAAACTAGAAATGAAAATGCTCATACATGTCTAAAGCATTTGATCTGCTGTAACTTGCTTTATTTTAGAAGGGCCTTGGAAAGGAGATTGTGAGGGAGCGGCACAGAGAGCATAATAATCATACTATCTTTCTTTCTTTCTTTTTTCTCCTCCTCCTCCTCCTCCTCCTCC
>NW_004524581.1:4424196-4433920 GCF_000260255.1 Octodon degus | reverse complement strand
CTCCTCCTCGTCTTTGGTACTGGGTCCTGTAGACTTTTGCTTGCAAAATCACAGCCTCTTTCTGAGAGGTAACACTTGTTATTGTATGATTTTTATGCTTTCAATTTTTATTTATTTATCACTTACTTATTTATTTGATGCAGGGTCTTGTTACACAGTTCAGACTCATGGTGATCCTCCTGTCTAGACCTCCCCAGCGCTAGGGTCACAGGCACGCACCATCACGCCCAGTCTCGGGGCCTGCACGGCATGCGCAGGGTTCTCAGGCTGGCATGGCAAGCGGCACTAGGGACTGAACTCTGGTCCTTGTGCTTGCCAGGTGGGAGCTTAGAGCTCTGAGCTCTCTCCCCAGCCCTTGTATCATTTGTAGAAACAAATATTTGTTTCTATTTTGGGGGTATGAGGCTGGTGTGGTGAGTTATAGCACTCTTCCAGGTTTCTGTCACTTTGCCATAACTAGGAGTCCATTGAAGTATTTAAATTATTTTAAAGCTAAAGCAGATACAAACTAAACAGTTGAAAAAATTAGTTACCGAAGGGGCTGGGGAGATGACTCAGTAGAATAAGTGCTTGCCTGGCAAACGCAAGGGCCTGAGTCCAATCCCTGTTTCGGGAAAAAAAAAAAAAGAAGAAAGAAAAAAAAAATAGTTATAGAAAATATTCTTGTCCTCATTATTGAAAAACAGACAATTGCATCATGTTCCCCAGAACTATACTTTTCCTTCAGGTGGTGAGGATTACATCTACTATAAAACTAATTTACACAACTTTTTATTGTCATGTTTTCCAACATATAAATGTTTCCAGAATAAAACTGTACAGGATCTTAGATCAACTACTGCTATTCCTGGGGATAAAACACTGGCATTCTCTTAAATAATTTTCAAATAATGAACCATAAAGTTGTTTGTATCTTGAAGG
This sequence comes from Octodon degus, assembly GCF_000260255.1. NCBI lineage: Eukaryota > Metazoa > Chordata > Mammalia > Rodentia > Octodontidae > Octodon > Octodon degus. Next base: position 4,432,999 of record NW_004524581.1, on the reverse strand, counting down.
TTTTAAATTTAACCAAACTGCTTTGAGTCAGAAATATAACAAAAGAATGTCATCCCTATGAAAGTGTAATATTCAAAATAAAACTAGCAAAAGGATCGTCAAGCAAGCCCACAAAGGAGCATGATTTTGTCCTTTCTTCCTTTGCTAAGATACACATTTTTATTTAATTCTTTTCTTCTGATTTGGATAATTCAACTATTCTTTTTTTTTTCTTTTTTAAATTAATTTTATTGAGAAACAAAGAGCAATGAGGCAGTTTCAAAACCGATTAGTAGGACAATTTAAATAATTAATACATTGAATACTGTTGTCTTTGTAGTGGTCATTCAGAGTACAAGATGCAGACATGATATCCTGCCCAAACACTATTGGTAGAAATCTTTCTTCTCATTGAATTAAGAGAAAGTAGCTGTGTATCTATCCTAACTATTTTGTATATACAGATACAAAATGGTCCTTCATTTGTATCCCCTTTATTTGTTTTGTTTTGTCAGAGATGGGTATTCCATTGCCATTTAAATATTGTAGGTGTGTGAATTCAGCAAAATATTCCAATGTAGTCCAGTAGTCCATAATAGTAGTGGGGTTTCCATAAGCCTGGCAATGTCAGAAGTTGTAATTTTTTTTTTAATTTGATTCAGTGTTTTATAATTTTTAAGATATTTTACAATCAGTTTTTGTGAGTTCTATGCCTGAAAAAGGAATATTGAAAACATAATTTCTAAAAGTCTTCATGGAGATATAACCTTTTAGGAAGGGGCATGTGATAAGTCGTCTTAGAGCTCAAGAGCCCAGTACAGTGGGCTAGTCTGGGACTCTGTGTCCCTTTCCACCTTCTGGATCATGTGTTCTTGGGGGAGCTCTCCCATCCTTTGCTGTGACAGAATAAACAAAATTTTAGACTCATAAACTAAAGACGTTTTAGTCACATACCAGTTTGTAACTTGGAGACAGGAACATCCTCTGGGCACCTGACATTGCCTCCCCAGGATGGGGACGATAATGACTTCATGATTTTGCTAAAGACAGACCAGGAAAATAAGTTTTTAGGGACTTTGGAGACTGACTGGTGGTGAGTCTATGGCGTTGTGGCATGTCCAGTCCATCTGAGGCGCTGTCATAGGTGTGCATTTATAGGGACTTAATTTTTCAATACGCAAAACAATTTTATGAGGGCGGTAATGTTTGATATCTTTTCTAACCATCATTAAGTCTTACTCAATTTCTCTAAAATCATATTAGAATTAAGTTGAAGAACTTGAGGTTTTCAGTTAAAAATCTATATTCATGAGTGTTAATGTTCTTTTTCTTTTTTCAAAGGAATATATGAGTTGTGGCATACAATAATAGGAATCTTCTAATTATGAGTATTTGTGCTGCATGTGTGTCAGATAGCTATAAAGCAAGAGCACTTTCTAACTTGTGGAAAACAAACAAGGGTCTGGTGCATTTGTTACAAATAGATTCATATCAAAACATACATAATCTATTGTGGTGATCCATGACATTCAAGACTCTTACTTTTCCTGTGTCAAACAAAGAACTGAGTTTCCATTTTAAATACAATTTTAAAATGATATGTATATTTGTAAGTGATGATGTGTGAATAAATATAAAATGGATGAAATAAATATGGATGGAATAACGTTAAGTAAAAACAGAAGCAAGATAGTTCTTCCATGTTCCATGTCCTCTGATAAACCCTATTCAAAATGAGTATCACAAAATAAAGAAAAATAGAAACTGCAGAGAAATAGAAACTAGAGGCCCTCAGCCCCATCAGGACCTGCCAAGAGGGCTTATTCTTATCGAGGGAATTGCGCTGTCATCTAAACATGGGGCAGCATCATGAAAACGAGGATGTCCGCCTTCTCCTGGACTATCAGTCACCTGGCAGCGCTGGCATCTCTTCCCACATGGTGACCATGGATGGAAGCTGATCACCAGCTGGTCGTTTTAGACAAATCCAGCACACTGAAGTTTAGCCCGTCCTCTCTGATCCTGTTGTCCATTTAGGCTGATTCATTCAAGGACTTGGCTTGGCATCCTCTCTAGGCATTTGAGTTTGGCACCCCTGAATCAGAGAAACAGAGTTCAAATCCCTGTTCCATTGCAATCTATCATTGGAGATGTTTTGTGCAACTCTGTGTGAATGAAGTTCTAAATATACAAAGAAATTGAATGCATCTTCCTTTTAATAGATTTTGTGGTGTGCAAGCTGGTTGCTGATTTCTGAGTCAGTTTTTATTTCTTAACTTAGACTTTGCAAAGTAAAATAAAAGAATTTTTTTAATTCACTTAAATGCCTCCCAAAACATAAGTGGTATATAAATCAATGGCTTATTCTTACTTTTTTTTTTTTTTTGTATTTTAGGGAAGGGCCTACAGGGTGTTCAGTGTCTCAGTACTAGATGAGACTCAGAGTGATCCACCTGTTTACAGCCTCCCCAGAGCTGGGATTACAGGCATGCCCAGTCTCAACTGTGGTCTCATCAGATTCCGATGGTGGGGCTGGCATGGTAGGCTGGGGGATGGAACCCATGGCCCTTGCTCCTGCTTGCAGGTGCTTTAATCCACTGAGCTATTTTGCCAGCCCTTATTCTTACTTTTGCTTAGCATACAGAAGTGAATCTCTGATTACCAGAAAAGAATTAGCATTTTAATGATGATATATTCTACTTAATTATGTAAGAAAAAATTTCATTGATATTCTCATGTAAGTGGCCAATATCTGGTTTACCATCTTGAATTTCTGAGAAGCAGCTTATGATTTAAAATTGATTTATGCTTTAGACAAGTTTGGTAACTGAAACCTGTTAACAGTTTATCCATCCCAAGTTGGCTTTAATGAAGATGTGCTTCTAATGTTATCAGTATGCTCACTGCTCAGCTGCTGGCTTGCAAATTCAATGCCAGAGAAGATGCCTTTCCTTAGAGATTACCTGTGTGAAAATTCATGTCAAGAAAGGGTTCCAATACATTAAACAAGTGTGTTGCTTTGTTAATGGATAGTGTGGCGCAGGTAATTAACTATGAAGTCATTAAGGCTCTGCTGTGCTGTGACAATTTTATTTACCTCTAGAAGATTAATGAACATGTCAACTGCTTCTTTCTGTTTCAGATCAGGCTTGAGAGGAATCTGAAGATGCCCTACCAACAGCTCTCTCTCTGGAGACGTTTAGCTTTGGGGATCAGCATCAGCTCTTTCTTTGCAGCATGCTTGGGCCAGTACGATGATGGTAAGACTGCTGGTAGTGTGACCTTTGGAGTTGGCCAGGATTTCCTGGACTTAGTTCAAAACAAATATCACAAACACTCATAATGTTAATGTCTAGTTCATCTTTAAAGATTAGTAGCTCTGTGAAGTATTTTACCTTAACTAAAATAAGCTCATGAAAGAGACATTGATTGAATTTTGTTTCCTAATACAGTTCCACTGCTGTGAAGGTCCAATATAAGACCTGAAAATGAGTACTCATAGGGCTGATGAGATAGCTCAGTAGACTAAGTGCCTGCTTTGGCAAGCACAGGAACCAGAGTTCAATCCCTGGTCCCACATGCCATGCCAGCCCCATCCCCGAGACACGCTGAGCCAGTGATTGAGACTGGATGTGGTGGCGCATACCTGTAATCCCAGCGCTAGGGAGGCTGAAAACAGGAGGATCACTACAAGTCCAAGCTGTGTAGTGAGACCCTGTACCAAATACATAAATGAAAAAAAAATGAGTATTCATTCTCACTAAACACATGCTTAATTGCCAACAATTTTAAATTCTACTTAGAAATCCTCAAATATAGTCAAATGTACCAAATCAAACAATAGAAAAGCTATCAAAATTATCTGAGGTAATATTTCTCAGGATCAAAGTAAATGGCATAAATGATTACAGGGTTGGAACTTTTCTTTGGCATTGTATTATTATATACCCCACTACTTTACTCAGAAAGAGTGAAAACATGTAAAGGAATTTTATTTTACCTTTTAAGTCATTCCTTAATAGCACATCAGTCACTTTTGTCTTCAGTTTCTGTAGAAAGATGTATCATATTATGTCTATAATGGCACAAATGTGCCTTTGTTGGGTATTTCATATTAGAGGAAACTGTCCTTGAAATAAATTCTGTAAGGGAAAGAAGGAGGAAGGGATGGAGGGAGGGAAGGAGGGAGGGAGACAGACAGACAGACAGAGAGACAGGGACAGAGAGACAGAGACAGACAGAGGTGGAAAGATGGAGAGAGGGAAGCAGAGAGACAAAAGAGAGGGGAGTGAAGGGAGAGAGACAGAGGGAGAGACAGAGACAAGCATGGAGCAAGAAGGTGAAAGAAGAAATACACTTTAATTGAAGAAAAGCTATGGGCAATTTTTTTTTCCTAAAAGTTTGCAATTCAAGAAAATTCATTCTTCCATGCTTTCTTTTGGTTGCCTACACCAAACACTTGGTTAGAGAACACAGACAATTGACTATCTCCTCTTTCGTTATCCTGAGATCCGTTGGCTTTTAGGTAGAGCAAAGTGTGTGATTTCTTTTGTACCTTGCTTGACCAAACTGACTGACGGACGGGAGCTGTATTCGCATGACTTTATCCAGTTAGTATTCAACTTATGCACAGTCCAGGTCCTCACTAAGCTGGCAGACTTTTATCTCTTGCAATTTACAGAATAATCCACAGTACTATTTTAATACGATCAGTAGGTTTATCCTCCTGAACAATCCTGCTAATTAGCACAAAGCTTACTTCAAGTACTTCTGAACATTATGTTCGCATTTTCTCCATTTTTGGAGATTGCGCATGTCCAGTCTAAAGCAAACTATAAAAAGTGATAATAAATATATGTGAGTGAAGACAATAAAGAGAGCTTGCCTTTATTTTAAAGGAATAGGTTTTAATTATACTCTAAGAGTATATGAATAATCAGTGTGTTAGTATTTCTTGCCTTTCTTGACATTCTATTTTTAATCATATTTAGTGTTCATACGGATCAGGGAAGTATCCTTTCTGCTGCTTGTTGTATTATCAATTGCAAACCATGTATCTTTGCCACAGTATGACTTATCAGAGGTAACCATTCCTGTTAACCTACAATACTACTGATTGGTTTCCTTCATGAGTTCATTATATCTCTTGACCTTTCACGAACACATATTTGCATAGCCTCTAATATAAAATCATCAGGTAGCTGTTGGTCATCCCCTGGTTAGCTTGGAAGACCCGTGGAAGTGCACACGTGTACCCTGACGGTGTACAGGAGGGCCCGGGACAACCTTGAGAGAAATTTCACTTGGGTGATTTTCTCACAGCCATTCAGCTGGAGAGTCACACCTGCAGAAGACCAACTCAATTCCCACCAAGATTTAAAGTGTCAGAACTGTGGTGGCAAAACTGAGCTGTGTATATTTCACAGAAAATGCCTAACTGTGCATCCATTTCACTACGTCCCCTACATGTGTGCTTTTCCACCGTGATTCCAAGCTAATAATGCATTTGATTTCATTAGCTTTCCCTACCCCTAAGGGTTTTACTATTGTTAAGCCTTCTTCAATTACAGTCAATTTGGCATCAATTTACTCAATTGTCCTGTTATGCGTGAATGAAATGGTTCTTGTGCTTCTTATTTTCTCAAAAAAAAGAAAAAAAAATTTCATGAAAACATGAGCCCATACTATGCAAGAATGAAATCAGTCAAATCAAGATGAACACAATACAATATATTCAATATGAATATATTGAAGCAAAGCTAAAAGGTTGAGTATACAGGTGTGCCAGAGGTTAGGGAAAGGCATCAACAAAATTGTCCTAAGCAGGAGAGAAATCTATCAGAAGAAAACTAATTTAACAATATTTTGACACAGATAATCTGCTGGTCGCATTATCCTATTACGATGGTTGACAGAGAAGTGATGCACATTGCTACATAGTTTAGGGAGGACTGAAAGAGAAAACTGTTAATCTATCTAAAGTCTGATGGTGACGGCATGAAAGTAGAGCACCATTCCGGTCTTTCAGTTGAGAATCAGATTTTATGCCTTTCTATGCATTTTTCATTGTATTTTTGAGACAGGGTCTCACTATGTAGCTCAAGCTGGCCTTGAGCTCACTTTGTAGCCCAGCCTGCTCTTGTACTTACAATGATCCTTCTGCCTCAGCCTCCTGAGTCCTGGGCTTACAGGCATGCACCATCAAGGCTGGCATCTATGCACTTTCTTAAGCAAAAGGGGATTGGAAGGAAAATGAGTACTTTCTACTTGATAAATATTTTATCTTGAAATATTTAGTATTATCCAAAATGTACAAATAACGACTAAGACAACTATATTTATTACTACTATTTTAATGCTATAACGATATCTTGAAAAATCCAGAAGTTTTTAAAGAACTTCTGAATGAGAGAAACAGAGTTGGAATCATTGTTGTGCTTCATTCTATAATGTGGAATATTTTGTGCAGTTCTACGTGAATAATACTCTCAATTGATAGCAAAACTAAGCATGCTGTTCAATAGATTTTTGGCCGGATAACTGGGTGCTGATTTCTCAATCAATCATATTTGTTAACTTAGAAGGTGCAAAGTAAGACATTGACGTTTATATGAAATCAATACAAATTCTTTGAAAGACAGTTGTAGTAAAATTTGAACTAATACATACATATATGTATTATTTGTGATTTATGTATAATGATGTGTAGAGATGAATGAATAATACATATTTTAGAAACAAAACCATGTATATAATACATTGTGAAAATTTATTTGTAGAAACATAGCTTTTTTTTTTCTTTGCTTATCTTTCCCTTCACTGATTCCATCTTACAAGTTGTATCTTCATACTAGAGGTTAATTTCAACATTTATGTGTATTGTGCTGTTCTTTTTTCCCCCTATACAATAATCCACAACCTTCAAATGTTTTCTTGTTTTGGAGGCTTCGTAAGCACACACAGCACACACATGTGCATTTTTCTAGATATCTCATTTAGAATGGGAGGGTGACAGTGAAGCATACTATTAATTTCAACAATGACTACAGGAAAATTTCCATAAACAATCCTGCCTTCATCTGTAGATTAAATCTTGGCTGTGCCTCTTCTTTGGGTTATACTTGCCTTCATATTTTTTGTCTCCTTTTCTCTGAAGGGGCATAATCTTAGGTGTCCTCGTACTCTCAAAGAAAGCTTCAGTGTCTGCATGAAGTTTTAAAGACTGTCACTAGTCTTGTTTGTGTTTTCCTGTAATTACTTTCAAGTGTGTAGGAAATGTCTCTAAGTTACAAGATATCTTATACCTGGAGAGAACCAACCACCAATAGCTTTTCTACCCTTAAGTAACAGGATCTTACTTATGAATCCATAAAAGCCATACTTTATAATATAATTGTTCGTTTGTTTTCTGAAAATTAAGCGAGATACACCCCTTTGTAAATTTTTTTCTTTTTTCACTATGTTCTCCAAATATGCAGCCACTATGTATATGATCAATTTTCTGCTTTCCACATTTTCGCTATCCATAAAAGACTTAGCTAACATTTCATTAAATATCAAACTCTTGGGAGAATATTAAGAAAAGAAATAAATAATGCCGTCCCTACATTTCATGACAAAAAGGGAGATATCGTGATGAAATCTGTAACATAAGAGAATCAGCGCATTGTGTTTTGGGTAATACACACTCAAATAGTCCATTGAGCGGTTTATAGCAGAGAGGAAATGTTTACACAAAGAATCTTGAGTTTTCAATTAAGGAATTTAAGAAACATGCAGAAATTTTAGAAAAACTTAGAACACCTGGCTGTTACTCTGATTTAAACTACACACAGGGATCAGAGATCGCAGAGCGAGTACTGAAGATGTGTAGCCACTAAGCCATGAGGCCAAGACGTGCTGCTGCGGGCCTTGCGCAAGGACAGTGCTTGTCCCCGCTCTCCAGCCGCTCCTTCGCGGGCACAACTCTCACAACCAGAGGTGACAGCGGGCTGAGCAACGAAGGGTGAAGCGGCAGCCACCTCCTGGGCTGTGTGTCTACAGGGGGTGATCTCCTTTTGCTCTGTCCTCATCTTCCTGGGATGGAGATGTACCTTTCAAGAGAAATAAGGACGCTTTTCATTTGCGTTGAAGGGCCAGGCTGGGGCCGGGGAGATGGCTCAGTAGAATAAACGCTTGCCTGGCCCGTGCAAGGGCCTGAGTTCAGTTCCCAGTTCAGAAGAAGAAGAAAAAGGAGGAGGAGGAGGAGGAAGAAGAGATGCCTATCCATACAGTACCCCTTCTTTTTCTCTGTGCCCATGCCCTCGCTCTGCCTCCTTCATGCCCACGCCCTGCCCTCACTTACATTCTGCTCCAAATTCTCCTCTTTCATTGATCTTTTGTTTTCTTTCTTTCTTTCTTTTTTTTTTTTTTTTTTTTTTTTTTCTTTCTCTTGTGGCCAGCTCAGCCCGCCCTGGGGCAGGGCTGGCGCAGCATGTGGTGCCAGGGATAGAACTGCAGTCCCTCAGCTTGCCTAAGCTTGTCTAAGCAGGCACTTTCCACCCTTGTGCTATCTCGATGCCCATCAATCTTCCCTTTTCCTCTGCTGCACATTCCATTTGCCTCCTCGCCCAGGTCCTAGTCCCCTTCTATGTGCCTTTCCATCCTTACCCTTCTATTCAATTATTTGTAATGTTCAACTGTCAATTTAAAATATTCAGTGTCATATATTCTTAAGCAGTGTTCCCATGTATTTTATGCATATCATTAATGCCTGCTTCATAAGCTTCTTGATATTGTAAGTCATGCCAATATTTAATTTGTAAACATTTACATATATATATAT
>NW_004524581.1:4420347-4424096 GCF_000260255.1 Octodon degus | reverse complement strand
ATTTGTATTTTAGGATAGGGTCTACAGGGTGTTCAGAGTCCCACTGTGTAGATCAGACTTCTAGTGATCCTCCTGTTTACAGCCTTCCAAGTGTGGGATTACAGACATGTGCCACCACACCCAGTCTCAATCCCAGTCTCAGCATGTCCCAGGGGTGGGGCCATCATGACAGGCCCTGGGATTGAACTCCCAGTCCCTGCAACTAAGCAAGCACTTTAATCTGCTGAGCTTTTTGGCCAGTCCTATAAACAATAAAAAAATAAAATAAACAATATATATTAAGTGAACCATTCATATATATTATTTTATTTAATCTCCATAAGTATCTTATGAACTCTGTAATACAATAAGCATATAGTTTTTCACTGTTATTATAACTGTGTAGGTAGATTTGGAGCTAAACACAAAGAATTCAGGTAACTCCCCCTGTATGGTACAACTATTAAGTGTCAAAACTAAGATTAAAATTGTTATCTCAGCTCCATGAGCAATAACCACTTCCTATGCTTTTGTATTTTATTATCAAAATCTTAACAAAATCTTACTCTCCCAGATTTTACTCAAATCTTATTTATTTCTTGATATTTAATTATTGTTCTTCAAGTTTTCTAGTGTAACACCCAAGCAAATTTTATGTCCATATTCTCTTTTCCACTGTTATTTTTTTAGAGATTTAGCTAAAATTTATTTCACAAGAGTTCATTATTCACAATTTCTTTTAAGAATGTGACAACTCAAAATTTCTTCTTTCTCAAGGTGCATAACATATATAAATTTTTATGTTTAATTATAAAATCTTAGTATGTTTATTTCCCTTACTACCTGGCAGAATAGCCTGATCAGTTATTGAAATAAATATTCAACAGAAAAGGCTTTGAGAGAGAAAATGTCTTTTTTACCATTAGAAGGTAAGTTGCTCAGTTTTGAGGAGAGTAGCTATAATTTAAACATTCAGTAACCTGTTTAGCAGGATTTGGCTTGACAGCCCTCAACAGTGGTGCACAGGAAGACCACTATCAGTAAATGGGTACAGTAGGGTGGTATTACCCAAAGCACAAATTTTGCAATCTGTTGGGAAAACAGGAGGCTTATGTATCATGTGTGTATACATACACGTACATATACACATATATGTTTGTATATATTTTTAGAGATTTACCAAGAATTTATCTCACAGGAGTACATTATTTAAAATTTCTTTTGAGAATGCTCCCACTCAGAATTCCTGCTTTCTGAAGGTGTGTTCCCCACCCTCCTCCTCTGTGAGCTTCTGTTCTTGCTGTTCATTCACAATGCTGGTGGACGGCACTGTGGCAGTTTTTCCTAAGAACAGGAAGCCAGCGCATGCTACGCGTCTTCCCTACCCTTGTAGGCTCCTCGCCTGCCCCTCAGGGCTGTCAATTAGACAGCTCAGTGGAGACTGTTCAGCCAGTTTGAGTTTATTAAGTGTCTTTATTGAACAATTGGAATGCTGATGAGAGCTCTTCAGGCTGGGACTTTGAAAATGTGTAAAAAGAATATTGCTAAAACAGACATCAATATTTTATGTAGTTATATCCAGAATTCATTCATAATTGGTTGGCTTGAGACAAGCAACATAATTCGGATGATATACCCTTAAGGGAAAAATCAAATATCATACTGAAGAAATACTAATAATGTATTATTCATATTTTTATTAATTCATTTAATGGTACATAGTGAGCATTTCTGTTAAGATAGTCTGCATGTATGTGATTTCTGACAATAGCTATCATTTGAGTGTTTTCTATGTGCCAAATACATTAAAATATTAGACCTTTACTTGGATATTGTCTAATCGTATATTGACAAGTGATGTATATATAGCATATTCATAGCACTGCCTTTCAGTTGCCAAAGCAGGCAGTTTCACACAAATCTTTTTAAGATATTAGCTGGTGCAGAGCTGTGTTCTCCATGTTGTAGATAGAGTGAGCAATGAAACAGGTAAAAATCCTCCTCATTGGGGTGTTTGCTTTATACTGCAAGGAGACACAAAGGAATACGAAGCATTATGAAAACATGGGAGTTTGTTAGCCTATGAAGGAGATTATATTAAAATATAATGTGGTAAAAGTTTAAGTCTTGGCCTGAAGAGCTCTCATCAGCATTCCCATTGTTGGATAAAGACACTTAATAAACTCAAACTAGTTGAGAGGAATTTCAAGTGAGGTGTTTTAGGAAGCAATTAGCATAAAGGAATGTTTTGAGCAAAGATTGCAAAGGAAGGAGAGGTGACACATTTGTTTCAGGGGACTCAGCCTTGACGACAAGAAATGAAGTGTGAGTCCTGGACCTGGGAGTGTGGGGAGCAAGCTCAAAAAATACAGTAGCAAGCAAGTGACAGGGCTTGTGAGGCTGAGCTAAGTGAGGGGAAAATGGATAACAGGACTACACAGGTGATGAGGAGACCAGATTACACAAGACTGTGTAGGATCTTGTGATATTTCATGAGTAGAAAGAAAAATTCTTGGAGTGTTTTGGATTACTGAAACAATTTTAGTTGTAGTACAATTTCTGTGGCCCTTTGTTCAGAAACAATTGTGAGAATCAGGGTGAACAGTGAGAAATATATTATAAATTTCTAGGCCAAAATAAATTTTCCTTAGGCAAGACTCATCAAAACAAGATTTGGGAAAATGGTTGATTTAGAGTGTACTTTAAAGCTAAACCCAGAAAGTTTTGATGGTATGGTGGTTATCATAGGATTCAGGATTTGCTATCAGTATACCTGGCCTGTGCACTGGGAAACAATAGATACCCATCCCCATCAAATGAACGCATATAGGTACAATGGGTCATTAACAATGATGTCAATTCCAGGACAGTATGGAAAAAATAAGCCAGAAATAAATGTATATAAAGAGAATGAATGGGAAGAAAAACAGCAGAGACTCATTTGATGCCAGCCAAATGAGGAAGGCATTTCAACAATAAATTCCTTATCTGAGTTGAGTGTTGAGTTCTCACCTACCAAGGCGGTGGGTGAGAACTTCATATCAAATGTCAGTGACACACTCGGCACTGGTCTCAGAATGAATGGGTGTGAGAGAATTTTGGCTATGGAAGCTTGGAGTGGGTTCAAGTAAAGGAAACAAGAAAAAGAAATGTCTTTTAAAGATGTAAGATATAAGATGGGGACCGGTCAAATAGCTCAGTGGATTAAAGTGCCTGCAAGCAGGCACAGGGGCTGGGAGTTCGATCCTTGGGCCTGCCGTGCTGGCCCTGGGACATGCTGAGATGGCATTTGAGACTGGGCATGGTGGCACACGTGTCTATAATCCCAGCTCTTGGGAGGCTGTAAACAGGAGGATCACTATGGGTCTGATCTAGTAGTAAGACCCTGAACACCCTATAGACCCTTCCCTAAAATACAAAAAGGAAACAAAAATAAGATATGAGATGGTTATGTTATTTGTGTCTTTCTTATGAATGAGCAGGATATCAGTAATAACAGGAAATATGGAGCAAGGGGTCAGAGCACCTGCCCGGCCTCCAGGCCCAGAGATGCAAGGATGTGTTGAAATGGCCTCCAGCTACTGGGAATGTTTCAGAAAAGTAACATCTCTAGGAAGAGCCAGATTCCTTGTAGAGCTAGAGAAGGAAAGGAATGTCCAGTGATGTTTGTATTATCTTATTTAGTGTGTTTAATTTTCACTAAAATTTTGCATGAAAAATCCTTATTTTTCTACTTGCCAAATAAGGAAAAGGAATGTTTAAAGATCCTA
>NW_004524581.1:4411695-4419172 GCF_000260255.1 Octodon degus | reverse complement strand
AAATATATATATATATATTTCATGAATATTACTTCCTAGCCTACATGAAATAAAATTAACAAATTGAGAATAAAAACATAAATTAATTTGGTCACTGTTTGCTAATTAACAAGAAGGTATCCCAGGACTCCTTGCAAGTACCAAGATGCACTGCTGCTGCAGTTCCATATCTAGAAGGAGACAGTACCTGAGTACAACCTATGACTATCTTCCTTTGTACTTCAAATAATCGCTACTAGAAAAATGTGAGATGTAAATGACATATAAATAGTTGTTCAGTTATATTGTTTGATGAATCATGCCTAGAAAAACATCTTCAAATGTTCAATACAGACGCAACTTCTTTTCTGATCCTTTCCCATAGTAGCTGATTGAATGCATTGTTTCAGGAGCCATTAGTACTTTTAACTTAAATTTAAAAGAAATAGAGATGGACAGACAGACAGATAGACAGACACAGAGAGAGAGCTAGTCTCCTAAAACAGGATCACTCTAGGAAGGCTATAACACGAGATTACAAAATACAGACAATAATGATGGGAAAATGCATACCATAGAAAACTAAGCATCTTCAAAGAGACCAGGGCCAAGTCAACCTTGTAAAGGATGAGGAAGATTATATAGCATACTGTGAACTATTGATCCTGGCCACAATGATTAATAATTGCAAGAGTGCTGTCAGTCTGAGGTTGCCCAAGTAAGTGCTGGACAAATGCCCACACAGAAGCACTTCTTAGATATGATGGCTACTTTGACAGGTGCCTCTGTGAAAGTGTCTGTTGCTGGAACTCTTTTGTGCTAGATACCTTCAGAAAAACGTACACAAGAATGTTTTCCCCCTTTCTTTTTTATTATATTTTTATTTTTCCCTATAATTTTATTGATTAACAAATAACAATGAGACAGTTCAAATCAAATTGGTAGGACAGTTTCAATAATTAACACATTGCATACATTCTTCCTAGTGGTTAATTGCTGTACAAGATGCGGACATGATATCCTATTTACAAACACCATTAGAACAAATCCCTCTATTCATTAAGAGAATGTAACTATATATCTATCCTAACCACTTTGAATACACAGGTACAAAATGGACATTCATCTGTATCCCTTTTTTGGTTAAGTTCTATTATTTGAATATTATAGGTGTGTAAACTCAGCAAAATATTCTAAAAGAGTCCAGTAGCCCCTAATAGTATTGGGTCTTCTGCTTGAGAGGAAACGTCAGAAATTGTTGACCTGAGTCCCCTACAGCTCAACATAACAGCATGGCTTTACTTCTTATATTTTGTTTTTATACTTTTCTGCTGGATGGTTAAGACCAAGATAAAGCAGGACCTATGCAACAAGAGTTGTAGCTTTTGGGTCTGATAAGGTCAGTGAAATCCCCTCAGTATTTATCTTGAGATCGTGTACCTCAGATTGTAGATCCAAAAGCTAAAATCTTTAAAGGATGACATGGAATGTTCCAGGAATGCTTTGAACATTGAAAGGAAGATGGATAAAGAGTGATATAATTCGATGACAAGGGAATCAATCAAGGTAAAGCAGGACCTATGCAACAAGAGTTGTAGCTTTTGGGTCTGAGAAGGTCAGTGAAATCCCCTCAGGATTTATCCACGAGCTTCCTTATTTACTTATTTTTGCTTGACACAAAATATTTCATCTTGCTTCTGACAAGCTTCAATTGTTTTTGTAATGTGGAGGACTAACTACTGTAGGTTGTGAAAGGCCGCAATTTAAAAGATGGCATTACACTGCCCGCTTGGATGTGTGCTAGTGGTCTGTACCACCTGCAGTTCAGCACAAAAAAATCTCTGCATAAGATTCTGAGCTATTAGAAAGATAAGCAGACCCGGGGATGTAGCTCAGTGGCACAGTGCCTGTCTGGCCAGCATGAGGCCCTGAGTTCCATTCCTGGCACCGAAAAAATAAAAAATGATGAGCTTTGCCTCAATGTTTATGCATTACAAGCACCTGTATATGATTCTAAAGAGAAACAAGAAAGGCTTCACATATAATTAAATATTGATAATGTGTGGGTTTGGAGTATTAATAATTTCACAGTATTTAGGAAGATGGACATTAGAATAAAACAGACCTTTTCCAAATCCCAGCAAAATCAATACTTGATCTAATGACTTATCTAATCTTCCTAAGAATCTGATCCCTCAAGAAGGGTACTTGACTATCTATAGGATTCAATAAGGTAATATAAAGAAAACTCTTAGTGTGGGTATTAGTATTGTAGTGCATAGGATATTGTCTGCATATGCTGTTTCCATGTTGTAATAGCCAACCCACCGAGAATGTACATGTATTCAAGCTTCCTCGGCGACATGATCTATGCGCACGTGCCTACTCAGCCTCACACGTTTTGCACATTAGACTGATTTTGGGACCAACACTGTTCCCTGCCTGTACGTCACCTTGTGCGCTGTAATTGTTTGTAATCTACTCATGTGCTAATTCGTAGCCCTTTATCAAGGCATCTGTCGAAGAATAATAACTCCATAGTAACATGATCTCTGTACCTTTTTAGTTGTTCCTATTGTTTTTGTCTCCATCTTCTTAATATATTCTTCAGGGTTTTTTTATTTTTATGCATGTATTTGCTACAGGTTTTCACTGCGCAGCTCTGACTTGTAGTGATCCTCCAGTCTCAGCCTCCCCAGTGCTGGGATTACAGTCATGCCCCGCCACCATGCCAGGTCTCTTCTCCGGCTCAGTGACCCCTGGGGTGGGGCTGGTGCTGCACATGGTGCCACAGATCAAACCCAGGTCCCTGCGTTGGTCAGGCAGACGCTTAGACTGGCAAGCTTTCTCCCCTGACTTTTAGTTGTTTTTCATAAAAGTTGCCATTCCTTTTTTGTACTTATATCAATCTTTCCCTTGCTGTCCACATTCTTACCTCTCACACAAACAGTTCTTATTTTCCATTCTCTTCCTCTCTCTGTTTTCATCCCACTTGCTCGACTCTTCTAGTACTTACACTTCCCCAGAGCTCATTTGAAATTCCCATTTAGTTACTTTGTATTTCTAATGTCCAACTGTACTTTAAAAATATCTGGTTTTTCTTAAAGGGATTTATCTTTAGACTTTTCACCTCCTTTGCTACAGAAAGGATGCAGAATAGCATGTGAAAAAAGAAATAAAGTTGGGTTGGTGAGATAGCTCCGCTGTGTAAGTTCCCGCTTAGGCAAGCGCAGGGCCAGGTTCGATCCCTGGCACCACATGCACCACAGGCCCCGGCCCTGGGCTCACCGAGCCCACCACTGGGTCAGGGCTTGGGAGGGCTTGGGAGGCTAAAACAGGAGGATCCCTAGGATTCCAAGCTGCATAGTGAGACCCTGTACCAAATACATTAAAAAATATATGTATGATACACCTATTTGAAGATGTTTAGGAGTAGATAAATTTCAAAAGTAAAAATTATATTCTAAAGCCAGAGCATATAAAAAATAAATCCTGCTTTAAAAATACATGTTTACCATCATACATGTTAAACATATTAGTAAACTATGCTTATCAATTGGATTCTGTCATTGAATTTTTATTTAAAAGTAGGAAAAGGAAAATACAATTGGCAGAATTTCTGCTGTATATTTAAATAATTTTAAAGCAATCTTTCAGATTTAAGTTTATAAATCACTTTCAACACATTTAGCATAAAAAGTTACTTGAAAAGACGTTTCTAAAATAATTGAAAAATGTATGTCACAATAAGTTTATCAAACCTTATCACAAGTATTTCTCTTTCCTTACACTGGAAAGTTAAAACATATTTCCAAGAAATAAACTTGGAGGGCTGGTCAAATAGCTTAGCAGATTATAGTGCCTGTTTAGGCAGACACAAGGACTAGGAGTTTGATCCACAGGCCTGCCATGCTGGGCCCACCCCTGGGGCATGCTGAGATGGCAATTGAGACTGGGTATGGTGGTGCATGCCTGTAATCCCAGCTATTTGGAGGCTGTAAATAAGAGGATCACTATAACTCCCATCTACACAGTAAGACCCTGTATACCCTGTATACCCTGTCCTAAATAAAAAAGAGAAAAAAAAAGAAACAAACAAACAAACTTCAGTCAAAGTTACCTTAGTAAAGACTGGGGCTTTATATAAAATATATTTTATGCATTCATTGCCACATATAACATTTTGGATTTTTATATAATTTCAATTGAATTTTCTTAATATAAGTACATAATAAAAAATATATTACATGATCATCTCTAAACTGATACAATAAACGTAGTCTGGAATTTGTCATAATCATTTCTTCCATCAAATACTTTTTCTATAAATCGCTGCATTAATGTATGATTTTTCTATACTTCATTTCATTGTAATTTTCACATGTGTAATATACCAGATGTATAATTTCATGTGGTCATTATTTACTTATTTAATAATTTAATGTCTCAGCACACTTACAGTGTACTTTCTATAATATAGCAGATACTTTGCTAGCAGATACCATGAAAAGTATTATGAAAAAGAGTCTGTTCTATGTACAGGGAATAATTTCTATCTCTCTAAGGATATAAGCAGTCATGGTGTAGTCACCAGTCTTAGCAATTTGGATTATGTAAAAAAAAAATACCATAAACTAGGTGACTCATTCCTCATGACTGAGAAGACTTGAAAGTCCAAGATGAAGCCATCAGCAGATTCAGGGCACTGTGAAGAGCTGCTTCTTAGAGTATGGTGGCTAGTATTTGCTGGTAACCTCACACAGAAAAAAGGTTCAGCTAAGTTTCCCTGGGATCGCTTATATAGAGCACTAATCCTATCACCAGTTATACCCTCATTATCTACACAACTGCTCAAATTATCTCAGTTGTACATTGGAACCAGATTTAGAAATACGAATGACTAATTCAGACTATATATCTGGATATGGGAAAAGCTTATCTAAGATCTATTGGGGAGGAAGGAAGATTTTGCTCATTATAATTAATATTAATATATTTAAATGTTTGGTGTTTTGCATATTTTGAGACAGGATCTTACTATGCAGTTCAGGCTGGCCTTTAGGAGCCAAAGATGGTCTAAAACTTGCAACTATCCTCCTGCCTCAGCCACAGGAGTGCTGGGTTTACAAGCATACACCACCACATCCAGCTATATTTAAATACTTTCAAAGCAAATTTTTAGCCCTCTAATAACAAAAATATTTTATACTGAGTAACTGATATGCTAAGTAGACTGAATGATGCTTTCTAAATGTACTGCAGAGTTTTTACTTTAACTAATTTTATTCCATGAAAATTATATTTATCACAATATAACTAGCACAGTAGTATTGTGATAAATATTTACTGTGATAAATATGATTATAATAATATACTTTCAAGAAAAGTGAAGCATTAATGGTAGAACACCTTTTTCTCATTTTGAGGAGTTATGTTCATAGTTTTCTTTATAATTAGCTAACCAGGAAAAAATTTTCTTTTCTCTAGAAATGTTGAGTCCTCTCTGTTAAACAGTGATGGTTTCAGGTGGCAAGGGGAACGTAGACCTGGACACATGCAACTTCACTTTAACCCAGCTGATTATTCTTGATTCTCATGTAATATTTTGAAAATTATACAGAATGGGATAGGAAATCCTCCAGAGAACTCCTGGGAATTGATTTATCTCTTGCTTCTTCACTCTGTTTCATGAAATTTGATAAATTGAATTTCTTTGTACAAATACCCAAAATCTATCTAGGACTTTATAATGTCATATTAATATCTGACATTTAGTTCATTTGGGAAGGAACTTCTCAAGTCAGATCATGGGGAAATAAGTAATACTCAAATTAGACAGAAAATTTTCACCAAAAAATAAAGCTCTAAGGTTTCAGATATTGTATTAAAAAGCAGTGCATATGCTGTTTTAAGATGATGATGATGATGATGATGATGATTTTGGTACCGGGGATCGAAATTAAGACCTTGCACTTGCCAAGCACTGATAATCTTTTATCTCTGATGAAAATTAGATGCTAAGAATCTAGTGCCAAAATATAAATATTCTGCCTTATATTCTTCAGATGTCTTCTTTGTGTGAATCAGCACCTGCCTGTCAAGCTCAAGGACCCAAGTTCCATCCCAAGTCAGCCACCAAAGCAGGGGGTAGTGGCACATGCCTGTAATCCCAGCACTGGGAAGGCTGAGGCAGGAGGATTGTTATAAGTTTGAGCTGCATAGTGAGACCCTGTACCAAATATTTTTTAAAAAATTTAAATAAATGAACAGAAGAACCACGAACATAATTTTACATCAAAAAGAAAACCACAGCTATTAATTTTATGAGTTTATGAGTACTGCTTGAGTTTGAGTGTTTAGGCCGTTCTTCAGGGTTACAGGAAACAAAAAGAAAAGGATGGCAGGCCTTGTACTATGAAGTTTAAAGTGTGAAGTCACACACTAAGTTTATTGGCTGCCCTACTTTGTATAATTTTCTCCCTTTTTTTCTCTACTAGATTTTTCCTAAGAACTTTAGAAGTGTATTTATTATTAAATGCTTCAACTGAGTTTGGCCAAATATAAGTGTATCATGGCATGCAGTGCTGGGGATCGAGCCTGGATCCTTGAGCTTGCCAGGGAGGTGCTTAGACCACTGAGCTATCTCCCCAGCCCAGCCAGTTATATCATAGATACATAAATAACAAAGGGAGATTCTTTGAGAATGTTATGTCCTACAAACTTTACACTACAATTTTGAAACAATTGTCTTAATTATTAATCTGTCTGTTATTCTTGTTCTTGTCTCAGCATTACATTGCAATCAGGTCAAAATATAAAGGTGAAAGGTGTAAAGTTTCTTGGTTCAGCCAAGCCTCATAAATGTGTCTCAAAATTAAAGTCATAAAAATGAAGACAAGATGGATTTTCATGAGAGACCCTGCCTCATCCCAGCTCGAGTGAGGCATTCATGCCGGACCAGCTGAAAAATACAACCATGGGACAAGCAATGGAGCAATTCAAGCCCCAAGGAGAAGCAGGAAATCCATTGCATCTGTGTAAAACAGGCTTTCATTGGGAAAATGAAGGAGCTAACCTAAAGTAATTATTTTTTGTATAATTAAGTTTATCAGTACAATTCAGACACGCATAATGACCACGTTCATGACTTGTACCTGTAGAAGACGTCCTTCAGTTCCTCTACTTCCATTTCCTTCTTTTCTTCCACTTCTCTTCCTCTTCTCACCTG
This sequence comes from Octodon degus, assembly GCF_000260255.1. NCBI lineage: Eukaryota > Metazoa > Chordata > Mammalia > Rodentia > Octodontidae > Octodon > Octodon degus. The sequence continues at coordinate 4,411,965 of NW_004524581.1, read as the reverse complement.
CAAAGCTTTGTTTCCATTTTATTCCTTTTCTCATTTTTTCTTTTCCTTTCCATTCTTCTCCAACTCACCTTTCCCTCTGAACAGTTATTTCCTATTTATCACTATCTATTACACATTTTGATTTTTGTTTGCACTTTCATTTTCTCACACCAGAGAGACAGTGCACTATTTACACACAAGGTGCCTATTGTACTTAACATTAGGGTCTCCAGGTCCATCCATTTAGCTATCTCAAGCTGATACATCTTTGTGGCCAAACAGCATATATAT
>NW_004524581.1:4405576-4410450 GCF_000260255.1 Octodon degus | reverse complement strand
GTGCAATATTCGAGAACTTGGAGAGACTGTTGTCTGCTTGGAGCCATCACAACTTACTGGAGTTCTCAGTCTACATAGTAGGTCTAGTGAGCATACTTTAGTATACCCTTGGTCCCTTTTGTATCATTAAATGCTACGCATTCAGAAATTTCTTTCTATTTCCTAGGATTTTTGAAAGAATAGTATCATAACATAAGAAAACTTGAGTTTCTGACTTACAAATCATAAAAAAGTGAAGATAGTAACTACATTTTATGAACTCAAGACTCTTCATCATCCCATGTCACTATCTCTAGAAAATGGAATAGTAATTCACGTCTGTGACCGGATGGCATTAATGTGCTCTCTAAGTGCGGTGTCTTCTATGTCATATCTGCCGGAGGCTACCGAAATTAAAATCGTAAAGCCCACTGCATTGGTACTACATGTGCATTCTAGAATATGCACTTAGATTATTGCAGATAGATCATATAATTTTTAAATTTCATATCAAGAGGAAATGTGATATATCAGTATTTTGTTCTTATAATTTGAGAATTATTAAATTTATAACAACTCGTCTCAACTCCAGGTTTCTTGTTCCAGTAACCTTATTAATGACCCCCACATAATGGTTTTTGGAGGGGGAAGGTTTAATCCTGTAACCAGGTATCTTTGGTTCACATTCTAAGTACATGGCATAGTATTTCGGTGAAGATTTTATTAGTTTTTATTTTGTTTTAAGGAATACACAATAATGATATTTGTGTCTAAATGTGAATTTAAGAATTCACCTCTGAGTCAATAGACATGGTGTTTGATTTGCACCATGTCTGCTCCTTAGCCCTACTGAATATTTTTACAGAAGAAAAACGTGTCAACTTGCTTTTATTATTCAAATATGACAGCAGAACCACCTGGACATGATGAAAGAAATGTTTTCTGGGGGGTCAAAAGTCTGGTATTTAATACTTAATGCAGCATTTCCTTCTTTCCCAAAGTAATAAAGCTTTTTAAAAATTAAATTAAATATGGATTGTGTAAGACAATGGTCAACATATTATATCTAAGAAAAATTAGTAGTAATTAAAGTATTATGATTTCTACCATCTTTGTGAATCAAATCTCTGATAGAATACCAGATATAATGGCAAAATTTTGGTGATACAAGTTTTGGTAAAAAGATTATAACGTTGCCAAGTATCTACAGACTGGTGTGCATGGATGTGTATATGTCTCAGATTATATACACATATGAAAATGACAAATTCAGAGCCTTTAAACACACGTTCTCTCACTACATTTGGCTTAGTTATTTCTTGATATTGGAGTTGTTAAAGCCAAACTCAGCTGAGTAATCCTATTATTGTTGCACAAAACAGACCAAACATGGAAAGAAACAGCACCAAAAAGGTGATGGATGTGTGTGGGGCTTGCAAGGCTTCATAGTTCGAGGCAGGAGGTTGACACCCCAAACTCACGGAAAGACAGCCTGGAGAACTTTGGGGGTGTTTTATCTGTGTGTGTCCATCAACTACCATTTTCCTTCTCATGGGACTATAAGAGCAAGCAGCAAATGTGATTTTCAAGCTGAAAGGACAGACAAGCAAATTTTTACTGAGATAAATTATAGTGGCACCTAATTTAGCTAAGATGTCTCTCACTAGGAGTGGGATTGGATGCTTTAGCAAGCAGAGGAATTCATGTTAAATCTGTTGTTCTCCCAGGATGCAGTTCATGCCTCACAGAAGAGGCAAGTGTCAGGAGTCCCAGTTGCCCTGTGGAGGGAAATCCTTCTGACAGAGAGGCAATAGTTTGGATAAATGGAGGCCATTCTGTTTTAGGGTCTACCAGGAAAGTCGTAGGTCAGCCCCCATGTGCACATGGACCATGACCCAGATGAAGAAAGGAACATGATCTGGCTTAGTCTGAACCCATCAAACTAATGAAAGAGTTGTCATTTGATCTAGGCTGAAGCTTTGAGAATCCTTATCTTTAGTCTGAGTGGTCATTTATTTTCTACTGTCCATAGCTCCTACATATAGCCTCTTGGTTTTTTACCAGAGAGTATGATTGTCTGTCAGACTGGATTGTCTTGTGGTAACTAGATGCCTCTTACGCAATGAAGTCTGAATCTACCATCTGTAGACTATCTGGGGCTTCAAGGTCAATGGAGTGTGGATCCTGTAGGCATTACAAAGTCTCTCAGAAAAGTCTGAAGGGCTTTTATCAGGCTTCTGGGTAACAGTAGTCACTTTTGACCTATTGCTGGGCTTTTTACCCTCCTCCTCACCACTGAGAGGAACTTAATAGTATCTGCAGACTGCTTTGTTTCCCTCTGGGGTATTTTAATCCTATGCAGGATGGTCCTTTGAAAAGGCTGACATTACCCATCTATCAGGGTTGATGTGAGAGCAGGAACTTCTTCCTCCAACCAATTCTCAACTTCTCTTAAAATTTTGTAGTATTCTTCAGTGTTGAACAGAGGCAGAAGTCTGCCTAGGTCCTAAGTGGGCCTTAGATGATGCTGTATGACCAGCATAGGCACAGAAGGGCAGCAGTAAAGCAGAAGGCTCCAGTATGAAGGGCCTCAGTGACGCAGCACAGGCGGTGGCTGAGGGGACTCTTCAGAGTTGGGGTTCAGAGGCTGGCATCGGAGCCGATGAGCTGGCAGAGGGCTGGCAACAGAAGGAGTGGCAGCTGGAAGGCACTGAGTTGGCTAGGAGTAGAGGAGGTGGAGTGGGGAGGCTGGCCTGGTGCAACTGCAGCAGCAGATGCTGCAGGAGATAAGGGATGATGCAGCTGCCACGGAGGAATCTGCAGGAAGAACAGGGATTTTGTTCAGGGAGTCTTGTTCAAGCCCAGAGGTATTTTGGTTTCATTTTAACCTTGTAATCACCAGAAAAAGCCTTCTAGAAAATTCCAGAACTATCAACTCTGTTGAAATAGATTGTGCCCTCTCTTCCTGTGGTGTGTGGTATGTCCTTAAATGGTGGCACAACAACAAAGAGTGGGGTCCCTCAGTGAGAGACCACTCCAAGGCCTGCCTTGCTGCTTGACTGGCTGCATGTCAGGACCTTCAGACTGTGGAGAATCATTGGTAGGCTCTCTGTGCTGTCCTAGTTAGACCCATCCACAGAGCCACAGCTTAGGGTCCAGTCAAGCTTCCTAGTTCTGAGGCTGAGGAAGGCTACACACCGTGAAGCACAAACAGAATGGTCTACTGCTTTTTCCATCCTTTGTTAGTGGTTACACAGTCACTCACAGAGCACTCAAGAGGCCCTCAGAGGTTATACATCCCCACCCCTTTTCCTTGTGGGTGGCCTCAACTGACAAAACTGATGAGTGGTGATCAGGCTCTCCCTTCAGCCAGGCCTGGGAGGCTGACTGACAGGCTTAATGAGGTACCCCGGGCTCTCACCTGTCTGAAGACTGACCTGACTGACTGTGTCCTTGCCCCCACTTTGGGTCCAGTGAGAGCCATTAGCACAAAGCAGAGGCCTCCAGTCCCAGCCCCATGAGAGGGCTCCAAGACAGACTGAAGGGCATGCCTCCCTGTTGGGGAGCAGGACAGCTCCCTGCTTCAGCTTCAGGCTAGGGTCTCTGCCAAAGTGTCCAGTTCCTACCCAGTGGGGTGTTGGGGCTTTTAAAGGGCAAGTGAGTGGGGAGGTACATAGGCAGATCGGGCACATATGACTGGGTGACACATGAGTTGCTGCAGGAGTTTGAGCATCTCAAGTTATATTGTAAGGCTATCAGTTACACAAAGCATAGGTTGTAAAGAGGAAGAAATGTCCTGTTACATTTAAGTTACAATGCGAGGCCATCAGTTATACAAAGGCAGTAGAGATAAGGGTCACACAGAGGAAGGCAAGTTCTGTTGTGAGGCCTGCCGGATATGCCCTCTTGGTCTTGGCATACACCTTCTGTAAGCTTTTATTTAAAATGCTAATTTTCCCTTCATTATTACATGCATTTCTTAAATGTTTGTTTACTTGGTAGCTTTGCCTAAATTACAAATCAGGAAAGCACATTTTAGGGCCTTTATTTACTTGCAGTATGAGAAGCCTGTAATACACCCCCCAAAAAACCAAGTAAGACTGTGCAACTTGTTGTATACATATATGTGTGATTGTTTTCAGCAAGGAAAGATAATCACAAAAGTAATATATACAGTAAAGTCTGATCAAGGGCGAACGAGGTAGCTCAGCAGACTAAGTGCCTGCTTAGGTAAGAGCAGGGGCCAGGGTATGATTCCTGCCACCACATGTGGTGTCAGCCCTGACCCCAGCTGTGCTGAGCTGGCAGCCAAGTCAGGGTGTGGCGGTGCACACCTGTAATCCTAGAGCTGGGGAGTCTGAAGACAGGAGGATCACTACAAGGTCAACCTGTGCAGTGAGACCCTGCACAAAAAACAAAACAAAAACAACAACAACAACAACAAAACAAACAAACAACAAAAAAATCTGATCAGAAGGGTGAACTGAGGAGGGTAGAAATATCTGTTATATAAATTAGACCCCTTATGTAAGATACTTCTTAGTTAACAATAAGTTATTCTGTTTTTTTCAATTGAAGTGTACCTTTTTGAGAAAATACAACAAGTTCGCCAACAGATGTGGCCTCCAAGAACTATAATATTTGAAATATTATTCTTTTTCCACAAATACAACAAATAATGATAATAACAAGTTAGATCAATGAATTAGTATTTAAGACTTTAGTCATTTCTAAAAAAAATATCTGCTATACTGACTATTCAAAAGTGTAATATGCCATATATGTGATATAAAGCCAATACCTCATAATTTCTATTGTGGAGTATTCTGTCTCAAATTCCAATAATGTTTTTATTCTTGATGAGAATTAGATTGTTCCTGATACCTATATGAGAA
>NW_004524581.1:4393907-4405111 GCF_000260255.1 Octodon degus | reverse complement strand
TGCTTATTCCACTGAGCCATCTCCCTGGCCCCAATACTTATATTTTCAATAACTAATTAATATGCTCACCTAGAGAATTTGTACATTCACATTTCACATCTTCATACTTTTTCTTTTCTGCTCACCCTCCACCCCAGATGGCTTGAGATTATCTCCTTGTTTCCTGTTACCTTTCTATTATTTTGCTTTTTGATTATACTTTGTGTTTTACACATGAGAGAAACAATGCTCTAACTCCCTGTGTTTGATTTATTTCACTGAGCATGATGGACTCCGGTCTCTGTCATAGACATTGTCTTTCATACAGCTCCACTTATGTACTTAAGCCCTTTATGTGTTAAGTTCCATTTTTCTGAAACGAATGTTTATGTGATGGGAGCTCTCCGCAGGGAACGCGCTCACCAGCCTTGGAAGGAGGCGTAATCAGTTTATAGAACCTCTGTGGTCTCTGAATCCTTGCAGCCCATTGAGGCTTCTGTTCCCTACAGTAGGGCAGTGTCTGGCTGGAAGGAGAATTAATTACGTTTTGCTTCAGTGCTGTTCCATCTTTTTTCATCTGTACTCATAAAAACAGTTCTTCTTCCAGAGTCAAGGAGTTTCCTGCTCTTCTCGTCCTTGAACTCAGACAAACTCTGGACAAATCAACTTTTCCTTTTCTTGCTCACCTGAAAATTAATGAAATAAACCACTAGTATTCATGATTTATTTTTTGATACCACCATATCTTAGTTTTCACAAAATAAATGTTACAACATTCAAGATCGTGTAAATTTCTTTCTAAATTAATAAACTTTTTTTTCATATTTTAGGGAAGGGTCTGCAGGGTGTTCAGGGTCTCACTACTAGATAGGACTCATAGTGATCTGCCTGTTTACAGCCTCCCAAGAGCCGGGATTATAGGCGCGCCCCACTTCGCCCAGTCTCAATTGCCCTCTCATTGTGCCCCAGTGGCGGGGCCAGCATGGCAGGCCTGGGTATAGAACCCCAGACCCCTGTGCCTACTTGCAGGTGATTTAATCTGCTGAGTTAGATAAAGTGTTTTTTTTTTTCTTTCTTTCTTTTTATTTTAAAGGAAAATAATTCAGTTCCTATATAGAATGAAATAACCTTTTCTACACACAAAACAAGGCATGAAACCTGAAGGAATTTTCAAAACAATCCTCAGGGGTGCCTCTTTTAGTTCTTACTTAGATCTGTGACATTCAGGTTTATGCAAATTCCCCTCAAGGCATTCTGGTTATACACAAAACGTGATGCCTTTCACAGATATTGATCTCGTATCTTGAAAGATTTTATAATCCCTCTTCTATCATAATATTTGACCAAATGCAAAGTTCTCACAGTTCAAGCTACCTTCTGATCACTAATGATTTCCAATGAGTTATAATTTGTATAGATTAACATACAATCTTTATTCCATAATTTTCTCCTGTCTTCCCATTAGTAAGACCACAGATTGGTTATCCCATGGACATCTGTGTTGACCATTTCTCCAAAAACCTTTATAAATTCACATCTCCTTGAAAGTTATTGCCTAAATCCTCTTGAAACAAAATCTAAGTCTGATGAGAATGTATGACAAATTCATGGCCTTAGTAAGGAATTCAGATAAGTCAGTAACGTTCCAGTATCTACTTTCCTTTGATATAATTTTGGAGCATAACAAATTCTTGTTCTATAGTCTTCCTCAAATGGAAAAACAATACAGGTATCAATCCTCCTCTAATCCTCAAAATACTTCCAAAGTTCTTTGTAATACAGAGTTGTTTCATTTCTTCTGTCCTTCACTTTCAATGGATTTCCACAAATCATGATAATAATTTACCTAATACAAATCACACAAACATTAACTACTATTTTACCAACCATGGTCAGCTATCAGCTAGAAAAATATGAAAAATACAGTTCTCTGTACCAGTTGGCAGTTCTGCACTAATCTTTCTGTTTAGTACAAGGATTTTTTGAAACTGTGCTGTTAATATAAAGCCTAATAGTCTACACTGATGCATTTTGATCACACAGACAACATGTGTAACATGCACACTCCCTAATTAGCATTTCCTACCTTCTCCTGAGTGCTCTCCTAGTCTCCTTCCCTCTAATTTCTTTTCTTGTGTTCTAGTTTCCTGTCATTTCTTTCTATATACTACTTATGGGGGGTAGCAGGACATGTTGTCAGGGTCAGGCTTATCTCTCGTAACAGGATACTCTCCAGTCCCAGCCACTTTTCTTCAAACGATGATGCTTTGTTCTGCTTTCTAGCTCAATCAGAGACCACTGTGTCCATAGACCACAATGTGTTTATCCACCCACCAACACCTGTTCTGACTGTACAATTTGTCTGATGTGAATTGTGCCACAGTGAACCCGGCTATTCAGGTTTCTTTCTATTATACACTTATTTTAATTCTTTCAGCTAAGTACTAAGGAGCATAGCAGAATCATATTGCTCTACTATATTTAGTTTTCAAAGAAATGCATGTACTAATTTCTATAGTGTCTATACTAACTGGATTCCTCTGTAGGTTTCGCAAGTGTAAGGAATTTCTAGTGCATTAAGCAATTATATTGTAGGCAGAAGATTATAGAAAGCACACACTCTGTGTGTTTGCTCCTCCAGGGTCGGTAACATTGTACAATGTGCCCTTTTGGGAGCTCAGTATTTGCAGTGTCTTTTTGTGTCTCTCTGTTGTTGCTGTAGCCGTGGAAACTGAGGAAGAGGTCTTCATTGCTGGGGTCATCTGTGTCTACCTGGGGTGTGGTTTGCTGATGGGCCTTTCATCTCCTCTGCTCTCTGAATTGAAGTAGTCACCAAGTTAGTGTGAGACTGACTTGTGTTGGAGTAGGGAGCACTGTGTCTTAGCCAGGCTGGGCATGCAGATCGGCAGCAGCTTCCAACCCAGAATCCTTGAAATGTCATGGGCAACCCCAGCACCCAGGAGAAAGAGGGAAATAAGCATTAAAAGAATCAAGAGTCAGATAAGACAACAGAATAAAAATCGAGTCTCACCTTTGCCATCCCAACAACAGGGAGGGTGGGGGCATAAAGAGGATTTTAAAAGACACTAAGACATTTAAAGTACAATTACTTATGAGAGAAGAGAATGGGGAGAGGGAAGGAAATAAAATGTTATGTTATTCAAACAGTTAATAAGAAAAAATGAGAAGGAAGGCAGAAAGAGAGAGTCATAAAAATAAATAAGAAAGATAGCCAATGAGATAGCTCAGCGGTCTAAAGTGCCTGCTTAGGCATGCTTAGGCAAGCGCAGCGACCACTGTTCAATCCCCGGCACTACATCCTGTGCCAGCCCTGTCCTCAAGGTGGGCTGAATTTGGCTATTAAGGAGAGAATAAAAGAAAAGACTAACAAAAATATGGAAAAAAGTTATAAACCTATTGGAAAATCATAAAATAATCAGAGATAAATGAAATAAAAAACTGTCTCTTCTGAGGTAATTGAGAAGGATGAACATTTACTATCTGCTGAAATTCACTTCATTCTGTATCTTCTTCAGCTGCCTTCCCCTTAAAGACATCAAGCGTCGGGATTATTTTTCCCCTCCTCTTTCCCTATTGCTTTCGGTGCTGCAAACTGGAGCGGGGCCATGGCTCACTGCAGCACGCTCTGCTTCTTAGCTCCCCACTACAAAGTAGCAGACAGAGAGAAGTTGCGCGAGCTGCAAGACCAGTTGACATCCTCCACAAGTGCATGTCAGTAAGCTGCACCATTCTGGCATCGTGGACCCTCTTTGGGAAGCCAATTCCTGGGGATAGTGCATAGACAACACCTGGGTGGAGAGGGGATAGTAATTCCCACAAGACCCACCAAAGAGCCCAGTCCCTACCCAGACTCATGAGTGTCGCCTACATCTCCTGACCTTCTTAGCTGACCACCCATGCTGCAGGTTTTAAGGAGAGCGAGCCCCACTCCTGGCTGAGCCTCCAACTTGAACCCATTGCTTTCCTCAAGGGCTTTGCTGGTTGGCTCCTGGTTGCCCCCATGCACAAGGTGGCTACTGGCCAGATGCAATGGCAGCATTTGCTGTGACTTCCCAGGAAAAGAAGCATGTTAGGATTTCTATTCTCCAAAGCTAGGAGATAAGCTGTGACCTCCAAAGAGGAGAGTCACACCCCTCACAGAGCGAGGCTCTGAAACTGAGCTCCTCAGAGACATGGCAGAGGTCATGGTACTGCTCAGAGGTCAGCCTGCTTGGTAGCTCTGGGGTCAACTCAACTCAGACTGCCTTTTGGTTCTGGGTAAATTTCCATTCTAACTGTGTCCACCTTGTCTGTCTGTCTGTCTGTCTGTCTGTCTGTCTGTCTGTCTCTCTCTCTCTTTCTCTCTCTCTCTCTCTTTCTCTTTCTGCCCTTTACACTACCCTCCCCTCATTTGTACCCCCACAATGCGGAGCTCAGTGCTTATGAGCCAAGCAGCACCAAGGGCTTGGTAATTGGATGCTTTTCCCAGAGCTGTGTTGCAATGCAGAATCTCTGGGGTCTCCGCAGGTCTCTGTTCAGAGCTGAACTTCAGTGTGTTCTTCCTTTCTTTGACTGCTGGGTAGCTGTTCTGCAGATGCTCTGATTTTAAACCATAGAGAAGCAGGAATGCACTTCTTACTCTCAATCTATCATTTGACCCCTCCTAAATGTATGTTTTTGTTTTGTTTTTCCCAATTGGACACAAAATAGAGCAGCTAGATAAAATCGCAAAGTAGCTTAATCAAAACCCAACAATATTGGAAAAATTAGTAATATTTTAATTCTTATAAAATACTTTTAGGGCTGGTGAGATAGCTCAGTGGTCTAAAGTGCCTGCTGAGGCAAGCTTAAGCAGGCTAAGGGGACGTGGTTCGATCCCCAGCACCACATGCGTTGCCAGCCCCGCCCTCAGGACAGGCTGAGCTGGCCAAAAATAAATAAATAAATAAATAAGGGGACGTGGTTCGATCCCCAGCACCACATGCGTTGCCAGCCCCGCCCTCAGGACAGGCTGAGCTGGCCAAAAATAAATAAATAAATAAATAAATAAATAAATAAATAAAATGCTTTTAAACTCTAGAGAGATAATTCTAAATATTTTTACCACATTTGTTTTTTGCTTTTTTCCCCTCTACTATATACCTCAAATTTAAAAGCTGGGATAGGCCAAGTTTCAATTTGAACATTATAGTTTATTTAAGGAGCCAACACATTTAATATTTGTGTAAAAAATAGTGTTATGGATTAACTACTAGATTTCTAATCCAAACAGAGTATATCTTACTGCCTTAGGTCTCTTTATCATCTAAACCTATGGTGTTCTTTGAAATTTGGAAAAGATGTTTAAGCATGTAAGTGTGGAACCACTATTCCTTCTTTGACATCGCTATACTTAATGTCCTACGATGCTTTCAACTCAGTGACTGTACTCAGCACAGCTAGTAGACAAACCATCAACTGTTTCAAACAGAAACATAGGATGAGCAAATTAAGACTCCATGTTTTATTTTTTCTTTTCTTAAACTAGCAACGAATCCCTCTTTATATTCTCCTCTTCCCAGCGGCTGCCATGTCAGCTGTGTTGTTTCTGTCTATTGCCTGCAGAGCGTTGTTACCCATTTCACTCCATGCTTTAGCGTTCATGAGGACTCCCATGTAAGTCTTCACTCAGTCACCAGCGATTCCAGCTATTGAAGGACGGGAATGATCAGACGAGATGGAAATTTGGCAGAGAAAGACACTGAGTTTCGAAGTAAACCTAATGCTGAAGGCGTACACTTTTGAAAAGAAAAGAAATCTTCTTTCTAATTAAAAATAAATGAGTTAAGACCAGGTACTTGGAAGCAGAAAGAAGGGAATATATTAAATGCCTTCTGTTGACTGTGTCAACTGCTTAAAATGTTGACTTTAGAAATGTTAGACAATTCAAAAAGTGAGTTTTATACAGTCTTTGTGTTTTATAATGTCCTGTTACTGTTTGTGCCAATTATCTTTAATATTTAAATTTGTTTATAATTAATAGCTGATAATAGTACATAGCTGTGGGACTATACAAAGCTAACTTTCCCTATAAAATAACCTTGAAGAGGCATGCGCAGAGCGGCACTAATAAACCAAACTATTCAATGTGCATTAGGGTAGATACTTTATTAATAATATTAATTACTGCTACTAGTACATGCTTTGGAAGGCCACTAATCAATAGATATTCATTAATTTGAAATAAAAGAATCCTAACATTAATCCATTTTGGATTAATGTTGCCTTGACAAGCAAATAGTTATAATTAAATCTAAGTTGTATGAGTGAATCCAATTTATGTCCACAGGGTTTTCCTCAAATGGACTACAAGTTAATAACCTTAAATGAAAGTAATTGTTTCAACTTATGTGATGAATCTTAAGGAAAAAAAAAAAACAGTTGAGCCTATTTGGATGGCCCACAAAGAAAGAACATGTTTTCTCTCCACTGACTATTAGGATACTGGATATTTCATCTGTACTTATTTAATTAAATTAGTAATACATCTTGTTCCCCTTATTCAGAAAGCTTGATAGAGATTTTATGCACTGACTTTTGGTAAAAGACAATAATGAAGGAATCTTATGGCCAACATGATCCTTATAATGACAATGACATTAGCCACCTAATATTTCTCTAGCAGATGCAGTTCTATTGGAAAATACAGACAGTCCTACAGTGGGCATTGAAAAGATGTAAATAACAAAATCTTATAATAAAACCTATTACAATTTTTAAATTATTCACCAATAAGAACAGTTTCTGCCTCACTCTCTGATTACCATTTTCATCAAATGTGGTTTCTAACTTTTCCATGCAAAAAAAAATGGGTATTGGACTGGGGAGATAGTTCAGCAGTCTAAGCACCTGTCTGGCAAGTGCAAGGACTCGGGTTTGATCCCTGGTACTGCACATGCCATGTAGGCTCTGATCCCAGTTAGCCACCCAAACAGGGCCTGGTGGTGCCCACCTGTAATCCCAGCTAGCGCTGAGGAGGCTGGGACAGAAGGATCATTATGAATCTGAGCTGCATAGTGAGACCCTGTACCAAATTAAATAAATAAATAAATAAATAAATAATTTTTTTTTTAATTTTAAGTGGGTAGTGATGAGAGTCAGGGACTTAGATAAGCAGACATAACCCTATTTTGGACAGTGCACAGGCAGGATTAGGATCCTGACCTTCAGTGAAGAGTGGGAAGGTTCGGTTTTAGACAACATCCCATACAATGTTTTGAAGCCAAATGCTTTGTTTTGTTTCAGGTTATTTATAAGACTGGAAGGATCAGGTTCATTTTATAAATTTTAATAAGCTACATCCTTTGCATGAGACCAAGATATATATTTAATCAATTTTGTCAAGGTAACTTTTACATTTTTATATAATTACCTCAGATTCACATTATGATTTTCCTCACTCTGTATTCAAACATATTTATATCCATGCTACTGCTCTACAGCAGGAGTCAGTCAGCATTTTATGCAAAGACCAGAAAGTAAGTACTTTAGGCTTCTTTGGCCATTGGTCTCTGTTTCAAATACTAACTTTAATATTGTAGTATGTATGGCAAGCCATCAACCATATGTAGGAATAGATCAGATTATGGAAACTGAAATTTGAATTGTGTTTAATTAGCACATATCCAGAAATATTATATATCATTTCATTCTTTCTATTTTGAAGTCTAAAAATCACTTTTATTCCATTAGCAGTACAGAACTCAGACACTAAGCTGACCTTTCCCGGAAGCCGTGCCTGCCAAGCACGACCCAAGCCGCCAGTGAGTAAGCCTGATCTTAGCAATGCAGCTCCATTCAGAAAGATGCAGCAACTTGCCATGTGACCTGATGGCTGCAGAAGTTTTAGGGAGGAGAGCCTTTAGCACGTGGCTGTAAAACAAAGACACCAAGTAAGTGATAATGGCAACGAGTCTGAATTTATCTCCCAGTGTCTGTTTCAAAGCATGCATGTTTCACTTACTAAGACCACATGCTTCACTAGGGACTCTAATTCCTTTCACCTGCCCTGACTGCTCTCACTCCCAGTAGGGAATTTCCTTAAAAAATGAGCAGCCTGCTGAAATAATACACAGGAAAGAAAAGATATTTGTATAGTGTTGTTTTGTTTTGTTTTTTTTTTTTACCAGTTCCATTACGTGTGATAATCATATAATTTTCCTTCAACTTTCAAAACTTCCTTTATGCCACTCCCGAAATCCTCATCATTTCTTTTCCAAAAGAAGTAAATTTAACAACCCTCCTCCCTTTATATTACTTAAAATGTTTCACCCATGCTAATGCATGTTATTACAGTTGGCCATGTAAAACAGTTGTTGACTTACTATCTTTAAACTCTATAAACTGGAGGAATTAGAGCTGATCTTAGTATTCTTACCAGGGTCTTCAAGAGAGGTCTTCAGTGCCAGCCAAACAGCTCAGTGGATTAAAATACCAGCAAGCAGGCACAGGGGCCAGGGATTTGATCCCTGAGTCTGCCGTGCCGGCCCTGCTCCCAGGGTGCACTGAAATGGCAATTGAGACTGGGTGTGATGGTGCGCACCTGTAATCCCAGCACTTGGGAGGCTGTAAATAGGTGGATCACTACAAGTCTGATTTAGTAGTGAGACCCTGAATATCTTGTAAACCCTTCTCTAAAAAAAAAAAAGAGAGAGAGAGAGAGAGAGGTCTTCAACTTTGATTACTTGTACTTTAACCTTTTATATTGTATGGAGCCTATAGGATGAATTGTGATATATTTTCATGCTTTTCCCTAACAATATTGAAGATCAGCAGTTTGAATTTTTTCTATGAAATGTTCTAGGAACATTTCATTAGACACACTATAATAATTACTAGCATACAAAAATTTAAAAATCATACTAAATAATTCCTTTTAATAAAGACATCATTGTTTAAAAAGCATACTCTGACATCTTCCTGGAGTAATGTTCTATCTACAATTCTTGTTTATATAGAAAAATAGGCTGTTGATATCCTCATATACATCCATTGCTGTGTGCCATTGTGTGTAACTGTTTTATAATGAGATGATTTTGACATGAAAAGGATTTGTATTAAGACACATACTCGTGAAGTGCTATTCAGCCTAATCATCCATTTTAGTAGCAGTAGAAATAAGTAACATGTAGCCACACATTATTTCATCTGTCTCCACCAAGGTACAAACACACATAAGCACACACACACACACACACACACACACACACACATGCACATGTTCAAGTAGATAATACAAATTTGTGTTATTAAAAAAATTTGTGTTATTAGACTATATATTTACATATGCAGATAGCTAATGAGATAATCATAATACTGTTAGTAACACATTTGTTAAATTGTTTCCCTGTGTTCTCTGTATCAGATAGTATGCTAATCCAGCTACTTGCATTTTCTCATCATCAATCTTTCTGATGAAATAAGCTTCATAATCATTCATCACTATCAAGAACCAGTTTACTAGAGATATTTCCCTGGTTGTACCTCATGATGTGCAACCCAGCATGGAAATAATCAGCCATGACTATCTCTACATAAAAATTAAACAGGTGAGGATGCAGCAGAACTTGATAGGGCATTTGTAAAGTGTCAAATCTAAACTCAGGAAGGAATGAAGTACATGAACTTTGCATTAAATAGATGTTTATTATGTAATTTTGATAAACATATTTCAATATCAAACACTCTTATAGTTAGCATATACCAGGTATGATCATGGAACACAGTGAATGTTTACATTTTTAAAAATTCTAAGTACCAGCCAGATAGCTCAGTGAACTAAAGCACCTACTTAGGCAGGCACAAGGACTTGGGTTCAATCCCGGGTGTGCCTTGCTGGCCCCACCCCTGGGGCACACTGAGATGGTGACTAAGGCTGGGCATGGTGGTGTGTGCCTGAAAGTCCAGTGCTTGGGAGGCTGAAAACAGGAGAATCACTACAAGTCTGATCTGTGTAGTGAGACCCTGTACTAAATACATTTTTAAAAAATTATTACAAGACATATTGACATATAATAAGACATATTATTATAAGACATATTGTCAACAGTTTTCAAAAATTTTCCCTTTGCTTCAAACACATTTATCCTTTAAGTTTTGATACTTTCTGAAATGTTTCTCAAATCCCCTTTTCACAAGTGCCTTTCCTTGCACTGTCCTGATGTATAGAATAGATGCATATGTTTACTTTTGTGGTCATTTTGATGTTGGGAATGACCTAAATGTCACATGGTACTAGATCCAGCACACAAGGTGAAAGAGGACACATGATACAAGGTTAGCAGCCTGCTTTTCCACTGATGGCATTCCCAGCCACATCTACCATACTGCTGACCACACCTCTAAAAACACAAAAGGGGACACAGTGAACTGCTTCAGTTGCAGGAAGGATGGCGTAAATATGTGTTGGGGGGTGTATATTTGAGGGGCATTAATGGCAGTATGTCTTTTAATGTTGTCTTAGTTACTCATCTCTTGTTACTGGAACAAATACCAGACATCCAAAATGAAGGAAGGAAAGGTTCATTTGGTTCACAGTTACTGGAGGTTTTGGTTCCTATTCAGCTGGCTCCAAGGCAGAGCAGTACATGTCAGAGAACAACCTTTCATGTTGGGGGAAGAGCAAGAGAGCTAAAGGAGGAGTAGCAGCAGCTCAAGCAGCTTACTTCTCTTCCCTCTTTACATTGACATGCAAATTACCTTACCCAGGACAGGTGCGCATCCACACCCACAATAATCAGTCACAAACTCCAGAAGCCACCCCATGGCTGCTTGAGGCTTTGGGGGGGGGCACCAAGACACAAACCATAACAAATGTCATACATTTTATTTAAAAATTCAGATTTCTATATCCCCTGAAAATAAGAATTGTATCCAGGGGTGATGACACATGCCTATAATCCCAGCACTTGGGAGGCTGAAGCAGTTTGATTGCCAGGAGTTCAAGGCCATCCTGAGCTATGTAGTAAGTTCAAGACCAGCCTGAACTATGCAGTGAGACCCAGTCTCAATAACCAACAACAAAGTATTGATGCTATTGACTGGAAAGTGTACCTAAGATCACCAAGTAATTCCAGTGCCCAAAATCCTTAATCCAAAATCTGAAAAATAGGACACACTTGTAATTTTTCACTCAAAGAATTTCAAACATATCAAAATTTAGAGCCTCCCACAAAGTATTTCTATTT
>NW_004524581.1:4387071-4393459 GCF_000260255.1 Octodon degus | reverse complement strand
GCCAGGCAAGCACTTATTCTAGTGAGCTATCTCCCTGGGCCCTGCTTTGTTTTATTTTTAAGAATTTTTCCTATTTATTTTTAATTGAATCATCTTGTAAAGTCTTTACACATAAAAATGTAGATTTATTTCTTCTCTTAAAAAAGATATGAGATAATTTGCTAATGCTGAGCCTGCAAATATTTGTGATATAGGGCACAAATTTCTCAATAGAGTTCAACTGCTTTGAACAGCTCAGCCTATGAAAGCAAGAGTTTCAGGGGGTCGGATTTATCTAAACCCTAGCATAGCTTTGCACCCAGAATTTGACATGAAAGTTCACCTCCTGGTGGCTCATTTTGTGCACATGTGTGGGAGAAGACAGGAAGTACAAGGGAAGGTTCAAGAATGACAGCGACACACCCATTTGCCATGACAGAGTGCTTCATTGGGATGTTCAAACCTTCATTTAGGTCAAATAATGAAGATAGAATATTCAGATGAAACCATAGGTTTGTGGATATTCTGATCATGAAAGTATTTCAACTTTACTTTGTTTAATAGCTCAAAAGGATAAAGTTCTTGACATTTAAAAGCTTAATTTTAAAGTCATTAAAGTTCCTTTAAAGAGCAATATTGCTTTAAAAATCATCCTTTAAAAACGCATAAAGCTTTCAGCATTTCCAACTGATCCCACATCGATGATCTATATTTAAAATACTTAGACAAAGCAGAGTTTTACAGATACGGCACTGCCAGAAAATTCATGGACCAGCAACGAAAGAACATGAGATGTCTTCTGACCTCTCCCATCACCCGAGAGGTGATGGTTGATGTTCTTTTTTGGCGCATTTTAGAAGTTCAAGATGTTTTATACTATGGTATAGTCATAATTTATACATATATCCTAGTTTATGTGTATGCACATGTACATTTACACATATATTTATGTACATATGTGTATGGTGCTGAACAGTACTTGTTAATTACTTTGCATGCAGATTTTATCCACTTTATCTTATTTATTATTATTTTTTTAATGTATTTGGTATACGGTCTAACTGTGCAGCTTGGATTCATAGTGATGCTCCTGTTTTCAGCCTCCCAAGAGCTAGGATTACAGGCGTGTGCCCCCACAGCCAACCTCTGTTGCTGGCTCAGTTCACCCTGGGGGGCACAGAGCTGGCAAAGCATGTGGTGTCTATCCACTTTATCTTTAGATATCATTAAAGAAGTTTTCTTAATTAAGTCAATAAGTGAACAAATATACTGAAAACTTTTGGCCACCATTTATTTTATTTCATTTCATTTTATTTTTTGTAACACCAGGAATTGAACTCAGGACCTTGCCCTTCCAGGCAGACACTTATACTACTGACCTTATCCCCAGCCAAAACTTATTTTATAGCCTGAAATTTTTAAGTATGTTTGGAGTCCCACTTCTTCACCCCATGTAGTTAGAGGCTAATCTCTACCCTATTCCCAGAAAGTCACTCAGAGATTGAGGACCTCACAAATTCACCAGAAAATCTGGATTATAGATGCTGTTTGGAAGTGCAGTTTGCAATGATCTAGTCATTTGCTGCTTTTGTGTTTTGAGGGTATACGTTTGGTATTAAAAACCTTTTGCGCTTCTTCTGTTCCAAGCTTTGTTAATCTATAATTTTGCTTTAAAAAATAAATCATGAAATTCAAAGTGTTTTCTCAGATTATTCAAGAAAGCACTAAAGACACAGAGACTCCAGACCAGTTTCAGAGACTCTAGCCCATATTTCTCTCACTGTGTAGCCTCCGTTGCCGGCTGTCTGCGCATGAGAGTCGGGGGCCTGCCCTTCGTGTTTCACGTGGAGCTGGGGGACGCTACACTTCCTTGTTTCTGTTTCTCTCTCTCTCTCTCTCTCTCTCTCTCTCTCTCTCTCTCTCTCTCTCTCTCTCCCTCCCTCTCTCTCTCTCTTTCTTTCTTTCTAATATTTGGGATCAAACTCACTTTGTTCTTACCAAGCAGGAGCTCCATCCCAGTGAGCTATCTCCCTGACCCTGCTTCTTTATTTCTGATACCACAAAGTGAATGATATTTTCTGTGATTTGCTGAATTATCTGCTAAATTACTCCCTCCACAATAGTTTTTTCTTCTCCTACTCTCATTCTCTCTATAGAGTACTTAACCTTACCATTAGTGGTTGATAAAAGTTCCATTTTTTAAAAACCAAATATGCTTTACAGACTTAAAATACCATGTTTTCCTAAAACAAGCATTATAAAATATATTGTTTATAACCCTAAATTAGTACTACTGTCTAATCTTTTGAATTTAATGTTTCTAAACATTATGACTACATTAAATTAAAATGTATAATTATATGAGGCTTCTTATACATTCAAAGTGTAATGAGGTGAAAATGTACATTTTTATCTCCTAATAATTTATGCAACAGCTATCTGTAAGAAACTCAAAAATATTTATATAAATTCATTTGATTTTATAGATGACTTTATTGCCATTTTAATGGGAATAAGAGAAAGTAAATATGTATCTCCAGTGAATTTAAGAGCTAATCATAAGGTCTTAACATTAAGAAATGAATAATTTTTCATAGAACAAATATTTTAATTAAAGAATAATTATAGTTTAAATTCGTATCATGATCAGCATCATCTGAATGATACAAATGAAAGGATGAGTCAGATCATGTCCTGTAGTATTATATGGCAAAATGCTACCATGTACTATTTGCTATTATATCTTACTATCATATTGTGTGTTTTCCTATTCATGTTCTTGCCTTAAAGTGAATTTTCAAAGGGAAAATATTAAAAATGTAAGGGCCACTGGCACATAAATCTGATTACTTACAATCATAAAAACTCATATAAACTCAAAGAATATATTCAAGTAAGTTTTTGAAAAGTCCCTACTGTTTTAGGCCACATTTCAGTGTAACTTTTAGTATTTACAAAGATTCATAGATGCCTGGACCTATATTGTTCCATTGTAAAGCAATGCTGCTATCTAAGTTCAAGCAGCAAGAAACAAAAACAAAATGAAACAAAACAAAGCCCCCAAACATGCTTTTTGCAAGTCTTTCTCAGCCACCACCTGCAAATGCCCTGCCATGGGACATAATTTTCTATTTCTTAGTCATTCATTGCCTTCATACATGGAAAATGGTCTAAAACTAAAGATTCTTAAAATCTTCAGAAAGCCTCCTCCCTGGATTTCAAGACTGATAACCTGTCACCCTTCTCCTCTTATAATTGTCATTGTTTTGAGCTTTTCAAACTCTATGCAGAGAACAGAATAATGTAAAGGTGAAACAGGCTGGGCCAGAATGTTTAGCAGAAAGGAGAGGGGAGTTTGATGACACTCTAGCCTACAGACTCAGAATTGAATGGGGGGCACATCTAGGTTTCACTATAAATTTTGGAGTCAACAGGATCTGAGTTTAAGCACATACTATTCTATGAGAACTTAGAACATGTAGCTAGTATCTTGAACCTGTGTTTTTCTATTATAATTCTGCTGAAAAAAATATATCCCAGTGTCTTTTTTTTCTTTGTGGCTGGCTCAGCCCACTCTGGGGGCAGGGCTGGCATGGAATGTAGTGCCGGGGATTGAGCCGCGGGGCCTGCGCTTGCCTAAGCAAGTGCTTTAGACTGCTGAGCTATCTCACGGGCCATCCCATTGTCTTTTCACAGATCAGGTGAGATACATGGG
This sequence comes from Octodon degus, assembly GCF_000260255.1. Taxonomy (NCBI): domain Eukaryota; kingdom Metazoa; phylum Chordata; class Mammalia; order Rodentia; family Octodontidae; genus Octodon; species Octodon degus. Next base: position 4,389,765 of record NW_004524581.1, on the reverse strand, counting down.
TAAAATGCCTACAGAATGTCTTTTATTAAACACTCAACATAGATGACTTTGAGATACAAAGTATATAAAACCTGAGATCAAGGAGACAAAACCACAGACCAAGTATACAGGTGTAGTTTTCATGCATAAGAGTTCATATGTAGCATCTTCCAAGAAATATTTCAAAGCAAAATGGTGCCCTGATAGACTTCCTTCAGTCCTGCAAGGCTACAATGTGACTAAACTGTATTCATATGCCTTAGAAAAAGGATGGTAAAAGTGGTGGAGTAGGACAAATGCAAAAGTAACAACTAATATTTTTAAATAGCTATTTTTTCCACTCAACACCCTTAGTATCATTCACAGAACTATTAAGGTGTATAAATGAAACAGTTGTGAATTTTATAATATTTAAATAAAGCATTTTATGAGTACAATTGAACTACACATAAAAATGTTAAACCAATATTTAGCCATCCAATATATTATGGATAGCTCTGTGTTTATACACATTTTCTCTGGGGAGCAAATGGAGTTATTAACTTTTTGTTGATAATCAGTGTTCTCCCTAGTGTCTTTCTCATAAAAATGTTAAATTAATGTGGGCGGAGAGGTGGTTAAAAAAACGTTGCTTTGTACCAACACACATAACTATGTGATTTATGTAATAAATGCAACCACAGCAACAGTATATTTTCTGGATGTTAATGGCTTGAAATTCCTTTCAGTGGCAGCATTAATCAGCAAAGGATGGGTTATTTTATGGTCTTTAATGGCCTTTGTTGATAGATGGAGATTTTGTTAGCAGATTATTCTTCATTGGGCTTCCATTTCTTGCAAGCTATGATTCTTAAGAGATGCTCTCAAAATACAAATTGTACGGCTAAGAAATCTGTTCACAGCTAAATTAAATTAGATAGCAGCGTTCTTTATGAAGTATAGGTAATGTCGCAGTGTTCTACAGAGACATTTAGTGGAATGTCTTAAGCATACATTTTTTGCCAAGAAATATTTCTCTGCTTGCTACAAGTTTATGAGCTGACTTGTTGTTTCTCCTGAGTAATTTAAATAGAATACATAACATAAATCTGAAATTTACTTTATGATGTTGGACCATTATAATGAACATCCACCTTCAGGTTAGACCTTACCAACTATTTACATTTTTCTAAAAATGAACAAACTGACAGTGCTCATTTATGTTATCCAAGCCTTTTAATGCTTAATATATTCACATTTTAATTTTATATTTGTTGCAGTCTATGTTTTGTTTCACACAGAATTGTTAACTGTACTTTTCAGCGTGACATTATTCACAGGCTTGTAATACATGGTTATCATTCATCTTACTTCTTATAATGTTTTGCTCATGTAAACTTACTATGGAGGTTAAAAGTTCATGGATAGTTATATTGCTTCTGAATACATTTTTTTCCAAACATTGCTCACTTCTAAAGTGGCTACCTATGGCCTCCCTAAAGATGTATTGTTCCCGTACTTCCTTTCCTTCCCTCCCTCCCTCCTGTCTCCTTCTCCCCCTCCCTTTCTTTCTCCCTTCCTTCTTTCTTTCCTCTGTTTTCTTTTTCTTTTTTTTTGGCAGAACTGGGGATTGAACACAAGCCCTTGTGCTTGCAGGCAAGCGCTTATTCTACTGAGCCATCTATCTGGTCCCTCTTTCCTTTATTTTCTTCCTTTCCTCCCTCTTTTACTCCTTCCATACTGTCTTCTACTCCTATCTTTCCCTTTTTTCCTTTTCCTTCCTTTATGGAGGTAAGTAAGTTCAGATCAGTACAGCATTTCTAAATTTCGATTTTTTTTTTTTTTTTTTTTTCTTAGAGCCTTCATCTGATTAGATGAGATCTACGTACATTATTTCCAGTAATACCTGTTACCTAAGTGGTCGGAATATCGTTCCATTTTACAACCTGTTTGGTTTTGTTTTTTTTGGGCTTTTTTTTTTTTTTTTTTTATAGACACATTCACCATTTGCTGTCTGGGTGGCCACTCGGGGGACTGAAGCAATGATCTGAGATTAGTCATACTATTTGAAAGAGAACACAGAGTTTTTAAACACTGTTCTTTTCTCACAGCTTTCCCTTAGAAGTTCTTTTCTCTTAACTCATATTAAATTTATTTTAATTGATACCTCAAGTCACAGGAGATGAGAAGGCATACACCTGTAATAGCAGCTTTCTGGGGGGCTGGAGCAGAAGGATTACAAGTTCTAGCCTTCTTCACTCTTTAGGAAAACTAACTCTCTAAATGAAAATAAAATGAATAAATGAAAAGATCTGAGGACATAGCACAGTGCAATGGATCTGGTCCCCTGTACCATACAAGTACAAGCTGCACATATGCGTAAATAGAATATCTCGAGTCCTTATGGTGTATTGAAACTCTGTCCTATCAGATTGTCATGACTTCTTTATCTTTCTTTGCATTTTCATTAGTTTTCAACAACACACCTTTGTTCCATTTTGTGTACTTGCAGAACAAGCCTAATCCTATTTCTGTCTTTGTCTGATTTCATAACCCTGCCCAATCATGCACAGATTTAGGCTACTTTTGCTGATTCTATTTGAGAGTACTCCCAGCGTAACTGGCCCGTGTCTATACTGAAGCTTCTCCCACAGCCTTGGTCTTGCACTAATTTCTTCATTTCTTATGCAGCATTGTAGGTCAAAAGGTAGCCCTTCAATTTTTTTAAGTTTCTTT
>NW_004524581.1:4383847-4386411 GCF_000260255.1 Octodon degus | reverse complement strand
GGTTTGTAACTTACTTGTGGCTGGCAAATTGCAAAGCGGATGATCACCAGGTCCCAGGGGCCACTGATTAAAAGACAAAACAGAATAAAACCACCCCCAGTACTGGAAGATGTGTGGTTCCTTCTACTTAATCATACCTGTAGTAAGACTGAGCCCCGCTGCAACTGGAAAGAAGCTCAGCTACACACCTGGAGCCCCACTAAAAAACTGACTTCCATCTGCCACTAAAAAACTGACTTCTCTCTTACCAATTTCTGGAAGCCCTTAGATTCTTACGATTTCTCCTCCACCAGATACACCAGATAATATATCTCTGGAGGCCAGGGATTAATGTAGTCAAGGCCTAGAACATACTAGGCCCTAAAGCACACTATTATAAATGAATGGCCCTTATTTTCCCCACTATAAAAACTACAAATATATAAATAGAACTATAGACACAGAATTTCCTTCGCTCGTCCACATTTCTTTTTCTAGAAAATTTGAGATTCATTTCCTTTTCTCTCCCTCTCGCCCAATTCGCAATGAAACAGTAATAACTGTTCTTTTTTAAATGAAAATTTTATGACTTGCAAGAGCATAATCAAATAGTACAAAACTGAGTCTAATTTTCCTGAAAATTAGCCTTCAAGGAAAAACGGGAAGTAATTTCTTTGCCGACTTGATTGAACAACCTGTCTTCTCTTCATGGGACAGGACTCTGCCCAGATCTACTGAACTTCCTGGAGCCATCAGGTTAACTCACTGGTGCCTTCCAGGCAGAAGATGGAGTGTCTATTTCTCAGATCTCAAGTGCCCTACCCGCAGGAAAGCAATATTATTTTTCATTTAATGAGCTTTAGCACATGAACAATTAAGAAGACATAAATGAATGAAGCTAATCATCAAAAAGCAAGAGCCTGCCTCTGGGAAGCTGCTGAGGATGGCTGTAGCTCTTATCCATGGTGTTATCTGTTAAGTTAATATTATCAGTCGGTGCAAAAACGCCACTAGTAATTGTGTAGATTTGGTATCTTCATGTTTCAACACTTCTTTCTGAAAGTACACATTGCTTGGAGGGCTGATCATGCTGATAAAAAGAGAATGAAGCTATTTCTTGACCTGCAAGCTATTAAAGAAGGCAAACAAAAATATTTTAAAAACAGTTCACTTTTAGTCTGGTTATTAACAACTTACCCAAGGGTTCACTTTACTTGCTGTAAGGCATCTTATTTAAAGGTAGGGGGTAAGCCACTTAATGAAGTGAAGATTGACTAGAACTTTTCTTCAAGAATTTAATGAAGACCAAGTTGTAAAATATTCAGTTCCCTAAAAAGAAAAAAAATGTGAATTTGAGCACATTTTTCATAGACATGGTAATTCAGAGGAAATTGCTATTTTGGAAAACCAATGTGGAGAACTGGAAAACCTTTCTGGATTGATGACCCAATTAAAGAAACTCGGCACATTGATGGGGAACTTGCTGAGAGTGTTACTTAAATGAAAACTTTCACATAGCCATTTCTTTGAGAAAGCCTGCATATCTGGAGGACTCAAGGGTGGCTTTCTTGAGCCAAATTACATTTGTATGTTATACTGGAAATATTTTTGTCATACAATTTTGTGTAATTTACATTTTGATACTACAAAAATATTATTTGCTTATTCAGGATATACATAATGGGATAAATCTATTTGGTCAACAACTCAGATATTTTATTTATAACTTAAAAATGGTCATATGAGTAAATTATCATTCCTAATAGGTTTCTGACCATTTTTTTCATTTATTTCCCTGATTTTGTTACACATTTTTCCTTTATATTTTTACTTAAAACTTATTTTAAGGGTCCCAGAGACATATAAATTTATATTTAATTTTGTTATGTTGACATGTAAGTCCAATAAATATATAATGTTTCCACACATGTAAGCATTGCATAACATGTAAAGCAGGTTGAGTATTGCTATATCTTTAAATATTCATTTCCTTATGATAAAATGATCACAAATCTTTTCTTCTAGGATTTTTGGAATGCTACTGTACTTAAGATATAAGTCACCATATATTACATGCTAGTATCTTCATTTAATGACTGTTCAGCGCCCGTTGATCTGCCTCTCTCCCTCGTACTTCTTGCTCCGGTAGCCACTGTCCTTCTGTTAACTTCTGTGAAATCCACCTACTGCTATTATGCGAGTCCAGTCATGCAGTGCGCAGCTGTGCCGGGCTGATTTCCTCAACATAACAATTTCCACTTCCACCCATGTTAACATGCGTGACAAGACCTCTTTGTAATGGTACAGCCATGACTTTATTGCACATTTCCTAATGACCGTACCTAATTCTAGCTGTCCCACTCAAGAAAATGTAGACCAATTATTCAGTCTAAGTCAGCAGGCAAATGGTGAATGGGAAATTAGGTGGATGTATTGAGTTAAGGAAAGGGAAGGACAATAGAAGGAAGACATTCAAGGAATAGAAAACTCAACATACACTAGGGAAGAATAGAGATTAAACGCATGTGAAGGAGAAAATAATCACTTTAGCAGTAAAAACAAAGTGGGGGTGGGGTGGGAATGTT
>NW_004524581.1:4381711-4383287 GCF_000260255.1 Octodon degus | reverse complement strand
TCTCAATGCGGTGAAATTTATAAAGCTTCTTCATGTGCTAAACTTTGAGAAAACACAATTAAGAATGTTTATAATTCCTCTGAGGCAAATCTCTCATTGAAAGAATAATTAAAAGCATAATATCTTCTGGGATAACAAGATGATTTCTACATTCTCCACTTATCAGTGAGCAGTTTTTCCTTTTTGAAAACTGTACATCTTGTTTTTTCCCCTTGATTTGTGTAAATTTTTATCTTAAAAAGGGAATACATGTAATAATTCCAGCTTCAGATCAAATATTTCTTTATTGATCTTTTATTTGAATCATAACTTAAAATGATAAATTTAAAGTTCATATTTATCGTTAGGAAATAATTTCTTGTGTGCCATTTTTATTTCAAGTAAACAGTTGGAGCTAAATAGATCTTCCTTTGAAGATCTATTGTGCAGGTGTTGAATATATTTTGAGTCTATTTTTGTACATTTCCACTGTAAGAGCAGAAAACAAAATCAATTCCTTTTCCTCCCAAGCTTGTAAATGAGACTTTAATTTAAGTCATTGATGTGCTTGATTAAACTATGAACTTTTTTGGGGAGTGTTCAACAGTGATTATCTTACCCACCCACTGTGTATTTGTAGGTGAAATTTGTATGTTTTTTTTTTTTTAATATATCTGACATATAGTTCTGGGTCTGCCTTCCTAACTTTAGACTAAGCAATGAAAGCATTTATCAATTACATCCTTTAGTAGTATAAGCTCTTCTCATGTCAATATTTTCTGCATGCTTCAGTCTAACTGAGGCATCCTGAATTTTGCTCTGAGGTGTCATGTCTGTAATTTTGACCTGAACATGGACAGGTGATACATACACATACACATCTCCTATTTAGTAAGGCCAACAGAAGAAAAAACAATCATCCAAGTAGTAGAAGTGAAAGTTAACAAAAGAAATTCTAGAAAATCTTTTCATACTTCAAGGGCTTAATATAATATTGTATACAATGTGGCTGACAGATGAATAGATCAAATATTTTACATCATATTTTTGCATCTGTTTTTGTCCACTTGAGTCCATTTGATCCATGAAAAGTATGGCTTTCTTTCTGTATAGTATGAAAGAATGCATATTATTAAAGTAAGTCATAAATATCACACAATTTGAAGAAGAGTGTGGGAGAAAATATTCAATGGATGCTTCAGAACAAATGATTTTTTATTTGCTTGCTATTGGATATATATCATTTTGTTTGATTTTATTTAAATATTATAAAGAAATGTACACTCTTTTGTGCATTTGTGTGCAATTTCCAACAAGCATAAGCATGATAAAATGGGAGTATTTATTTATGACAAGCCTAGTAGTTTCTTATGATCTGACCAGCATGTCAGTCTCATTTTGTGTCCAGTGTCACTGTAGGTAGCCTTTTATTAATTATTCATTCAGTGAAATAATCAGATGATCAAATGGAACTGAAAAATATGGAAGTGGAATATTGTTCTATGGATTTGAGATAAAGACAACAAATTTAAACAGAAATACAGCTTTTCTTTTTCTGTACAAATTTGGAAAGTAGCAGTATGTGTACTTTTAAAAA
>NW_004524581.1:4370477-4380446 GCF_000260255.1 Octodon degus | reverse complement strand
TTTCATAATATTGGAATCTGGTTTTTATAAAGACTACATATTTTTGTTTAAAAGCTCATGTTGAGACACTTTATGGATGTAATTAGATGTGCTATCTTTTGGAGAGATCTCTGTTGTAGTTACAGTTGTTCTTGCTATACCTTGACAGTGCTCAAGACCAGCACTTTCTAATACTGGGATATGAATCATTTGACATTATCTTTCACAAAATTTATCTATTTATTTCTGAGATAATTTATAGTACTTAAGGTTCACTGGAGTTCATTTTAGGGACACATTTTTAACTTATTTCAAAACAATTGAAGATAGTAGCAAAAAATAATTGAGAGGACCAAAGTATAGAAGTGAACATGATTATGAAACATTTTCAAGGACAACATGATGTCAAAATATGAACTTGATTATGACCAGAACGTTTTCCAAAATTATATTCATAATGGGCAAAATATAAATGTGGTAAATGAATAAGCCCATCAATTTAAATTAACTCTGAACATACCTTTAACTCTAGGTTCTTAAAAATATGTAAGGTTTGGGTCCTGGAGGTGTTACTTAATGATTGCACTTGGCTAACATACTCGAGACCCTGGATTTCATATCTAGCACAATATGAAAAAAAATAGGTCACAAACCTTTTATTTAAGTTACATTATCCCGGTGATTGCACTCATTTTTCTGATTCAAACATCACAAATTCATCGATATTATATAGGAAGAACGGGTCAATTGATAACAGAAATTTAAGAATCTGAAAAAGCAATGAGCTTCCATTTTACGATGTATCTTTAATTATTGGAAGTATTTTTTGTCTTCTGAGGACAAAAAATGGAGAGCAAATAATTATTTCATTTCAGATACTTAAATGAGATGCTCTTTATTGACTCTCTTTCCACTGAGGGAGCAATTAAAATGAAGTAATTTTACATCCATTTCTCAACTATGTTGCTTTCTGTATTACGATAAATGTTCTGTGATTATCACTTCTCCCTTTTCCTATCCTAGATGTTCATGATTTTCCCATAGCAAAAATAGTGAGATACATCTGACTAACACACACGAGTCAGATTGTGAGTGATTGCATTTTAGTATTATTTTAAAATGGGTATCATCTAGGTCATGAAGCACTAAGTTTATTTTGCTCCATAAATGTTACTTCACATTTTCAGGCATGTGACAAAGTTTTGTGAAAATGTCTGTTCTATAGCTCAGACATTCCTGAGTACCAAAGCTGAGATGACTTCGGTGTTTGGTTATTTTTCTGGTTTTGTCCTGTATTTTGCAAGTAAATCAACAATTCTCTAATTAGTTTTTTTTTATAGTTATAAGAATAGTCAGGGCCAGAGAGATGGCTCAATGGACTAAACGCCCACTTAGGCAAGAGCAGAGACCAGGGTTCGATCCCTAGAACTATAGGCCATGCTGGCCCCAGAATATTGGGGCGCTTAGCCAGCCACCAAGCCCAGGTGTGGTGGTGCATGCCTGTAATCCCAGAGCTGGGGAGGCTGCAACAGGATGATCACTAGGAGTCCACGCTACATAGTGAGACCCTGTACCCAATACATTGAAAAAAAAGGCACTATATTTTAAAAGAGCAGAATATCAGATTAACCTAAAATCCAATGTGTTAACAGCAAGACCACCTGTAGGATAGGGCAGAAACGATACAATGCATTGGGGAGCAAACAAGTGTCCTCTTAGATTCTAATACTCCTTTCATTGTCATGTTGCATGTTGTTCAACACTGATATTTCGTTTTATTTTCATGTATCAACATATCACATGTACTATAGATATGTGTGACATGTTTATTATATTTTATGTGTCAGCTAAAAATAAATTTAGAAAAAAATATTTCTAAACTCCACAAGACAAAAAGATCCACATATTGTTCAATCAGTCTAGTACTGGATGAATAGAATTTATTGGTCAGTTTTTGTTCTTTCACTGAGTAAATGCATTAATAGTTGATTAAAAATTAAACGTTTTGCTTCAAAGACACTGCTGTCAGAGACATGCATGGACACACAGAGCTCATATGTCGCACTGTACTGATGTCACAAAGAATTCAGAGAAAGAATTTCTAATTCCTTCTAGTACAAGAGCTGGTTCATGCCAGCTCTTCCTTGTGCTTATAACTATTATGTGAGGATTCTCACATATATTACGGTATTATGCAAATTGTAATAATTAGAACATATAGGGCATTGAGATTAAAAATGCTACAGATTGAGGCCAGTGAGATAGCTCAGCTGACTAAAGTACCTGCTTAGGCAAGGTTAGGCAAGCACAGAGACCGCGGTTTCATCCCCGGCGCCACATGTTGTACCAGCTCACCTTCCCCCAGGCACACTGAATTGGCCACCTAGACCGGGTGTGGTGGCACATGTCTGTAATCTCAGAACAGGGGAGACTGAAAGCAGGAGGATCACCATGTGTCTGAGCTGTGTAGTGAAAGCCTATAATAATAAAATGGACTTTAAAAAAAATACTACCGATTAATTTTGTGTAGATTTAAAAACTTTCTGGTTTCCAATTTAGTTCCTACTTACTTGGAAACTTTACTTACAGCAAAAAGAAAAATACTTAAAATATCAAATACTAATAAAAACTTATTTCTTCCCTAAATAAAATCATTAGCTAACACAAGGTAAATAAATGACACTTTTTAAAATAGTAAGGAAATTTGCTGTACAAATGGATTTGTTGTACACATTCAATTTTGGTGACAATAGGTATTACCATTTAAAGATTTCTTAATCATTTATGTCATTCTAATGTTATAGTGAAATGATTGGCCTTAAGTCATGTTAAAATAAGTTTTATTAGGTTCTTACAATATGGCTTAATTCTTCTATCTGAGCTTTCCACAAAACATAGAATGTTCAATCCATTTTTCTAAATATCAGGCAATGTTTTAATGAACACTGTCTTTACTAATCAAAGATTGATACTGATACTCAGATACAGAAATGATTAACAGTACCTTACTGTTGAGAAAAAAAAAATCTATTTTCTAGGCCTAAGACTAAAGGTTCTCAAACTTTAAGAGACACAGAAATTTCCTGTGGAGATTTCTTAAACAAATGTCTCATTTTTTTCCAGTAATTCAGAAAGGAAAGCAAGGATCTGCATCAGCATAATGAAAACACTCCATTGATGATTCAAGTATGTTCTAAAGGTTGAGAACTGAGGTGATTAAGTAGGAACCTTTAATTTAATTTGGCTCAATTTAGTCATAACAACCTTAATTAGATTATTGTAAGGCCATGGAGTAAATTGCTAAAAAATCTTGTAGAAGCTGGAAGCTGGCAAATTCCCTCCTCCATTTGATCTCTTGTCATTTACTCTCTCTTCTTGGAGATTACGTCATGGAGAGGCAAACTTGTACAGACTCAGGAAGCCCACGTGGAGGAATCCAGCATGTCTATGGGCTCCTGTAAGGGGTTGGACTAAGCAACACACTGATGAGGTTGAGAAACCCTGACAGGAACATCTCCCCTCGGCCTTGACCTCTACAATTTGTGATCTCTGGGTTTCTGTGGAGTGAAACAATGAAATTAGCATGTTCACTTAATCTTGATGGGTCTTATTTGTTTGATCTTCTGCATTGTCTCTAAAACTGCTCTAAATTTTTAACACGAAAACTACTGAGTTTGCTGGCTTGCATGTAACTCCTGAGAGTATAGGAATTGTCATCCTAGTTAAATATTTCCTTCTCTATACTCTGGGTGAACTAAGGAGCAAGAGCTAGAAAAATCTAAAAAAAAAAAAAATCTTCACATTTTCATTGTCTGTTTTGGGCATTTCATCTGTTCTTGGCTACATCTTAATTCCTTGGGTTTTCAGCCATCAATGTATGCATTTTTATTCATTTTTATTAATTTTACAAGACTGTAAACTGCTCAAAGCTAGGGCTATCATTGTAACCTTTGAAAAATAACATATGGTGTACTTTCAATAATATTGTTGGAAAGTTGTCCTCTTGATACTAACATGCAAATTTATGATACCACAAAATGTTTATATGCACAAACTTTAGGCTAAAAGAATACATTTGTTGGTTTGATTTGAGATGTTGAGGGGTGGGAAGAAAGTCATAAGTTTTAGTGACAATTTTGATGACTAAAACTAAAACACTGAACATTTCTGTACTTCTGGATTGCAATTGTGAGAGACAAAGATGTAGACCATTCAGCATCACCTAACATCCAAAATTTTCTCAGGATTGTAGGCAGCCTCTGAACTGGTTAATCTGACAGACTCATAGGTAAACTAATAGATAGAAACCAATGAGTTAAAAAAAACAAACAAACAGAGAAATCAATAGTATGAGTCCAAGATCCCTATTTTTCTCTTCTATTTGATAACTTCATGACATTAAACAAGAGAATTTGCCCCATACAACTGCAAGGTAGATTACTCCCAGAAGATATCTCGCCCTGAGCTTAGAACTGTGTAGCTTATTCCTTTTCCTCTTTTATTTAAAACAAGGTGTCTTTAAATGCTCTCATACCATTCTTTTGTATCAGTATTCTTTTGTGACCCATGTTTACATTCACACTGAAGAATTGATGCCTATCAATTTCACAAAGTCAGATCATTCGCTATCCATTTTACCTCCTTTCCTGCCCCCACTCTTGCAGATTATTCCTCAAGCCCCTCTGCTGAGCCTCTGTCATCTCCGAAACTTCTGCCACTCTGTCCCCTATTATCTGTCATTTATTTTACAATTTATTTATATTTTGAATTTTTTATAAGAGAATTAAATAACATTTGACTTTCTATGCTTGACTTAGTTCACTTAATATTAGGGTTCAGAACTGATGTGGAAGTGATAGTCCTCTGTCTGTGTAATAGCTTGTAAAGTTTTCCCCATTCCATAGGTTGTCGCCATACACTGTTACTTGTTTCCTTTGCTATGTAGAATTACTAATTTTTCAATTGATATGATACCATTTGTTGATTTTTGGTACTAATTCTTAGACCATTGGAGTTCTTTTAAAAAAAGCCGTGATCTAATAAAGAAAGACAAACTTGAGGTATCTGTAGGTGAATAGATGCAACCCAAGAACATATTACTGAGTGAAATCGGTCAGACAAACTTCAATATAGTGTGGTTTCTCTTCTATGAAATATATACACATGGGGCCTAGCAAATAGCTCTGCAGATTAAAGCACCTGCTTAGGCAGGGCACAGCATGCGGGGGGTTCAATCCCCTGGTCTGCCATGCTGGCCCCACCCCAGGGTACACCAAGACAGTGACTGAGACTGGGAGTGGTGGTGCGCACCTGTAATCTTAGCGCTTCGAGGCTGAAAACGGGAGGATCACTATGACTCAGATCTGTGCAATGAGACCCTGCAGACCTGTAGTAAATATATTTAAAAAATTTAAAAATATCAGTGCATTTTTTGTTACCTTTAGATTCTAACTCTAACCCTTATTCAATTCAACTCAGCTTTAGGTTTGTTCCTTTAGATGATCTCTTCTGATTTTCTGAGTATCGCTGAGTAAATGTCACAGTTTCTTCAAGGTTACCTGCAGGCCCCATTTTTCTGTTTTCTGGCTAATCATGATCACTTCCAACTCAACTGAGTTTTTCACTTCCAGGTTATCTGCTTGATTACTTTTCATATCTTCTAATTTTTTTCAGAAGTAGTGTCATATCTTATGTTGTCTGTCTTAATACATTTTTCTACTTGTTTATTCCTTATAAGTGATCTTATTAGTAGTTTATTCATCTACTTACATCTTTCTAAAGTTCATTGATCATCAGCATTTATTTCACTCAGCTCACCATTTATTTCACCCCACTGATTCTCTCTTCGATCTCTTTAATCATTTTTTTTTTTTACTGTTTGTTATTCTTTTTTGAAATCTTTGAAAAATCACCCACTTCAGTGTCCATGATATTCATCTTGTGCAGGGTACAGTAAGTGTCACCTACTTAATAAGCTCTAAATAAATATGAATTACAGGAAAAAAAGTTCATCTCATAGATCTTGAGAATAAAAGATATGTTATCTAGGAGAAAAAAGATGGTCAACAGAACTCAGTAAACTAAGCCTTATTGCGAAAACAATGTAATTTTCTTTCAGAATGATCAATAAGGAAAATACGAGAGAAACAGGGTTCTGTCTTACAACATGAATGCTTAGCTTTTACATTTCGGACTTGTGAAACCATAATTTGCTGTGGGAAGAATATGCATCCTCTTCTGTTTCTAAAAGAACTAGGAAAACCTTAACTCTCTCCGATTCTCCTAGGGTTTGATGTTATTAATAGTATTGATAGGGCTGGACAGATAGCTCAGAGGATTAAAGCACCTGCTTAGGCAAACGCAGAGGCCAGGGTTTGATCCCCTGATGTGCCACGCTGGCCTCACCCCAGGGATGCTCTGAGATAGGATTAAGACTGGGCGTGGTGGCACATGCATGTAATCCCAGTGCTTGGGAAGCTGAAAACAGGAAGATCTACAGGTGACCCTGTAGACCCTGTACTAAATACATTTAAAAAATAGTATTGATACATTAGTCATCCACTAGCAATAATAGACTTGTTATAAAAGAAGAATCAAAAGATCAAGTACTTTGGTGTTTGGACTGGTCTATCCCAGCACTTAGCAACCCCTTAACAAATAATTATCAATAAACAAATTTTTTGTATCTTTCTACAAAAAAATTAATGTTTCTCTCATTAAGCCAAAGTAGTGTTATCATGCCCAGGAGCTGATGAACAAGTCATGGATTCAAGAGTGAAATAACTTGCCCAAATCCCCAAAGTAACAAGATTCAGGGACTGCATAAGACTGGGGGGGGGGTGTTATTTCAATTTTTTATTCCCAATCAAAATCTGAGACGTCTTGTTCCTAATTCTTTATTCAAACTTATCACTCCAAGAAAGCATTTCTTTAAACTCTTTAAATTTGTGTTCTTCTTTCACAGTTCTTACCTCTGATCTGGGAAAGAAAGTCTGTAGCATTCTCTTCCTCCGCCCTCTTGCTGGAGCACCGGCTCTTGAGCCCCACCTGACCTGTGCTTTATCTCCTCTGAGTTGTAATTTTAAGATCTATGTAGATTGTCCATTCAAGGGCTGGGGTTTCGGCTCCTTGATCCCATCTCTATGGGCTTCCCAATGCTGGATATTCACATTGTCACTACAAAATTTGCTAAACTTTATAGCGAACTTTTCTGTATCTCAGCTTTGAGCAAGAGACTCTAAAATAATTTTGATGTATGTGACAAATTGTTTCATATTTAAATTCTCTTGTTTCCTTTTTTAAGTTCATTTCACTATTGCCACCATGCTGATGGTTGCCAGTATAAATAAATTATTTCTGTTAGATCTATTGTCCATGCTTTCAATTTATAAATTGATCTGAACATCCCCCAAATTCACTTCAGGTGTGAAACACTTACCGTGTTCCCTTTTGTATGAGAATTTACTCTGGCACAATTATCTTATACTAATTTCAACATCCTCCATATCTACTAACTGGAATGGAAAATTTTCTAACACATTAACAAAATAATTACTTATTTTATACTATTGATATTATTTGGGGACGATATCTGTTTTTATGTACATAGATACAAAGTACATTGATTCAAAGGAGTTTTGGTGGCACAAACTTTTTCTGTGGAAATTTTTATGACTAACAAGATTAAGTAAAGAATGCAATAACAATTCAAAGATAGGGCCAGTGAAATAGCTAAGAGGACTAAGTGCCTGCCTAGGCAATCACAGGGATGGGGGTTCGATCCCAGGCACCATAAGCCATTCCGACCCTGCCCTGGGCACACTGAGCTGGCCACTGAGACCTGGCATGGAGGCACACCCTTGTAATCCCAACACTAGGGAGGCTGAAAACAGGAGGATCATGAGTCTGAGCTGCATAGTGAGACCCTGCACCAAATGCATAAAACAAAAGCAAAGATATTAGAATGGTGTATTATATAAGAATACAGCTTTATAGATTTTCTTCATAATATAGTTTTGATATATACTCTGATATTTTTGCTTACATACTAATTTTCAATAGTGATACCAAATTACCTAGATGTATGTCCATTCTACCTTTTCCTATATGATTCTTTTTTTAATTTTAATTTTATTTCATTTTATTTTTGTTCTAGGAATCCAACTCAGGACTTTGCACTTGCCAGGCAGGCACTTGTGCCACTGAACTATATCCTTTGTGCTTCATGTTTGCTTTAAATTTCATAAAGCAGGGCTGAAATTCAGTTTTCTATAAGCATACTGATTATTCTAATATAAAAATCAAGAAAAATAAAAATTTAAAAGAAAAATTGAAACATTTAAATTTAAAAATTAAATTACATTATAGCAACTTTTCATATTGTTCTTTTAAAGTTTCTTTCAAATTTGACTTTCATAGAAAGAAAAAGTTACACATTAGTGGCTATAACACTGCAAGATGAATCTTTTAAATCATGGTTTAATCTTAATTTGCATTTGTAAATCGGTTTTGATTTACTAGAATAACAGATTTTTCAATATCTGATATTTACTTTTCCACATCTTTTCAGTTACAATATTATATAATAATACCAATAGAGAAAATAGGTGACATAAACAAGACACACTACATAAATGTAACGTATCATTACCCTTCTCTGAAATTCTGCAACGAAACTCTGAAATAACTCATACTCCTGAAAAACTTCTGAGCACAGAGCTAGTGTTCAGGGAGAGATGCAGAATAGAAACCTCTTAGATACCATCCATGCTCTGTAAATGCCCAATAGAGAATGTTTCCCTGATACACACATTTGTCGGATTATTGGATCTTAAGGTCAAGGTTTATCATAAAAATTAAGTAAACAAAATCATCTCTCAGTTGAACATTATGTTTTACAGCTATTTATGTTCTATAAAGACCAGTTTTGAGTGAACAAATGAATATGGAATATATCAAGTTATATATTATTTTAAAAAGTAGGGCTGGGCATGGTAGGACATACCTATAATTCGAGCACTTGGGAGGCTGAGACAGGAGGATGCCTGTGGATTTAAGGCCAGCATGATGACATAGTGAGACTAAGTCCAGTCTAATATGCATAGTGAGATCCAACATAAAAAATAAACAAAATAAAATAAATAAAGCGAGGAAGGTTAAAAGCAGAGAATTACTAGTGAGGTAGTTCAGACCAAGCAAGAAAACAGATTTCTTGTAGAAAATGTTACATGAGTGGAGATAGAAATGAGTGAGACCCAAAGCCATTCTGGAATCTGCCAGATGAACGCCTCAGGCAAAGGGAAATGTGGGTGCCCGACTAGGGGGAGGAGGCCTAGACGGTTTATTACATCAGAACACCAAATGCCAGTGAAGGGAGCAAGGCAAAAATGGTGCAGCTAAGTTTTGAAATCATGGTCTAAGTGCATGCTTTGGCAGCGCATATACTGAAACTATTTTTCAAAATATAACAGTATGTTAGGAAGTAAAGTGTACTAAACTAGTTATCTCCTTCTTAAAAGTAATCCGGGTTTCTAAGTACGAGGTTCTGTTTCTTACAAGGACACTCAAGTGATCAGATAACAGTATGTAGCTGAAATAGCTTACAACTCAGAACTAAAGCAGTAGAGGCAGGAGCTAGAAGCCTTACGGGACCAGGGAAGTGGCGCAGCGGGGAAAACTGCTGTGACATCACGCTGCAGCTCCTTCAGATTTTGCTGGTTGCCTCTTGAAGCCTTAATATGATTACCGGTATCTTAACCTATTTTGCTTTCCTTTAGAGCTGCCTCCAGAAATATATTGATATATAAAGTGGAATCTTTTGAGGTAATTAGAAGATACTGCAGACAAAAAGAGCAGTTTCAACGTAGTGCATGATTATTGAGCAAACAGTCCTTGAACTATTTAAAGTAGATGCAAAAGGTTATGCCACTTAATTGTAGGAATATCTTAGCCTTGCCATTTGGGAAGACAAATTATCATTTTTATCATTTG
>NW_004524581.1:4367926-4370242 GCF_000260255.1 Octodon degus | reverse complement strand
ATTTTTATAGGCTTAGTGTAATTAAATGAATTGATAGAATGGGGGATGGAAATTGTACATTTTAATTGTATTTATCTTTCAACTAGCTCTTTTTATTGAAAACATATACAAGGGGAAAACCAGGGGACATCTGTATGGTGATTCCTTTGAAGACACACAATCAGAGGCATGATCTATAAAATAGTAATCCATAGGCCAGGCTACATCAGAATTGAGAATTCTCTACACAGGCAACTAGGTGAGAGGGAGAATATGAGGCAGAGACTGGAAGCATTTACTTTCAAAAAGTATAGTTAATAAAAAACTTTAAGCCAATCAAAAATGAAGCACTCAAAAAAAAAAAAAAAAAGAACCCTTAAAATTAGGGGTAAGGGTCATAATATAGCTCAGTGACACAACATTGGCCTGCCAACATCAACATCCTGAAGTTGATTCCTGGTGCCAATAAATGAAAAAAAAGTTGAGAGAGAGAGAGAGAGAGAGAGAGAGAGAGAGAGAGAGAGAGAGACTGGCCAAGGACAGGAATGCACCCCTTCAGGATGGGCCTCAGGGATGGGCTTCTTCTGGCCACTCCCTCCGGCCTCCCAGCACATTCTGCTACTGAGTTTATGAATAAACCTTCAGTGATAAGACTGCTGGGATGTAACTTCCTGCCAAACACATAAGTCTTTCAGAGATATTTTACATATAGAACATCACACTCATATCTATTACCAGGAGCTCATATTTACTGTTGTTAGAAATGCAAAATGACTCATTCACTGCCCTGAATCTTCTTGGTGTTTGAAGAAATTGTAAAAATGTATGTTCACAAAAACATGCACAGACAGAAATACACAGCAGCTAAATTCACAATTTAAAAAACTTAGAAAAAAATGAGATGAGCACGGGCCAGGCAGCTCAGCAGATGAAAGTACCTGCTTAGACAGACACAGGGACCAGAGCTTAGATCCTCATGCATTCTGGCCCCAACCCGGGGACAGGCTGAGCTGGTGGTTGAGACTGGGCGTGGTGCTGTGTGCCTGTAATCCCAGCACTTGGGAAGCTGAAAGCAGGAGGATCACTATGAGTCCAAGCTGTGTATTGAAACCCGGTAGACCCTGTACTAACTACATAAAAAAAAGAGAGAGAGATGAAATGTAGTAGGTGACTGGATTACTAAATAACTGTCATACATCCATTAGGACAATTAAATATTATTTAACACTAAAAGCAAATGATTTTTTATGCCAGGAAAAGACATGGGGGAAGCTTTAATACATATTACTAAGCGAAGAAATAAAAAGAGCTACACACTGCATAATTCCAAAGATACAACACTCAGGTAAAAAGCAAACTACAAAAAGGATAAAATCAGCGATTCCTGGGGGTTGGGAAAAAGTGGCTAAGAATCAGCAGAGACCAGAGATTTTTAGGGCAGTGAAAGTCCCTTTTATGATATCATGGTGAAGAACACATGTCATTATTCACTTGTCTGTAGCCACTTACCGCCCAACCCCAAGAGTGTGCCCTAAAGTAACCTCTGGTCTTTGTACGATGACAATCCGGCCTTGCAGGTTCCTAAGTTGTAGCCAATGTACCCCTTTAGTGGAGTGCTGTTGAAGAAGCTACACCTGTGTGCGGACAGGGAGCGTGAAGACGGCCTCCTCGTGCCTTCCCCTCAGCGTTGTTCTGATTGTAAAAGTACCATAAAAATTAAAGCCTTTCAGTACATTCAAAACTGAGAACTGTGGTACAGATCACATACAATACATTCGAATCATCGCACTTTTTTTTATTTACACATAAGACACCTTGTGTGCTTGAATTAGTGTAATGAGGTAAAATTTGCCTGACACAAAGCCCAAGAAATTAAAGTTTTAGTTTCATAAGTTTGGACAGTTGCTCGCACCTGTGTAAATGCTGGACTGATAACAGAAGGAAACATTGCCATCATTCCAGGAAGTAACATCATGCTCTTCTACAGTCCATGTTTCTCTTTGTTATTGTCACCACTGCCAGCACCATGACCATGCAGATATGTCCGATGAGTCGCCTTTCTGTTTTAACTTGTTGTCCACTGCTGGAATCATTGCTGCCATTATGAAACTCTGGCTCTGAGTGCTCTGCAGCAGGCTCAGCTGGCTGCTTGGGCGCAGCCTCAGTGGGGGGAAACACAGGCAGGTAGGGAAGCGCAGGCCCCGGGCTGAGCCACAGATGCAAGAAAAGAACTTCTGCTGGAAGCCTGGGAGCAGCCCTGACGGGACAGCATTTGCACAGGCGTATGCAATTTCAGACCTAAAAAGTAAAAGATTAATTTCTTGGGATATATATATA
>NW_004524581.1:4365705-4366926 GCF_000260255.1 Octodon degus | reverse complement strand
GTGGGTCTGAACATTTATTTTTTAATTGAGACTTTCATTATGGCAACTAAAAGGTGGGAGGAATCAATGGCAATCACGGGAGAAACAGTTTACTAACCAGTTAATTTCATTGAGCAATTTATACATAAATTAAAAACAGCGTGGGTGTGATAGTAAGTGGCTATGGAATTAGCAAACAGTACCTGGTTCTCTCTATCATTTTCTCTCTATGTTCTTGAGTACAGGCTAATTTGTCTCTCTTGAGAATTTTGTTTGTTTTCTTTTATTTTCTTTTCCCTGTGAGGTACTAACCAAATATTTGTTTCTTCTCAACACTGACCAGAGAACAAGATCTGTTACATATTTCGTGTCTCGGGACTGTGGTTGCGCTGTATGAATTATTTTGCTGTGATTGGAAGGAGTGGCTTTTCTTACTATCACAGTAATTGCAAGCAGAATAGAGGATGAAACCTGTAGCTTCCACATACCATCTCTCAATTCGAAGCCCCAATTTGACAGATACTTTCCCTTGGTAAAGCAAGCTAATGTCTCTTTTAACAGTATTGCAAATTAAAACCCATCCTGCTAAGCTAACCACTTCTTGCTACAATTGTTTATATAGGACCTTGGGATGCAACTTTGCTGGTGCTTTTCAATGCAGTGTTGATTCTTCGTTAACTGAGCCTTCCGTTTGGATTCTACCAGACAACCTGTTATTTTATGGCATGTGTGCTCTCTTTGGCTGAAAACGTAATACTATATCAAGTGGATCAGCATTTGTATCTGTTGTTGGTAATACCTGGCAAACCCAAACGCTAAAGCATTTCATATGTAAATGCATGGCTTTGTCCAAGTGCAAGTTGAAATCCACCAGGGGAAAAGTGCTGCAAAATAAAAGGTCTCCAGTCCAGGGAATTTCCACTCTGGGGCTTTGGGGTCGCAGTGGCCAGCCATGCAGGCTGTGTAGTGTGAGCAATAGATGGGTTTTTAAAAATGAAAAACATCTGAGCAGAGGATAAGAAATGGATTGGAACAGTATACAAAATTCAAATTGTTTCAAAATCCACTCTGAAATTGCTTTAGTCCTTGGTATTATTTTTCAATTTTGACACATTCAAACAGAAAAGTGAGGTTTTAAGTGAGTTGACACTTAATTCAGGAATCTTTTCTCTCTGATGTGGTATAAACTCTAAGTCTCACAAAAATTTTTAAACACTGACCAAAGAACACTGACCAGAAAAA
>NW_004524581.1:4363293-4364350 GCF_000260255.1 Octodon degus | reverse complement strand
TCCAGTTCTTTTAAATAAATATATTACAAACCTGCACAACTGATGCATGGATCTGGAAAAAGCAAACAATGCTATTAGAATCCCGTGGATTGATCTGGATTTGACCAGTTTCTCACTGTCTCTGGATAGATGCTGCTGCTTGTCTGAAGTATTCTTTCCACCAAATGATTTCTCTTCACTGATAAAAATTGTATGTCCTGCCTTAGTTCAATCCGGACCTTATTTGCTTTTAACCCTTGTATTTCTATCATTTACATCTTGTGCATAATTGTTCTGCAGTTTTAAGCTCTCTTTTGGGAAATCCCTTCCATGGCCACTTTTTCCTCCTTTTTTTAAATGATATAAATGATATTGTAGAAATTGTAAACTAAACTTCTTGAGGTCTTATTCTGTCCTGTGTTTCTATGATGAAAATTGTCTATGTTGTTTCCGTATTAACACATGATAAGTAGTTGTAAAAGAACTTTAGTTAAGATCTATAAATTTGTATTTTTAATAAAATTAGCTTAATAATTTATTATTGCAGATTATTTTCTTATGTTTTCTTACATTTTATAATTGCTCTAAGTTCATTTATTGTGTTTACAGCACCAGGATTCCTAAACCATTGAAAATGAAAAGAGCTCCATTTACTTATTGAAAATTGATGAAAAGAAGGGAACAGATTTGCAGACTTTATTTTGTATTTACTATTTAGCAAGAATTCATAGGGAGCAGATCTGATTAAATTAGTGGAAACTAATGTGAAAGAATTTTTAAAAAGTCAACTCCCACTGATCATTGGACAATGAAAAGAGAACATGGTGATTTTTATTAGTATCCTAATGTGTAAAATTTTATCTTTATATACAAGATATATTTTAGAAGTTTTAAACCAAAGTTTCTCTTACAGCCTACAAAAGTGAAACTACCTATATTTGTTTTATGGAATTTATACTTTTTCACTTGATTGGTGAAAAATTAGGCATCTCTGTATATTAGTAACAGCGAACTGACATTTTAACACAATTTTCTATCTATATATTCTTTGATTTAAACATCCAATTTTATATATTAT
>NW_004524581.1:4328374-4362288 GCF_000260255.1 Octodon degus | reverse complement strand
GTGTGTAAACTCAGCAAAATATTCTAAAAGAGTCCAGTAGCCCATAATAGCATTGGGTCTTCTGTTTAACTGGCAGTGTCATAAATTATTGACCTGAGTCCCCCACAGCTCAGCATAACAACATGGCTTTACTTCCTATATTTCATCTTCATACTTTTCTACTGGATGGTTAAGACCAAGGTAAATTTTGATAATTAGTTCATTATCATATGTATGGCTCCAGCAAGGTGTTACTTTACCTTGTTTCCTTTGCAATGTAAAAAGTTCAGTTTGATTTTGTTTAATTTACTGATTTATTTTTGCTTTTATTGCTTGAACTTCTAATGTGATCACTACTGTCACCAATGCTCGTGTCTAGGTACCATTGCCCATATTCTTTCCCAGGCATTTTATTTTGCTATAAATATGTTTAGGACAATTATCCATTTGTTTGTTTATTTGTTTCTTTGTTTGACATGGAATTTCACTGCACAGTTCAGATGCATAATGATCCTCCTGTCTCAGCCTCCCCAGTGCTGGGATACCAGCACCATCATTCTGGTATCAGGGATGGCAGAGCATACCTGGGATTCCCAGGGTGGGCATGATGTAAAGTATCGGGGATCAAACTTGTGTTCTTATGCTTGCCAGGCAGGTACTTAGACAGCTGAACTATCTCCCCAGCCCCAATTGTCCATTTGAGTGGCTTTTTTGAATGATGAGAGACAATGTCCTAATTTCAGTCATTTGTGTGTAAAAATTCAGTTGTCCTAGCTCTATTCACTAAAAAGAATAGAGAATTAAAACAAAGAACTATTTTTAATTTTCTCAACATCAATAATCATCAGGGAACTGAATGGTAAAAATAAACAAACAAAAACATTAGCAGGTATCTCCTCATTTCAAATAAAATGTCAGCTATCAAGAAGACAAAAAATAATAAATATTGGTGAATGTTGATATAAAGAGAACTCTTGTACCTTGTTAGAGGACAGGTAGATAGGTCTAGTCATTATGAAAAATAAGTTTCTTTATAAATCATAATTAAACTATCGTATGACCCTAAAACCATTCTTTGAAATTTACTCAAAGGAAATGAAATTACTAACTCAGAAAGATACTGGTATTCTCATATCCACCTTGACATTATTTTATAGTACTAAGGATTTGGGGACAATGGTCATTCATTGATACATAGATAAAGAAAATGGGCTTAATGAAAAGTAATATATGCTCCAAAAAAGATGAGGTTATGCCATTTTCCACAACATGAATGAGCCTAAAAGTCACTATGCTGCAAGTGAAATAAGCCAGGCACAAAAAGAAAGTTGTTGTGAGATGATCTCATTTATACTGGAACCTTTAAATATCAAAGAAAGTAGAGGTGGAAAAATTGGCTCCTGGGATAAGAGTGGGGGGAGTTAAAAAAGAGATAGATGTCAGAATCTATAAAACAGCAGATATGTAAGACAAATTCTAGATATCTAAAGTTTAGAATAAAAAGGGGTACTATATATTGGATTCATACTGACTTAATAGATTTTTGCTGAGGTGATCCTGTGACAGTTCATTTTATTTGCTTTACTCAAATATATATATATATATATATATATATATATATATATATCACTGTATATTATATAAACTCTATAATGTATATTACATCAGTTTGAATACATTAACTATTTACAATAATTAAAAAATAAGGAAACAGTTGTAGCCTATTATAGATATATGGACAGGACTTCAGTTATGGAGTTATTTAAATTATCTTTAACTATGGGGATAAGGAAGAAAACAACCAGTTTTCACTCTAAGACATAATAGGATGTTAATAAACTTATCATTAAAAAGACAGAATGTTCATTAAGCCAATCATTTCTTAAGTGGGCTACTGACTCTAAAGTATGTTTGTTTTATATTGAAGATGTATAGTTCACTCCGCCTTGCATATGTAAAGTAGCTTTTTTAAATTTATGAACATAGAGGGCATTTATAAAGCCACACTGTTTATAGAAATTATGTATTATTGATACCAAAAAATCAGTCTTTTTAATTTATTTATTTTTATTTATTTGTTGTTGTATTTTTAGGGAAGGGTCTACAGGTTGTTCAGGGTCTCAGTACTGGATTGGACCCATAGTGATCCACCTATTCACAGCCTCCCAAGAGCTGGGATTACAGGCCCGTGCCACCACGCCCAGGCTCAACTGTCGTCTCAGGGCACCCCGGGGGCGGGGCTGGCATGGCAGGCCTGGGGATCGAACCCCCTGCCCCTGTGCCTGCTTGCTGGTGCTTTCATCTGCTAAGCTATTGGGCCAGCCCTTTTAGTTTGTTTTAAAGAGACTAGAAAAATAATAGATAAGACATTAAAAACAACACACACTTTTTTAAAAACAAGATGCTAGGCATGCAACAGTTGTTCTATTGCACATTGCCGTCTTCAAAGTAGTTGCTCCGATTACTAGACACAAGCATGTAAAATGGGACAAAATGAAAAGGATAAGCAATAATTGATACCTGCAAAAAGCCAATAGCAATTAGTAGTACCCTTGATTCCATTAAGAATCAAGCGATTATCTTCAGAATAGTCATCAGATGACAAAGACAAGCACATACTCTGTCCCCGTCAGTTGAAGGTGTGAGATGAGTGCCCAGGTGAAGATAGGTCCTCGATTATTATGGATTGTTTAAAAAGCTATCTTCTTCCTCTGGTTCAGTTGCTACAGAGGTTCGGATTGACAGGCTCCCAAGTGAGTCTACTATTACTAACAAGATTAACAGCGCCTATATAAGTTCCTAGTAGGAGCTTTAGATGTTGTCTTCTGCGCTAGCAGGAACGTTACAAAGTAATGAAGATAATCATAGAATGTCTATGATGTGTTGATGTCTGTAGCAGGTCTATTTTTGTCACATATTTTTATTTTAACAGGTACTTTAAATCTTATAATGCATACATACTTTAGATAATAGGGGAAAACTGAGATTTGAGGTCCTTTTTAGCAGAAATCATTGCTAGCTTATAACTATCTGAAACTGACTTCATCTCTGTATCTTATTTTAGTTGAATATTTCCACATAAAAATTTGAAAGGAAAAAGGCACACTAAATTAATATGTAGAAATAAAAGAACTTATGAAATGATTTAAAAAGAAAATGCGTGTGTGAAATATATATATATATATATATATTATATATATATAATAAATATATATATATTAGAGAAATGCTGTTGTTTTGTTGAAAAGAATATATATGGACCAATCATTTTTCTCACATTTTCCCTCACTAGTAAGTAATGCTGGGAAAATACTAAAGTTTTAGGAGGCATAGGTAATCTGAACAATAATTGGAAGACACTGATATACAGTTCAACAATTGTTGAATTCCTGTCATTTTGTTCAGTGAAATTCTTTATCATATCTAGTGGCTTTTTTATTTTGTGCTCTTTAAAACTTAAAAAGAAATATGAACAAATAATAGTAGAAATAACAAGGGCTAATGAGGAAATCTAAACATATGGGCACTGGCTGTATTAGGCAGGAATAAACTAGTCTGACCAGAACATGGCAGTGTTTCCAAAAGGGGCAGTGATAGCCTAGATATTTGAGAGTGTTGGCAATGTAGTAATTTAAAATAGGTCACATGAGGCTGATTGGGATTGGAACATGTTCACAGCACAATAGTTTGAAAATAGTGGGTACAGTGGGCTAAATATCTTACAACAACCCATAATGAATAAGATGTTTTCTTAAATACGTAAGTTCTTTTTTCCAGAAGAGTATTATTTCCAAAGAGCTGATCTGTAAAAATTTTCTTAAGAAATCAGTAAAGTAGTTGGGTAATGATCTTATCTTTGTATGGGAAAGATTGGATTTTGGTAAATCTCATGGCTAAGAAGTTCAGTAAACTGTTACTTGTCAGGTGAGTTTTCTGCTGAGGACAAAAATCTAAAATAAAATTCTAAAACCAAACCAAGGGCCACTCAAATAATATACCTATAGACTCTCTTATCTGTTTCTAATTAGCAAACTCAGGTAAGTATGATAAATTCTGCTTCATGGAATGATTTTATCTCTGATTAATGAATATCCCAGGAATGAGTTGATGCTTGTTATATCCAACTTGTCATTTTCCACATTAACATTGAAATGTGATAAAGAAAACTAAAGCAGGAATTTCAAGGGGAGAAAATCTAACAGATACATTCAAATCAAAGTCAGTCTTTGGACCAGAAATAACAATTATAAATTTCTCATTTTTAGGAGTCCCAGGGCAAAGCATGGTGGCACGCCCTTTCATCCCAGCCCGAAAGCCAGAGAATTAGTATGAGTAACTCTCTAAAAATGAAACCTGAAGGAATCATCAGCTGGTGCTTAAACCCAAATGAACTAATGTCAGAGTCCATGACTTTAATCTCTGCATTAATATCCCTATGACTTAATAATACCATTGAAGTTTTAGAGACAGTAGAGAACTCACATCAACACTGAAGAGTTTCATATGACAGACTGATTTCTCTCTCTCTTTTTTCTTACTACGGAGATATATTTGCTTCATCTTTTATTAACTTCAACCATGAACTAAGAAGAGTATTGTTTAATTTTCTGAATTTTGGAAGGTTTAAATGTGCATTTAGTATGGACAGAATGAAATATGATCCTACAAAATGTAGACAAGACAGTAACTTTGAAGGAAAAAAGTTAAGCAAATTCTCAATGTCTTATCTACAAACAAGTCTTCGGAATATTCTACAGTATATATAACCCAGGCCAACTACTCCTCCTGCTGTTCACAGCAGTGGTCATGGCACCCATGTAGTCTAGCTAAGAGACTATTAAGTGACAAATGGGAGCTCTAATTGATGTGACTAAAAGAAATAATTCAAGTGACTTTTTCACTTCTTTTTCTTTCAGTTGTATTAGCATGCTTGATATATTTTGATCTTTAATAATTTTTTAATAAAATTTAATGAATGTTCACATAAATTAAAACAAATACATTTCTAATTTGCATTGGTAATCTACGGACCAGCACACATGCTCTTTGACATTCAAAATTCATTTGTATTTTATTCACCTTTAAAAGATACTAATTTTAGGGTGACTGTAAATTTTAAAAAAATTTAAAGGATTTTTTTTTTTTTTGCCTGCCTTAAAGGTGGGTCTGGTGCATCTTTTTGAGCTAGGAATTGAACTGCAGTCCTAGGTGCCTGAATACATTTGCCCAAGAGGTACTTTAAACAACTGAGCTATCCACAAGGCCCCCCAAGAAAATGAAAGAAAAAAA
The DNA here is from genome assembly GCF_000260255.1 of Octodon degus. Classification (NCBI taxonomy): domain Eukaryota; kingdom Metazoa; phylum Chordata; class Mammalia; order Rodentia; family Octodontidae; genus Octodon; species Octodon degus. Next base: position 4,357,020 of record NW_004524581.1, on the reverse strand, counting down.
TATTTAATAATAGGAGTTTTCAAAGAAATTTGATGAGTGTGAGCAGAATTATGCAAATATTGGTCTGATATACTTTACTACCAATTAGGAGATGCATATTATTCAAAGCAAGATAAAAGAACATATGCTACTTAGAATCTTGGAACATTAAAATATACCAACATAAAATTAAATTTTGGTGGCTAGATTTTTTAGTAGGTAGTTATTTTTAATTGTATTTTGCTCATTATTACTTTAAACCATCATTCAGTTGGGTTATTTTCTTTTTAATGTTTCTTGTTATGATTCTCAAGTAGTTTCTTATTCCTATGATGCCCAAATTAGTCATCTGTGAAATGCAGCTTAAAGGACATAATTTCTGGATTGGGAATATAGTTCAACAGCATAACCACCTGCTTGGCAAGTGCAAGGCTCTGAGTTCAATCCCTGGTACCACAAAAAAAAAAAAAATAATAATTTCTGCATTAACATTGCTTTGATTCAAGTTTGTGCATCTCATTTTTTTTCAGAGGCAATATGATATTTCAATTCAGTATGCATGGAAACTTGACTTTGTAACCTGTTTATTTTGTAATTGGGAGTTAATTTTCATTTTCTTCTAGCACTTGTAAAATTTGATGTTTTCTTCGTTTGTTTGGAATTACTTCAGAAACAATCTTTGTACAGAAGAGACAGCCCAGAGTAGAAGTCAAATACTGCAAATGCAAGGCTCTGGGTTGGATCACCAAGATCAGAAGAATAAAAGTAAAAGGGCCAAATAGCTTCATGGATTAAAACACCTGCTTTGGCAGAGTACAGTGGCCAGGGTTCGATCCCCAGGCCTTCCGTGCCAGCCCTGCCCCCGAGGCGCACTGAGACTGGGTGTGATGACGCATGCCTGTAATCCCAGCTCTTGGGAGCCTGTAAACAGGAAGATCACTACAAGTCCAATCTAGGAGTGAGACCCTGAACACCCTGCAGACCCTTCCCTAAAATACAAAATTAAAACAAAAACCAACCAGGAGTGTGGTTGGGCTTGGCACATTGTCAGGTAAACCAAACACAAATGACCGGCAGATGTATAGTTTCGTGCTTCCCACTCTGGATTATACAAGAAAATGGTACTCTCTCTGGCACATGCGCAGAATATGCCCAAATTATGATGGAATAAATATAAATAATGTTTCACTATTGTAGTATGTTAGCAGCAACATGTTTTTCATACATACTTTTTTAATTAGTTCTATATCCAGATAGTCCTAAAAGAAAACTTTATGGATCAGAGAGCCTTTTCACACAACTATTGAAATGTTGCATTTTAAATTTCTTTGTTCTGTTCTTCCTTTTCTAAACTTTCTTTTATAGAACCTAATTTACAGTTCTGTGAAAATCATCAAATATTCTTTAAAATTTTTCTTGTTCCCTAATGATGCTGAATATTTTCCTTTTAATAAAGTCTCTGACAATTTGAGAACAAAAATATAACTTCATTTTAATTAAGCCTTGTGGATAAAAATATTTCCAAAATATATTGCATACTTTCAATTATTAAAAGGTTTGTCATAAATTAAGTATTATATGATGAGTTAAGGTCATTAACATAACTATTAATTAGTAGAATATACCATAAAGCAATACAGGAGCTATTTAGAAAGAGACATTATTTATTGTGGACAATTAAGCCTTATGAATACTTATATCTTTATACTCAAATTATCAGTGGGGGGAGCTAGAGGAGATAGCTCTTACAGTCTAAGCACCTGCCTGGCAAGTGTAAGGACCCAGGTTTCATTCCCAGTACCACATGACATGCTGGCCCTGGAACCCTGGGCACACTGCGCGGGTCACCAAAACAGGGTGTGGTACTGCAAGCCTGTTAATCCCAGAGATGGGGAGGCTGAGACAGAAAGATCACTATATGTTTAAGCTGTGCAGGGAGACCCTGTATGAAATAAATAAATAAATAAATAAATAAATAAAAACTTTTAAAATTATCAATAGGAAAAAATAAATTATCGATGGGGCATTGTTAGCTATACAAAGCTATAGCACATTTTTCTACATATTCTCGACTTTTCTTAATGTTCTTTACTCCATTTTGGAACTTTCTATAAGTCTCCATGTTCATGAACTAAATTTACAGATGTTCAGCTTCTGGGAACCCTAAAGATCTCATTTTTTTAGATTTTTATTCTGATTATGCTAATTGAGATTCTTTAATCATCTACCTCTTAATATTAGAAATGTTACCAAAGTTTATGAGGAAAAAATTCTAGGAGTAAAAAGTCATGCGCTGTGTGCTAGTACATTAATTTGAACAGAGATGTATTAAAGTGCTAATCATGGGAAAGAAATCCTGACAAGGCCGGCTTCCACTCTTTGTGTTGTCCCTTCTGGAATGTTGTAGGTAACGTCAGTGCGCCCACCTTCTGACATACAACACTGAGAAGGGAAGTGGATTGTGAAAATATGAAACCGTGTAGGTTGGAAAACAACAGAGCAATTGTCAACCCTAAAGAGTCCTTTCAACTGAATACTGGCAAAATGAGATAGGAAAAAAACAAAAACCATAAAGAAGCAAAGTGTTGAGTCCACCCTTCAGTAGTGTAAATAGCAGCAACTCTTCAAACCTGCCCACATCCTTGTAATGAGGTCTAAAAATGAGCTTTATAAATGGTAAACCAGCAGGAGATAAAGGCTTGGTAGTCCTGTATCGTACATACGAATGGCAAGCTGTCCAAATTGAGATCTCTAAATGTAATCCCATCTCTCAGGAAAATTTCCAATTCAGAATGGATTCCGTTTATCAGTAGTTTGCTTTTCTTCTTACTGCTGATGGCAAGACTGGCATCATGGCACACTCTTCTCGAAGGACTTGCTCTGTGCTGATGCATATTTCAACCTGAGGCCGTAATTCTACCAGTTTACCAGCAAGTTTTCTTTCTGCCCACAAGAGGTCACATCCTACTGCTGCCTGAAACTGGCTTCGACTTGATTCTCCGTAAAGTTTATGATGCAGAAAGAGCTTGTTCATTAAATGAAGTAGTAACATTTTGAAATAGTTGACATATGTCGCCATTACCCTCTGCCACTGCATTTTCACTGGGAAATTGCAGTAAGAATGCAAGACACTTGGAGCTTGCCGTCCTGTGTTCATTACTTCCTCAGGGGGACTTCTGGCTGACAGACCACAACAAACTCTTAGGAGTTGAAGTTGTATCAAAGGAATCACCAAGAAAGAGACATGTAGGAGAAGTAGAAAATTGTTCTTTTGTGTGTTGGTTTTCTTTTTGTTTTGTTTTGAGTTTTTTAAATCATTATGTTCTTTTTTTTCATAACTTTTCAGCCCTAACATTTTTCTGTTGGTAATACTGACAATAGAACTTCACTTAGTGCTTTTGATAGCATAAAGACTTAAGAAAGTATAGCAATAGAAAATTATTATTATTACCTGAATAGAGTTAAATATATAACGTGTCTCTGCCAAGGTACTGATATCAGCTATTTTGTTCTCCTCTATCTATTAATGCCCCTCCATCATGCATATGAAAAGTAGTTAATAAAGCTTAAATATTAACGTATTTTTCAAAGTCACAGAAATGCAAGGCTGTATTTTTTTATTGAAGGAGAGAAGTGACTTCAGCGCGCAGTAACTTGTAAATCTGGGCGATTCCTTTCACGTGGAGCTGAGTCACAAGTGGAGAACAGAGAAATTTACATGAATGTTTTTAATATTATAAGTGATTAAATGATTGCATGCTTTATCTTTTTCCAATTCACAGTCATTGCTTTTTAATGAAAGCTTACATATACATAATTGTCTGCTGCATACAATTCTATTTAAATATGAAGTGTAGGTTGTAAACAAAGACTTCTTATGAACCTCCCTGTTAGAAGAATGTAATTTTAAGCAATGATGTTGATGCTTCAGGTTTTTTCTTTTGACCTTTTAAGTATCTTGGTAAGAACTGCAATTGAAGATTTTTGCAGAACTTGCTCATTAAGAATAATTAGAATATAATGCATTCAAGTCCAGAAATGAGGATATAGATGCTTTAAATGTTTTGCACAAACTCGTTCATGAATACTTGTTTTCTTTGTTGACATAAACAACGTGTCTTTTCCTTTCCACTTTATTTTTCAATTACAAAATAATAAAGACAAGTTGGTCATTTTGATAGTATAACCTAAACAGCAAAGCAAGACCTTCTACAAAGATTTTAGAGGGAAGGAGGGAGGGAGGGAGGGAGAGAGAGAGAGAGAGAGAGAGAGAGAGAGAGAGAGAGAGACAGGGAGGATGAGGTTTTTAGAAGGCATGTACCATTTACTTCATAATGGGTTACTTAAAAAAGGTTTTCATCTTTAGTTTAGCTTTATACATTCCTCAAGTAGTATAGGACGATATATTTTGAATGGCATATCAATTTATATTATGAATAATCTGTGCTTGTACAATTACATGCATTGCCATTAATATAGCACTTTAAGTGTAATCATCCCAAGTCTATGTTGCACAAATAAAATATGGGAATATTGAAAATGCTACTGAGAAAGCTAGCCGCTCTGCATAGGTCCTGGCCTGCTGCGGGCCACTCCACCGGCGCCTCGGGAGCAGGCGGGCGGGGGCCCTGTCCGGGACGCTCCGGGGGGCCCAGGGAGACTGACCTGGCTCCAGGTCCAGCCCATGCACAGGAAGCAAGTTAAGGATTAATATGAAGCTCAGAAGCAGATAGTGCCAGAAAACGAGCAGCACTTGGGACACATTTGGTTAGCGCGGCAGCATTTCCTTCTCCCACTGCTGCTGGGACGGCAGAAATTAGTCGAATTCGGTATGAAATGGAACATACCGAAGGTATTAGTCAGCGAATGAGGGTCCCGGAAAAATGAAAAGTCGCACCACCAAATGCTGACCTGCAACAAGCATTCCAAGAAGGAGTTCCAAATGCTAGTGTGATAACGCAAGTTCCAGAGAGGATTGTTGAAGCAGGAAATAAGGAAGACGTTTCGTTTTCAAGACCAGCAGATCTTGACCTTGTTCAGTCGACTCCTTTAAGACCTCTGGCACTGAAAACACTGCCTCGTGTACTTACACCGAGTGAGAGACCGCTAGATTTTCTGGACTTAGAAAGACCTTCTCCAAGTCCCCAGAGTAATGAAATCGTGCAGTTGGTAGTCTAAAAAGAGAGCGCTCTATGGCTGAACATGCTGTTCGCCCAAATGGAGAGCTGGTGACAAAGGATTCTATACCTGTGTGCGGTGGCTCTGCCGCCGCCACTACCAATCCTCATCAGGACAACGTCAGGCATGGCATTTCAAATGTACATGCGACAGTTGAAGGAACAGCAGATGACATGACTGTTGCAGAAGCAGCTTCATTAAGACGACAGAGAATCAAACTAAACAGACGCCTACAACTTCTACAAGAGGAAAACTAAGAACGTGCTAAAAGAGAAATGGTCCTGTATTCTCTTACTGTTGCTTTCTGGCTGCTTAATAACTGGCTCTGGTTTCACCACTCTAGGTAACCTTGGCACTCAGATATATTGTCTCAGCTGCTGGAAATACAAAGGATTTACAAATTGTTTCCATCCTTGCAGTGTATGTGATTTTATATAGCCTATACCCCCCCCCCAAAAAAAGGTCTTTCTTCCAGAAAGTAGGGGAAAGGACCTATATTTGTAGAAATAAGGTATATTCTGTCCCTCTGCTGTATTCTCTTTAAGCTAGTTCTGCAGTAGCATCTTACATAAAATTCTTTTGCATGTTTTGTAAATGGGTTCTATTCAGGGTTTGTTTAATTGATTTTTAACTTCATCAGTCTGCACAACTAATTCTCTGAAAGGGAAAGAGAATACATCAGAGATGATTTGGAAGGATATCTGTACAAGAAAATAAGTGTTTTGAGCTGTTCGCCACTAGTAAGCCATTTTGTTAATGGACATTTTTGCACTGCCTTTCGACTTTAACACTTTTGAAGTCATGGTCTGGTACAGATTTAAGAAAATCAAATGGTGTAATATTTCATGATCACCTCTACAAATTAAATTGATTCCTAACAATACAGAAAGAAAGAAAGAAAGAAAGAAAGAAAGAAAGAAAGAAAGGAAGAAAGTACTACTGAAATGGAAAACAAAACAAAACAAAGCAGAATGTAAAGAACTACATTTGCATCATTGATTTCAAAATAAGCAAATATGTGCTGATGTGATCAGCTCATTTGGTTAGAATAAAAGTTTCCTTAGCAATAATATACCGGTTCTAAAACCTTCCACTGCCCCGTAAAACTATCCATTTTCCAAATAATGGGATAGTGTACAGAGAAATTAAGTATCTTTTCAAAGTCCTAAAGGCAAGGGAGTAATTACATTTGGCTAGCAAGGAATCTAAATCCTGTGTTTCTGAAGGTCCTGTTCTTAATTACAATGCAGTATCGCCTCTTCTGGTGAAGTGGTGGTATTACACCTTAGACCAACATCTCCTTTGTCTACCTTAAATTGTTCAAATACAATTTTGGTTACTTGGAGTTTTGACAAGTGTGAAAACACTATACCCATCAAAGGAAGCAAGACTCCAAAAGCTTCTAACTAAATCAGATGGAACCTTATGTATGGAAATTGCATTTGGGTACAAAAGTTAATGTATTTGGGTATTATATTTACAGTGAAATTACAAAATAATGAAAGGCAGTAAAATTCACTGAGAATGATGCTAAACTTCAAATTATTTATTAATTTTCTAATAAGCTATGAAAAATCTGCTCCATGTCCTGTCTTCATACATCATTCCCTGACTCAACTTCATCTAACCACTCAGACTTTTCAAAACCTTACATAAAAGAACAGGCTGTTTCTCACTCGCTAAATATAGTTCATCTGCACAAAGCTGGCTGTTGTTGATAGAACAGGTAGGATAAAATTAAGTATATAAGAATTTTTAAGCACAGGATGCAGTATATATGCTGCAATGAGAAAGTAGTGATTTCAATTTCCTAGACCATACTGCTGGGAAGTTTAATTACATCAAATTATGTAATCTACTCATGTCATCGTGGAGGTATAGCAAATGCCTAACTCTCACTATGGAAAATTCTGAACTCTGTGAATGCTAATGTGGAAAGAATCCTCACAGATAGCATGTCACAGTCTAAAATTGAAATAGCTTACATGCTTTGTTAGTTTACAGGTCCCTTTGCTTCCCTTCAGCAGAGGTCTAACTCTGGGTCTCTATTGACTAGTTTTCTTTTTTTTTTATTTTTTTATTTTTTTATTTATTAGAGAGAGAGAGAGAGAGAGAGAGAGAGAGAGAGAGAGAGAGAAAGAGAGAGAGAGAGAGAGAGAGAGGTGTGTGGCCAGCTCAGCCCACCAGGGGGCGGGCTGGCTGGCATGTGGTGCTGGGGGATTGAACTGCGGTCCCCAATGCTTTGCCAAGCTTGTTCTAAGCAGGTGCTTTAGACCACTGAGCCATCTCTCCAGCCCTATTGACTAGTTTTCAATGATGCAACTTAATAGTATTATTTCACTGATCTGCTAAATGTCAAGATCACACTCTGTTATTGTGAATGAGATGATCAACATGGAAAACAAAAATTCCTGCATCCAGGCTCAACCCTTGTGTGTATTTTCACTGTGTGCATTTAGATAATGAATACAATAGCAAAGATCAAGTGGAAGAATAAGAACAGGCACTCTACTGCAGTGTATGAATCAAAATAAAAATAAAATGGTTCTGTAGCTCCAAACTCAAAGAGAACATGATATGGCTGTGAGTAAAGGCTGCGTTGATTTGAATTAGTCAACTTCTTCAATGTGTGTATATGTGCATACATGCAAAACTATAGCCCCCTGAGCAGACGGAAGTCAAGCCCACACTGTGCATTCAGCCATCAGCGATCATATGCTGCATATTTTAAGAAGTTAGAAATGAGGAGGATCCTACAAAGTTAAAAACTGTAGACATAAAAATGAATCTATGATTTACCACAGCAGTTGATGATGGACTAAAATAGTCAATAGTTTCCTCTGCCAAATCACCACCGTGGGCAGCTAACTTGCCTTTCCTGTGATGAGGAGATGATTCATAGGCCATGGAGAACAGGATTGCAAGTCCCCAAAGTACCGGCCACCCTTCACTTTGATCTCCAACAAGGTCAGATTTTACACACATAATATGTCTTTAGCTAGTCCCTAGAGTTACTTTCTTTTTGAAACCATTTTCCATATACTTGTCATTAAACTACTATGTTCATGTGAAGTCTAATTATACTTGCGTGACTGCATCCCTTCAAAGCAAACACTTCTTGTTATGAATAATGTTATTAACAGTTTATTTTTATGGGTTTGGCTAACTCATCTTCATTAATGGTATGAATCTAAAAGTGTAAAAATATCTGTATATTTGGGGTATAGATTCAGAAGCATCTACTGTACATGAAAAGATTTTATTGGTAGGATTTGGAAGCTGCCAGAAGAAAAAACTCAGTGGATGTCATCTCAATGGATCTGATTGGGAAAAAATGTAGATGAGACTTTATGTCTGGGCTATTTTTTCCTGAAAGGGTACAGTGAATACCAGAATTGTTGTGTAGCTCTCATGGAATGGGTGATTGTAGGTGTGCAGAAGATCACAGTTCAGAAAATTCAACAGATAACCTTTGAGCACCAGCTCTGAGGCCCCCAGGTTAGGCCCGTGAGCATGACACAGACTTGAACCGGATGAGTCCTTGTGAGAAAAGTCATTAACATTTTCCAATGGAGTAATTAATCCAGTGGCATTCAGTGAATTGTGAAGGAATGCAGATTAGAGACAATGAACTCACAATGACAGCATGGAAGATTTTGGACAGGAAGGTTTTAAACTGCTTTGAAAGCATTTTGAAGGAAGACTAGTTCACCAGGGAAACAAGAGGAAAAAGGGCATTTCAGCAAATGGTACAGCAAAAATAACTTCGGTTTTGTATAACTAGAAAAGAAATTGTGAAAAAGTAAGTAATAGGGAATTAGGCTGAGCTAGGATATGAAGACTGCAATGTGGGATAGTGTTTGTCTTTAAATTTGACAGTAAATGGCTGGGACAGTGTTCTAAAATGTTAATATTCTTCTTCCTTCTTCCTTTTTCTTTTTTCTTGCTTGAGTAATAAGTTATTGTTCAAAAATCTATGATGACTTGGGATACAGCTCAGTAGAATAAGCACTAGACTGGCAAGCGCAAGGCCCTGAGTTCAATCCCTGGTACCACTAAATAAATAAATAAATAAATAAATAAATACTGGAAGAAAAATCTATTATGGCTTCACACATGCAGAACTTATTAAATCTCTATAGTTACCATGGTCTTAAGGCACTATCTATGCATATATGAAAGAATGAGCTTGGAAAACAGCTGCTCTTTACCATGCAACACATAAGAGATACTCGGAAAACCAAGAATATGGTTCTTTAAGAACCGATCAGGTCTCCTTTCTTCCCGGCTTCTCAAAATCACTGTACATTGCTGCTACCCTAGTCTTACTCTCCGTGGGTGATCTCTTTCATCTTTTAGTCATTCTTGTAATTAGTAAATTTATTAAAGAATTGAGTTCACATATATACATATAGTGTTACACTGTACATGTATGAATGAGTATGTGTCTTTGTTCTTCCAGTCTTTACCCTCTTAAGATCCTTGAAGAAAGGAACTGTTAAATTTCTGTATTTCTCCTGATTACATGGATGTGATTTATAAAATGGTATATAGAAATGATTGACAAATTTGATTAAATTATGAATTATGCTCTAAATGTATAAAAGAAAGAAAAATAAAAAATGTATAATATTTGTTTTAATATGTGGTATTATGTTATATGTAATGATAAAATGAGAGGAATAGATAAATTTAGATTCAGAGTTATGGTAAAGTTATTGAGGAAAAGGTAAAAAATCTAACCCTAGCAAGAGAAGAAGAGACTTGTAAGGCAGAAATAAATGCAAAAATGATTCTATATAATGAAACTTCCCTAAAAATATGTCACTTTACAACAAGAGTAAGTTGCTTTTTGTAAATGAAGAGCAGGCTCTTTGATTCTACGTAAAGAATGTTTTGGTCTGTGTTAGACATTATTTGTTGCAACAACAAAGTATTTGCAGAGGTTTAACTAACACACAGTTTTGGGGTGTATTTGCATACACAGTTCTGGGCCTGGCCTCTAGCAGGGGCTACACTGGCATGGAGAAGAGCCATGCTTTCACCTGTGACTTGAGCACAGGGAAACCAATCTCATGAAGTACATCAACTAAGAACAAGGTTTCTGGGTGGAAACCACTGTGGAGTGGAAGGGGCGATCAGCGCGATTCTGAGCTGTGCCAGGAGATGCGGGAAGGAGAGGAAAGGAAGGTAGTGAGGGAAGTTATGGCAGGCATGAAAATTCATGACGTGGAACTCCTAGAACACTGACCAGGATGATGAGAGAAAAGGTGTAGAGGACTCAGCTTCCTGCTTCCTGTGGAAGACACTACTACTCCTTACAGTATGGAGGCTGCTTCCCAAAAGCCCTTCTATTCATGTTACTTTCATAATAATTACAACAGTTTAATACATAAACCTTGGAATCATCTTCCCAATTTTATATATTTACATCATTACACGCACATATATATATTATATATATAACGTAGCTCTATCAAACCAATTTTGCTTCCTAGGAGAATGTTTTTTTGTCTCTGAAATATATATTTGGCATCTTCCAAGGGAAGTCTTCCTGTTTTGATTATAGTCATGACACCACTTTTATGTCCATCTGTGTGTGATGCACAGCAAGGTATTAGCCATGTTTCAAACAACGAATTAGTCACAACTGACTGACAGGCCATGTTCTGATACTTTTTCAACATAAGGGCATTAAAATATTTGTAAATAATTTATTTTTATTTTTTCAAAAGAAATGTAAATATACCTTTTGTTATTTTTACGCATATGTACCCTGGTGTCTAAAATGCTAATAATGGATATAGTTACTGTGTAATACTGTATTAGAATTATAAAATCTAATAGAAGGGTTTTATATATTTCACTCTTAAATCATTAGGTAATTTGTTTGCTATTATATAATGCTTTGTATATCTTTAAATCTCTCACTAAATATATACATATATTCTTTCTTCCTTTCTTCCTTCCATTTCTCTGATCCGCTTCCATTGATGACTCTATCCTTTTGACTCCAGACTGGCAGTATGAGGGTAAGATGGCAAATATAAAAATCTCAAGCAATCTCATGAATATTGCTTGTCTGTCTTTGTTTTATTCTTTTTAAGAACATTATTAAAATTCTATTCACTCTCTTTAATGAGACCCTTTTATCACAATTAAAGTCCAATTATGTTTGTTTCTGTTGTGAACCTTGAATCACAATTTATTGTTGTTAATCATCCCTTTATGTTATTTCTCTTGGTTAAATCATCATCCCATTTTCTCTGTCCGGAAGGACTTCTCCCCAGTGATCTCTGCTGACATTTTCTCAGTAATATTTTAATAGTTTTTTTTTATTGAACAAAGTGACTGTGTTATAAGGAGGCAAGGAATCTCTTGAATATTTTAATCAATCATTTACAATCTCATATATTAATTTGATTGTAGGATTTTTCTTTGTAAACATCAATCTGCATCTCAAAGCACTGACACGCATGGCGAGGACTTAAATGACTACAAATTCTTACTTTTGATTATTTTCTCTCCTTAGATTGCAAACTAGCTAGGGGAGGCCCACCAGCTACCATAGTTGCTATAGATGAAGAGAGTCGGAATGGTGAGTGGACTTTCATTTTACCAATATTTTCTCTAAGAAGAAAGAATTTCTTAGAATTCCAATTCTTGATTGATTTGGTATGAGGAGAGACAGTACATGAAACTTTCAGCTACAATTCTTAAATAGTTCACCTTGAATTTCTCTGTTGTATTGGTTTAAATTATGTCATTTCTGGAAATAATTTATTTTGATTATGTTAGAAGAGATCTTTTTCAATGTATTAAAGTACTTCACTTTGATCGGAAAGGAGATATTGATGGGGCATCACAAGGCTGCATCCTGGGATTTATATGTTTTACTCTAACAAATCTATGTGGGTGCATAGATTTTATAATCACTAACAACATATTCCTCCAAAGAAATGGCCTACAAGGTAAGTCTTATGCTACCAATTTAAAGTGAGGTGAAATTTGGTAGAGATTGAGGTTCAGAACCAATTGAATGGCTAATGGTAATCTTTAATGTGGTTGAAAGACAAATGACAACAGGTCTGAATTCCTACTGATACTGTCTACAGAAATTAACAACTGGTGCCTGACTTATCCAGGTCTTTAAAAATACAATTTTGTTTATCAGAATAAAACATCAATATCATTTGCGATTTTATTCTTTAGCACACTTCTTACATCTTCAAATCTTCAGGTATGGATAAATTCTCTCCTCTATTGAGTAGCACTGAAATGGTTGTCTCTTGGGGTTCTGTTTCTGTCTCAAAGGATTCCAGATGGGAATATGGTCTGTGATTCATTCCATGTTCTACATTCCACATTGGACCTTCCCTTAGTTTACTTGCACTTTATCTCTATTCTACATTCCAGTCCTCAGCAGGCTGAGGAGGGAGGGTTGCTGTGAGTTTACGGCCAGCTGGGGCTACAAAGTGAGTTCAATGTCAGCCTTAAACCTATCTGAAAACTTATCTCAAAAAGATAAAAGAAAAATATATCATGCATTCTTCCATAAAAAATCAAGTGGCTCAGCATAAAAGCTTTACTTTTTATACTTTGTAGTTATACTTTTCTGCTAGATGGTTAAGACCAAGTTAAAGCAAGACCTATGTAACTAAAAATATAACTTTTTCATCTAACAGCATCAGCCAAATCCCCTCAGGATTTACCCTGAAACCATGTACAGCACCTTGTGGATCTTCTGTCAGTGTCAGCCATGTGGATGAGTCACGGCCATTACTTGACCAATTTGCTCTCTGTGAAATCCTGAGAGAATGTTTGCTCTCCATGTGACTCTCCTTAGGCACACTATGCATCATTGATCACTTTCTTCTGTGGCCTCATACTTTCCTTGATCAGAAAATTTGGGACACAACTGAGTTACAACATAGCTTCTCTTATGTCTGGAGTCCTCCCTGATCTTGAAGGGCTATGGCCAAAATATTGGCTATCCTTGTAGCCCCTCTTTTTCTCTAATTTTTTGTCTGAAAACTTAAGTTGTTAAACATCCAGAAGAGAAGCTTAATGATATTATTATCCTGTAACAGAGGCAGTTGAGCTTAACATAGGTCTCATGTCAACAACTTCAGGTAGTTGCCAGCTCTGCTGATAACTCGATGCTATTGTAGAATATGGACTATTTTGGGCTATTTTGCTGAATTCAAGTACCTACAGTACTTGAACTGGCATCAAGTATGAAAAGATCCTTTAAAGACTTCTCCAAATACAGCTTCTCTAACAATGGAACACCCATCTCTGACAAAACAAAACAAAAAAGGGGAATATAAATGAAGGACCATTTTGTAGTGAAAAAAAAATATATATGTATATGTGTATACAAAATAGGATAGAAACATAGCTACTTTCTCTTAGTTCAATGAGAAGAAAGGTCTGTATTAATATTGTTTAGATAAGAGATCATGTCTGCATCTTGTCCTCTGAATAACTACTACAAAGACAATAATATGCAAGGTATTAATTATTGCAACTGTCCTACTAACCTGTTTTGAAACTGTCTCATTGCTATTTGTCTCTCATTAAAACGAATTTTTAAAAATCAAGTGGCTCATAAAAATGACCATTTTTCTACAAATTAACCTATACATATTGAAAATATTTATAATGTGGGTAATATTTTTATCAATTCACTTTGTGATGCAGCTGTTCTGTTTCATTACAGACTCTTTTTACTGACTTTAGCACAATCCTCGAATGTCTTGTACATTCCTTATAACTAGTCAAGAGTGCAGCATTGCTAGATTTTATTGGAACTACCTTAAGAGTTTACATTAAATTTTTATAATATTAAATAATCACAAAATGTGAGGGTTTGGATTGTGTAATAATCTCTACTTGTACTAAGAGCATGTAGCATGAGAGTTACCATGTCCCATGTAAACAAACTGGAAAATAATCACTGAATTTATCTTCAAAAAGGAAAAAAAATAAAGTAAAATCATTATTCTTTTTTACAAGTAGACTTCCATTTTACTTACAGTTAACTAAGTTTATTCAGAATAAACCTTATTTTTAAAAAAAATGCTGTTCAATGGAGAATTCAACTTCTCAAATCAAAAACAAAGTCATTAAATATAATGGAAAGTCTATGTTTATTTTCTTTCTTTCTTTCTTTCTTTCTTTCTTTCTTTCTTTCTTTCTTTCTTTCTTTTTTTTTTTTTTTTGCAGTACCAGGGATAAAACTCAGGACCCCACACTTGCCAGGCAAATGCTTATTCTACTATGCTATCTCCCCAGCCCCTGTTTTCTCATTGTTAACCAGTTTCCTTGAAGACTAAAGCAGGGCTACAATAAGATATTTGGCTTTAATGAATAAATTTGTTTTAATGTGTTATTTTACATCAAGCTTTTCTTGCTAACCGGATAGTTATACCTCCAGTAATGGTGAAACTTTAACTTCCTTTTGTGCTGATTATGTACTACTTCTCAGAGGAGCTTGGGTATGCTACAAAAATGTTGCCTTGTCCGACTGTACAGAAGCATATGGGGGAAGTTCAGTATTTGTGCTGTAAAAGAATACAGCATGATACAATGTGGGAACACTTCGTCCCTTGCTTGACATGTGTTGTAGAAACCGGCAGCTTGTCAAAACGCTGCCAAAAGTTATTTGAGCGTCATCACAACGAGTAGATCTACTTAGGGGACAAATCCTTAGCATTTTATTCTTGTATCAATTTCAAGAAATTATGATGATCAAACAAAATTCTTCTAGCTATTATACTGTAGTGGTGAATCATGGTTGCCTTAAAAATCTAAAGGACACAATGGACAAAAATGTGCTTCGTGTGTTTCTTTCGACAATCTAAGATTCTCAATAAGACTGTTATTTCTAGTCAGACCTTAAACTGTCTTAATTTCTCATTTCCTTTTTCTTTTGATTAATAGTAATAAATTATGTGTTTATTTCATTTTTACTAGTATTGAAAAACACTCATTGCTAGAGCTTTGGTGGCTTTTATAAAGAAAAGCACAGAAAATCATTTGTTGAACCAAATAAATTTATTATGAAAAAAATTATTATGAAAAGGTTTTCGTTTGGCTCTCGTAATTGGTGTCTGTTTTGTAAACAGTCTCTGCTACTAATTACATGTTCTTCTAAAGTCTAGCATCTAGAGGCTGGGGAGATAGCTCAGTTGAATAAGCACTTGCCTGGCAAGTGCAAGATCCTGAGTTCAATTCCCAGTACCAGAAAATAAATAAATAAATAAAAATAAAGAAATAAAGTTTAGAATCTAAATAGCCATTGTTTTCTCTTTTTTTAAAAAAAAAAAATTATGCTTAAACTTCTCCAAAACAAGTCCCTGAACTATACTTATAGAAAGTTCATATTTGTCAGTACATCTGCCTCTTCTTGACTATTTTACTCAGTGGGATTGAAACCTTTTCATTCCTCCTTATGAATACACATGAAAAAACCTTTCCATGTATGCATGGGTCTTAAGAATTACGAGTTTAATAGGCAGTGCTCCATTCTCATCGTGGGCTCTGTTAGATTCCTCCGCTCCCTGATTTTGTCCTCAGTGGAATGCTGAGTGCAGATTGATTGCATCGTCCTTGATCTGGAGTGAGAGTACGTTTCCTTCACAAGTACAAGGCTACCAGCAAACTGAACTTACAGGGAGACAAACCAGACACACAGGGAGACGCGCTGATTCTTGATCTCACCCAGAAAGGTCTTGCACTAATAGGAAGAGGACATGTAATGTGCAATTATATTTTGATGGAAGAATGCTTACAGAGAAACAGAGAATATGCTATCTATAATTCATGCAGTTATAATGTCTTTAAAAAGCCTTTCTGGAAATACATTTTCAAGTTGCATAAGATTCTGAGCTTCTTATAGCACTGACTTCCTACTGGACAGAGAGAAAGGCGAGAGCTGTTACCCTGGTGCTGGTGAAGGATCAGATTCCACATACCTGCCAGGTCAGAGCTCGAGCTCCTTGGAAAGCCACCATAGAGTGAGCATTCAAAAAATCTTTTGAGTTCTTGGTTTATCCTGTTCTGAGAATCTGTACAATCATAGGCAAGTGTCTCAGTTAGTCTTCTCTCATTGCTGGGACAAATATCCAATACTCAAAATGGAGGAAGGAAAGGTCTATTTAGCTCACAGTTACTGGAGGTTTTAGTTCATACTCAGCTGGCTCCAAGGCAGAGCAGCACATGGCAGAGGGCAGCAGTTCATGGCTGTGGAAGGCAGCAAAACAGCAAGAGCAAAAGGAAGAGTAGCAACAATGGCTGCAGAGAGCAAGTCTGTCTCTCTTATGTTACATTCAGGCTATCCACCCCAGGCTGGGTGCAGCACTCAGACCCATAATCCCAGCAGTTCTCAGACCCATAATCCCAGAAGTACTCAGACCCATAATCCTGGTCTTGGATCATGAATTAATCACAAACTGTAGGACTGCTCCTCATTGACTGCATGAGGCTTTGGGGGGACAAATGCACACAAACCTTAACAGCAGTCTCGAGTCAAAAAGAAGAGTACAATGATGATTAGGGCAGCACTTTTGATTGCACAGAGTGAGTCCAGGGCAAGAGCATATCTCTGTGGCCCAGAGAAGGCCCAGGTAAAGAGCGCCTTATGGATTTAAAGTAAAAAGAGATATTGTGGGCTCTCTATATATTTGAAACTGAAAGATATAATTTAGTGTCTCTGTAATTTTAACTCAGCTCCAGGGGAGGACATCAGAACTGAATGAATTCTGATTTCTTCTTAGAACGCATTCCCAAGCCCAGACAGGCAGCAGTGACGCAGTCACAGAGATGACACATATCTAGGAAGGTAGCTGAGCTCACTGGTCTAATCAGAGGAATCTGAAGCAGTTCCTTCATTTGAAAACAATGCTTGATGAAAAATACCTGTTCCATGTTATGCCTAAGATGTCTGATATTCAAATACATAGTGTGGTTAAGCTTAACAGCCTAGATTGTATGGTAATGACAATAAGCTTGTCTTCTGGATGGTTAACAACCTAAGTTTTCAGACCAAATTAGAGAAAAAGGAAAGCCACAAGGAAAGCCAACATTTTGACCCTACCCTTCCAAGGTCAATTAAGACTCAGGACATATGAGAACTTGTACTGTTATATCATGTAACTTGGTAGTGTCCCAAATTTTCTGATCAAGGAGATTGTGGGGCCAAAGAGGAAAGTGATCAATGATGTAGAGCGTGCCTAAGGAGAGTCACGTGGAGAGAAAACATTCTCTCAGGCTTTCACAGAGAGCACATTGGCCAAGCAATGACTGTGACTCATCCACATGACTGACACTGACAAACAATCTGAGGTACAGGATCTCAGGATAAATCCTGAGGGGATTTCACTGACCTTATCAGACCCAAAAGCTACAATTCTTGTTGCATAGGTCCTGCTTTACCTTGGTCTTAACCATACAGTAGAGAAGTATAAAAACGAAATATAAGAAGTAAGCCATGCTGTTATGTTGAGCTGTAGGGGACTCAGGTCAACAATCTCTGACATTGCCAGTCAAGCGGAAGACTCAATACTATTATAGGATACTGGACTCCTTTAGAATATTTTTCCGAGTTTACACACCTATAATATTCAAATAACAGAACTTAACAAAAAAAGGGGATACAGATGAATGTCCATTTTGTATCTGTGTATTCAAAATGGTTAGGATAGATATATAGTTACATTCTCTTAACAAATAGAGGGATTTGTTCTAATGGTGTTTGTAAATAGGATATCATGTCCGCATCTTGTACAGCAATTAACCACTGGGAAGAATGTATGCAATGTGTTAATTATTGAAACTGTCCTACCAATTTGATTTGAAACTGTCTCATTGTTATTTGTTTCTCAATAAAACTATGGGAAAAAAAAGAAAACAATAATGGCATTAAGAAGCATTTAGATACTGCCCCTTAACATTGTGTCCTTTTATTGTCATAACCTCGAGGCTTGAAGTAGAAGACTAAAGTTTTAGAATATTTTGCATAATTTTTTTTATAGTAGTGGCCAATTTTATAACAAGAAGTGAGTGACATTCTGTACATTTCCAAAAGTCTCAAGCAGAATGGCAGGGACAGGGCAGGCTAGACAAAAGATTTTGGCAGGGGAAAAGCACACACCTACCAAGAGGATGCGTTAGTGATGTGTATTAGAAGGAAAGACACTTGGACATATTGGAACAATGTTATTAAACATGCGCATCCTCGTGGAGCCTGCCCTTAGCCCATGCGCCTTAGCTCACGAGGTCCTGAGATGTTTGTTTTTCGTTTTCACGTCTCACCTCTATGTTCCCTTTCTCTGTCTTAATTCTCTGAGAGCTATTTTCGTTATTTCAGATAAATTACATGACAAAAATTGCCTATAAAATTTTCGCATTTTATCCTTTAGTGAAATAAATAGTGATAGAATATTTGCTTAGGTATTAAACAGCTGAAAATTGAATGGAACTTTGCTGAGGAAGAAAAAGCCCAGGGATCTAATATTAAATGTCTTTGGGAGGGAGAGTTCTGCTTCCTCTGTCGCAGGTACTCTGTGTCTGCTCTTTCTCCCAGCACTATCCTGCATTATTGTCTTACAGAAAAGGCAAATAGATTTTCTTTAATAAGTGGTATTCATCACTGAACCCAGCTCTTCATCATTAAAAGGTAGTTGTCTCTTAAATATAGGAAAAAGTTTCAGCACGTTTCAATGAATAAAAAAAAAAAATAGTTTTGTACAGCAGGTTTCCCAACAATTATTTTTTAATGAACAAGAGCAGTTCTCAACATTTGTGAAACTCTAAAGCAAACTCGGCTAATTCACAATTTCATATATGACAGTAGCTTTATCCAAACACATTCTAGCATTATATAGAATCATCAGTGTGGATATAGATCCAGTTACCTCTAGTGTAATATGGAAGTTCTACTTCTCTAAGTAGGAAAAAAAAATATTTTCTTCTGGTTTAAGAACTTTGTGGTATTCTACTTGAATTTTAGTTTTGGAGAAATTAAATTGTTTCATGCAACATTAGCAGTACATTGGCAAGATTGTTTATGGGTATTACACAGAATTAAAGTCATAACTATAAGCTCATTTATTATTATATCCTTGTTTCCTTTCCCAACTCATCAAATCATTCACAAGGTAGAATGTGTACACATGGATGGAGAAATAGGTTTTTCTGTCTGGTACACACAGGTCCCAAATTCAACTCCTGGATCACTATGAGTCACAAAAAAAAAAAAAAAAAAAAAAAAAAAGAGAAAAAAGGAAAAAATAAGTATTTTCATAAATTATGAAGGAATTGTGTTTGATGTGTCATATACTTTAAGCCTTTAGTACTACATTTAGACACTTTTAATAGAAATATTTTGGCTCTGGTTGTTACCGGTGAAGCCACATGAGCACCAATGCTTTCTACTTCTTTCATTTGTCCCAAATAATCATTTTCTAAAAGGTCAGCAAGGGCCAGCCATGTAGCTCTGTGGACTCAGTACTTGCTTAGGTAGGCACAGGGGCCAGGGTTCGATCCCTAGCACCACATGCAGCGCTGGCCCAGGGGCACTGAGCCAGGGATGGAGTTCAGGTGTGGTGGTACACGCCTGTAATCCCAGCACTAGGGGGGCAGAAATCAGGTGGATCACTATGAGTCTGAGCTGCATAGTGAAACCCTGCACACACACACACACAAAAAAAAAAAAACCCAAAAAATTAAATGTATTAATTATTGCAACTGTCCTACTAACCTGTTTTGAAACTGTCTCATTGCTATTTGTTTTTCAATAAAATTAATTGTAAAAAGTAGCCTGAAAAAGATTGAGGTCAGCAAACATAAATCTTTTATCTTTAGACTGTATAACAGAAATGATAAAGAGTAAAAGAGTAAAGGTATGTAAGCCTTATAAAAATAGATTATTATTTATCTGTTAATGTTAACCACAATTTTTGGAATTTTATCTTGTGATACATTTACTTTAACTTTTCTATCCTTTATTGCCTAAACAACACAGAATGTACAATGTGATTGTTGAAGACAATGGAAAGGCAAGAGCCAAACAGGAAAGTATGAGAAGGGCATTAGTTAAAAACCCAGCACGCTAGCGTACATTTTCACAGGGAGAAATAACCATAAAAGTTCTCTACACTACTGTTATATTACTTCAATTACTGCTTAAATTTAAGGATGCTAATATTCTTAATGATGTTGAAAATACCAAATTGTGCAAAATAAGCCCTTAATTCTAAGAAAATAAATACTACATTTAGGAAAAATAAATTCCACTTAATCACATTTTTCTTACATTTATAACATTTAGTTTAATATGCATAATTGGAATAAGTTTAAATTATATGATATTAGATTATATAATACTTGCATATTCTTATTACCAAATTGCATTATAACAAACAATTTTTCTATAAAGGAAGAATTGAAATCACCAAAGATTAAGCAAATAATAGAGAGTAATATTGATATAATTTGCACAGCATACAGGCACATGATTACCACTGTGGGCGCCCAGAATGGCCCTGGGTGGTGCAAAGAAGGACTATTCTGTCCATTTGAGGCCATGTGGGAAGACAGCATCTCCACCTTTTTACCCTGAGATTGTACATATTAAAGATAGTTCTTACTTAAATTTTGATTATTTGTATAAGCCAGATTAAAAGTTAGGCCACAGATGGTCTCCAGGTGACCAGTACTTTGATTCTAATTGAAGAAGCAAGAGGAGAGAAATTAATTAAAATGATAAGAAAGGCTAAATCTCTGTATATATGCAAAGGAGCACACCAGGGTCTCATTTTTGTGAGAAGGAGTAAGGAGTGTTTCAGTGCCTTTCCTACCAGAGTGCCAGTAATCGAGAACGTCAAAGTGCCCAGGAATAACTTGATGTAATTCCAACATGATTTGAACCAGTTTGAAGGCCTAAAATGCCTTCTACGACCATTTTCAAGACAAATATTTAAGTACCCGATGTTGTTGAGTGAATTGTAAATGTAATTCCGTGTATTCTATATATACTACGCTTAGTAAGAAAAATAAAATTCTTGATATTCCTTCATCTTCCGCTCTCCACAAAACTTCTGGAGAGTATGCAAAAGAGAGCAGGAGGACCACAGAGAGGTATGCAGGAAAGCTAGTACTCATTTATGATTCATTTTAAGTGGCATAAATTAAGCAAATAGTGTATAGTTCTTAAAACAATTAAAAACAAATCAATAATACTGCACCCAACAATACAGGGCTTAAGAATTCTCATCATCTATTCACCACTGAAATACTAAACTGTTCACCTGCATTTCTTTTTTTTTATTTTTTATTTTAATTTTTTAATAGATTGCAAATTGGAAATACATTATTTACAAACATAAATGAATATAACAATAAAAATTGTCTAAAATAAAAATGAAGGAAGAATTTACAGTTCAGTCATAATAGTTTACTATGTCAAAAGCAAGAAACTTATATTCATATAATTAGAATTCTCAAAGTAGAAAGGAGTAGGCAATAAATATTTAAAGATTTGAAATTTCTGAATTTAGTTCAACTTATAATACCATATTTCCAAGAAAAATGAACTTTTTGCACAAGAAATGAAAATAAAATCATACCAAGATATACAAAAATGAAATTGTCCAAAAGTTATTGTAAAGAAAATAATCATTAAAGCATATACAGAAAAAATATTAGCTATGGAAGAACAAAATTAAATAGCACCTTATTCCACATTAGAAATTTAAAAAAGGGGGGCCTGCCCCTTAGTTCAGTTCTTTAAGTGCCTGCTTCAACAAAGCAGTCAGGCTCAGGTTGCTGGGGTTCATCCCCACAACTCAAGCCAGCCAAATCTGCCCTGAAGGCATTCGGAGCAAAAAAAAAAAAAAAAAAAAAAAAAAAAAAAAAGAAAAGAAAAGAAATAAAAAAAGGATCAAGAGTGTAAGAAACTAGACTAATTAAAGGACTGAAAGAAAAGATCTGTCCTCTTTGAATTTTATACTTAGGAAACATACCTTTGAAAACAAAAAGTAAGATTTTCTAGTTACAAACTTGAAATATTTTAATACCTCCAGAAGTATCATATAGGAAATAACAAAGAGCCTAATTCAAAAGGCAAGAGAAGTTGCAGTATGCTCCTGAATGAACAATAAAGAGCTCTCAATATAATAGTTATGCAGGACTATACAAAAAATATATTAGATTAACCCTTATTTAAAAGTCATTGCAGATTTCTATGAAACAGTACCAATCTTATGTTGGGTTATACATGTATTTCTTTCATATATGTATGTGTATGTGTATGTGTGTATAAAGACAGGGAAGAGGTAATATAAAGTCAACAGAAAATGGAAATATACTTTTTAAAGTTTCTAATACTAGGATAAGATATCATATGATGTCTTTTAAATAAATTGTAGGTCAAAGATACAGTATAAATCTTAGAACAAAAATTAACATTAAGCAATATTCAGAAAATTAAATACTAATTAAAAATTAAATGTTTCAAAACAATTGAACTAAGAAAAGGTTTTCATGATAGCAAAGAAGTATTACAAGTAAAACATAAGATAAATACTGGAATGGCAAGTAAATGACCAGCATTTCTATCAGTTTAAGGATAGGATATCTCACAAAGTTCTAGTGTGTTTGGACATGCATAGTGACCACGACAGTTATTGGTGGCCAGGCGTCACTTGTGGGACTGGGCTACAGCTATTTCTTTGAAATCCATCCTGTAGACTCAGATAGAATCATGACCCATAGGGTGGAAGAGAAGTCTATTGTAGAGTGTGCTGATGGAAATATTTTGCTGCTGAACACAAAAGAATAGCTGAAAGACTACTACTGTATACCTCTTATTCTCCTGTGTTTGTTTGCCCTGTTTGGTGGGTTCTTTCTATTCCCATTCATGGGACTGTGATCAATTTGCTCCCTCTCTAGAACATCATTTAGTAGTTTGTGTAGGCTTGGCTTTGTCATCATGAAATTCTTTAGTTGTTCTTTGTAATGGAAGTATTTCACTTCTCCATTATACTTGAAGGAGAATTTTGCAGGATATATCAGTCTGGGTTGGAATTTGTTTTCTTGCAAGACTTGAATTACATTGCTCCATGCTCTTCTTGACTTAATTGTTTGAGAAGAGAAATCTGCTGTTATTCTGATGGATTTTCCTTTAAATGTGATCCCTTTCTTTTCTTTAGCAGCTTTTAGTATACTGTTCCTATGATGAATTTCTGGGATATTGATTATTATATGTCTCATTGTGGTTTTAATTGGGTTGATGTTATTTGGAGATCTATATGCTTCGGTTACTGAATGTCACATTTTTGCCCCATGTTTGGAAAGCTTTCTGCTATTACTTCCTTTCATATTCTTTTTATATCATTTGTATTGACTCCTTCCTTCTCATTGATGCCAATTAGTCTTACATTGTTCATCTTTGTATCGTCTTACAGGTATTGAATTATTTTTTCCTGCATCCTAGTTGTTTTTAAGAGATCTTTTCTTACTTTTTCAGTAGCTGCAATGGTGTCTCTAAGGTCAGAAAGTCTATTTTCACTTTCACTCAAATGGTTTTACCAGCTTGTGATTGAGGTTTTAATTTCCTGTATATCACTTTGAACCCATTTCATACATTCTATTTCTTTCCTAAATTGATTATTCAGGGGTTCCATCATTTTTATAGTCTCCTCTATTTTTTTTATCAGTGTATTCTTTAGAAGCACTTAGTACTTCTTTGATTATAGTTACCGCTACATTTTTTAGTTCCGAAATTATTTCTGATCTGATTTCTTCTATACCTTTCTGTAGTTGATTCTTTACTGTCAGTGCTATTATTTCCTAGATTTCTGGTGTGTGATTTCCAGTCTCCTCAGTGCTAATGTTTTCTGCATTTGTACTGGGTGGACTCAGGGCCTGAGACTGCATTTTGTTCCTTCTCTTTGTCATTTTGTATACCACTGTCTTCTGACCTTTGGTGTAGAGCTTAGATAGAATTATTACCTTAGCAACAGGTCTGGATCTATGAAGTTCAGATTCCTCTAGGTGGGTGTTGTTTGGATCTGACTGCTGTGTTCCACGTCTTTCTGCTGCAATCATTAGAGTCGAACCCTTTGTGTCACTCTGGCAAGATGTTCTGCTCCTGAAACAGCTGGGTGGGTCTTGCCTCTAGCCTCTTTGCAAGGAGATCTGCTGAAGGGTTCCATGCTGGGCCTGCACTCTGGGTCAAATGAGGATCCAGTGGGCCCCAGGTGGTCACATTCACACACTGGACCTGCACTCTGGGTCTATTCAGGATCCGGCGGCCCCAGGTCGTCTCACTCACATGCCGAGCCTGGGCTCTGGGTCTATCTCAACTGAGTTTCTTAAACAGAATGCAGAATTATAGCTGTCTGTTAAGCATACTTGTCATTTATGACTAAAATCAAAGATTTATTAGTTATTAATTTTTCCCTTCCTTTTTGATAAGATTTTTTGTTTTCCCATATAGTAATTTTTGGTTTTCTTTTGAGTAATGCTCTAGTTAACATTAAAATCACCACATATAACTCAGGCAGTTTTAGAAATCAGCCTTCTGCTGTCATGAGGGCACTACATTTTTTTTTTCTTTTTTCCTATAGTTGCTTTTTCTGGTATTTTCTACTTGTTATTTTCATTTCAAAAATTTACAAATATACCAGGATAGCCAATAGAAATGCCAAATTATTATGCCAAACAAAGACTGTTTCTCCAGTTGGTTTTATATAAGAAAGGAACAGCCACCAAATTATACTAATAAGGGCCAGGGAGATAGCTCAGCAGAATAATAAGCACTTCCCTGGCAAGTGCAAGGGCCTGAGTTCAATCCCCAGTTCTGAAGAAATTTTATTAATATGTGTGTATATATTAATAAAATTACCTTCCCAAGGGTCTTTATCTTCAAGCTTACAACAAAGTGACTTTATAACAATAATACAAAATAAGTAAAGGATACCATGTACTAGCATTTCTCTTCTCTGTGTTGTAAGCAACCTCTAACCAATGTGGATTGTTCAGCTCTCTGTTATTGTTACTCTTCCACCTGCTCACTCATTTATTACTGCAGTACTTGTATATGTAACCTTTTCTTCAGTACACATTATAGATGTTTCATGAAACTATATTGCAAGAGGCTCTGTTCCACCTCTGGAGAAGAATTAGGGAAAAAGAAAACAGAGAACTGTATATCTCACATCCAAGCCAAGGAAGGTAGCTAGGAAGAGAAAGCAGAGCAGTGCAGGAGAACAGAGAATAAGGCATATGTAGGCAGGCGGTGGATGCTGCTGTTCTAAGCAGACCATTTCGTTCAAGGTAATATATTTGTACAGAACCCAATACAAAGTTAGAAATACCTATGAGGCACATATTTACATGGGAAATTTGTACTAGACATGGAAAATATAAGTCCAAGCCTAGAAAATGAATCTGACTGGTTATTATAAGAAATGATGGGGCTGGTGAGTTAGCTCAGCAGTCTAAAGCACCTGCTTAGGCAAACATAGGCAAACTCAGGGACTGCGGTTCAATCCCTGGCACCACGTGCCATGCCAACCCCACCCCCAAGGTGGGCTGAGCTGGCCACAAAAAATAAATAAATAAATAAATAAATAAATAAATAAATAAACAAATAAATAAATAAGAGGTTGGTTGGAGAAGACATGGAATAGTAAATGCCTTTGAAAAAGTGGAGAAAGTGGATGTTGGCAGAGGAGGTGAGTAGGTGTAGATTAGTTACAAGTGTTTTGATTTCTGTTGTTGATTTGCCAACAGGCCAGTTGATGTTGAAATCATAAATCAAAGTATAGGTCACAAAGAATTAGTTCTTCCTATCCTGCATTCCATTTACTAGTTTTATCCAATAAAAAGCAGCCATATGTTCATGGATGTTTGCATATAATATTAGATAATTTTAAGCATTGAAAAAATATGCTACCCTAAAAACAAAACAAAACAAAAAAATAATAAATAAAAAACACATGAAGTCTTGAAGTTGGCTTGGTGGTAGGCCTCCCTGCCTCACCTAACAGAAAATGGAGGATTAGTATGATCACCCCAAAGGTCAGTACAAACTTGATCATGTTTAATCATATATTAGTGCCGTCTGAAAGTATGATAGTGTAGTGCCCTTAAAATCCCTAATTTATTTTTATATTACATTGACTTGAAAATATTAATAAAGTGGAACAAGTCAATGTCAGTAGAGTCACACATCAGAGAAAGCCTTGCAAAGGTATTCACTACACTTGATAAAAGTAATCCTTTATGAACAGTGTGTTTTGATGAATACATTAATTAATATGCTTGCTTTTATCTTACTAGCTTAGGACAGGCAGGTTGTGGGCATTTATAGTGACGAAGTAGTTATCCATCAATAATCTCTACAGGGTTCATTTACTGTGCTTAGAAGTGTTTATTTAGGGATATGAAGGCCCTTATTGAAAACAGACCATACTAAAGGTCATATAGGATGTAAAAGCAGCAATTAATTTAAATTGCACACTTAGAATTGCATCCCAAATCTTCAAAACAATTTAAAATTTATGGCAGTGAATAAGCTTTGTGGAATGTTGTTATAAACAATGTTTTTTCTATTTTTGTATTACTAATGAGCAATTATTATCTTTATTAGAATTTCCAATTGTAATGAATAGCAAAAATGAAAGCCAATGTTTTATTTGTATTATTTGAACATTTTGACACTTTGGTTCTTGATATCTTCTATTTTTTTGTAATTATATTTTTTATTGATACACCCTTACAGTACTTTATGACTACATTCCCCATCGGGTGTGGTTTACACACAACAAGCCCTAATTCTTATACCATCACCTGCTGCTCCTCTTCCTCATCCCAAGGGCTTTGGGTCCCTTTCTGTTTGCACAATGGCATCCTTTTTTATTTTTTTGAGTTTATGTATTTTGTACAGGGTCTCACTACACAGTTTGGACTCGTAGTGATCCTCCTGTTTCCAGCCTCCCCAGTGATGGGAGTACAGGTGTGCGCCACTATGCCCAGACTCTGTTGCAGGCTCAGTGCACCCCAGGGGTAGGGCCAACACAGCACGTGGCACCAGGGATAAAACCCTAGCCCCTGTACTTGCCTAAGCAGGTGCTTAGTCCACTGAGCTATTTTGCTGGCCCTGCAATGATGTCTTTTAAACAATGTTCAATAATAAGTAAGTTCTTGTTAGTAGATACCTTTTTTTCTTCAGTTCTTTATAGATTTGAGTTAAAATTCCCACTGATGTTACAAGTGACCATTTCTGTTCAGATATTCATTTCTTAAGGAAGCCTATACAACTTGTTATTTTTACCCTTTTCAAAATCATTTAAAACTCATGATTGATTTTAGAGACTAAAATACCAGAAAGTTAAATTAAATAAGAAATACTGTTTTTCCTCAAAACACAAATTAAATTGAATCCTGTGTATTTGATTTTAAACATCACTATTTTATATAGGGAATTATTTATTATTGTTATCATTATTGACTAATGTCATACAGCTGGGAAACTGAACTTTGCTCACAACTACTCATCTGCCCTCTTTTAGAAGCTGCTGAGGTCTCCTTCTTAGCTTAAGTTTTATTAAAGCATATTGTTTAAATGACTTTACCTAGGTATTGAGTTGTATTTCAAATATTGATATGATTTGACAGTCCACATGTTATATGTCTCAGCTACTCGTCTCTCATTGGTGGGACAAATACCTGACACTCAAAATTAGGGAAGAAAACATTTACTTAGCTCTCAGTTACTGTAGGCTTCAATCCACACTCCGTTGGCTCCAAGGCAGCATAGCGCATGGCAGAGGGCAACCTTTCATGACTGGGGCACAGAGCAGAGAGCGCAGGGAGTGGCCACAGCCCAGGCAGCTCGCTGGCTCCTCTCCCCTCCTTACACTGCAATGCAAATTACCTGCCCCAGGGCTGGTGCAGCATCCACACCCACGATAATCAATCACAAACTCCAGAAGCCGCCCATGACTGCATGAAGCTTTGGGGGGACATATATATATATATATATAAACCATAACCATATCCTTGTCTTTGACCAACTCTTAATTTTTCAATTATTACTTATTAGTTGAAATTAAGACTCAGAAAGATATTCCTTCCTTCTCCATCATTTATATAGCGAGGGCACCGATACCGCTTCTCTTCGTAAGAAACATCTACCGTTTTTATTATTATATGAACAAATCACATGATTACATTTATAGTCTCACAAAGGTTAAAAACAAGGAAAATCCATGACAAACATTTAGAATTCAGTGAGCCGGTAAATATAGAGTCATTCTAGAAGAGAAGGACAGGAAGGAAGTCATCTGAATAGCGCTTTTCTACAAACAACTGATAGCACTTTAAAATACAGAACGTGGGCTGGAGAGATGGCTCAGTGGTCTAAAGCACCTACTTGAAACAAGCTTGGCCAAAGCACTGGGACCGCGGTTCAATCC
>NW_004524581.1:4314438-4328259 GCF_000260255.1 Octodon degus | reverse complement strand
ATAAATATTAAAAAAAATAAAATAAAATACAGAACGTGAGGGATTCACATTCATTAGATTATGATTCCCATAAGAACAAAGGCTAAATCTGTGTTGAGGCATTTACACAATCCCAGCGTGTGCCTGGCACACAGGAGATACTCAAAGACCAATTTTTAATGAAGTGAATTATTCATGTGAACAGGAATACCACACTAGTTACCACGAGCATCAAGTGACAGGAGTATTATTGTCAGTAAGAATTTCCAACATGATCACCTCATCAGAATTCACTGTCCACACATAAAATGTGTATTGAATCCATCTTTAATCCCAAGTGTTTATTCCACTTCCCTGACAGAGTCTTTAATGGTGGTGCATAATTTTTATGTGCAACAGTTAATCTAAAATAATAAAAGATGTTTTCAATATTCAAATTCAAAAAGATACTATAATATATAATTTTATTAATTACCCAAAGAAAGAAAAATAAAATTTTATATAGAAACAATTTTTCTTTAATGAAAAAACATAATATTTAATATCTTGAATATCTATATCATGACATCATGAAAGCATGGAATTATCCATGCATTTAAAAAATTTTTGAATATTTCCAAGTTCTCCCTTAAATGGAAAATCTCATTATTTAGATAACCAGGTGTACTTACAAAATTATATTTCATTTTACTTATCTGTGGGATTGAATAATTTTATTAACAATTTAAAAATATAAACATAGAGACTAGTCAGGAATCAAGATGTCTATGCAGAAATACAGTGTAATTATAAAACTGGTAAATTTCGATTTTGTTTAACTTTTAATGATAAAAACTATACTTTGGTCATTTAGGCTATAACAGAAATCAGATAAATTAGACATGTCTTTCATAGGTGGCATTTTTAAAGACATAATAGGAAAGGCATAACATTTTGAAGAAAACAGTGGAGATTCAAATAATGTTTTTGTTAGAAATTTGCTGTGCATGCTCCATAGGTCTGGAACATTTTATTTGGCTATTATTATTTTTAATGTATCTGGTACAGGGTCTCACTACACAGCTCAGACTTGTAGTGATGCTTCTGTTTTCAGCCTTCCCAGCGGTGGGATTACAGGTGTGCACCACTATGCCTAGTCCCTATGGCTGGCTCAGCATACCCGGGGTGTGGCCAGCGCAGCATGTGGTGCTAGAAATTGAACCCTGGTCCCTGCTCTTGCCTAAGCAGGTGTTTAGCACACTGAGCTATCTTGCCAGCCTTAGGTCAACAATTTTATAAAATTCTGCATTGTTAAAACATTATTCCCTAGGTCTTTAATTGAAATTATTTAAAACACATTGAAATGCTTTGGTACTTAGCATTTCATAAAAGTAAAAATATTTACACTTTGACAATTCAAGTTGTTTAAAATTAAAAATACAGAAACAATAACTAAAACTGATTGATAAGCAATTAACAAATACTGGTGTGGACACTAAATATTCACATGCAAAAGAATGACTTGTCCTCTCTGTCCCACCCTATAAAATATGAAGTCAAAATGTATCAAAGACCTAAACATAAAACCCTAAACTCTGTTGCTACCAGAGAAATGTAGGTGGAACATGTAAAGATGTTGAGGTGGGCAGTGCTTTTTACTGGACAGGACCACGAAACACAGAAATCTTTTTAACTGAAAATGGGATTATTCCCCACAAAAATTTTTCTTCATAGCAAAAAGAAACAACCAATAGAGTGAAAAAACAATATTCATATACTAAAGACTACTATCCAAAATATATAAGAAACTTAAAGCTCAGTAATAGAAAAAAACACAAAAGATCTAATTAAAAAGAAGCAGGCAAATAAAAAGCTTCTCAAAAGTATAAAAAGTCAAAAGGGAAGAAAATGTATGAAAAAATGTTCAATTTTATCAGGTCTCAGAAGATTATAAGACAAAACTACAGTAAAAAACCCTGTCATTCCAGTTAATAAAGAATTCTTCAAAGAAAAGAATAACAAACATTGTTCTTAGTTTGTGGATGACAAGAAACTCTACAATATTCGAGAGTCAAAAAGCATAGACCTTATATAGAATAGTATATATGCTCCTCAAAAAACTAATCATGAAACATTAACATATTGAGGAGACCTACAGGGCTGTACTAATTGTGGTGTTATTCCCAGTAGCTAAAATGTGGAGTCAACAATAGATGCTCATCAAAATAGATGAGTGGATAAAAAGTGTGAGAGGAATACAAACTGGATTATTATTTGAACTGTAGAGAAGAGTGAAATCCTGCTATTTCTGGAAAGTGAATGGAGCTGAGGATTATCTTGCTATGTGATACATGTCAGGCACAGAAAGATGAGACTAGCTTTTAATTTCCTCCAAGTAGATGCTAATAAACACTAACCTAAGTGTAGAATAGTAACTAGAGAAGGTAGGGTGGGGGAATGTAAGGTAGCTACAGGTAGCTGAATGTGAACAATACCTCCTGTATGTGTGTTTAGAACTCACACTACAAGTTAATATGTGCAGTTAGTACATGTTAATTTGATATTAAATATTCCAGCATGATTGAATTTCTGAGTACTTGTCTACGTATATGCTAGCAGAGAAAGATGACTGAGTATTTGAATATAAAATTTAAATGGAGAACATATTAAATATAAAAGTTTTATTGAGATCTATTATGCTAATTGCAGCAGACTTCATGAAATGAATAGTACAGAAGGTCTGCGTCACTGGATATACTTGTGCAGAGGAACATGGCTGAGGGTAAACACCCTGGAAAAGGGCTGACCAGATAGCTCAGCAGACTAAAGCACCTGCTTTGGCAGGTGCAGAAGCCAGGGTTCAATCCCCAGTATGCTGTGCCAGCCCCAACCCCGGGGCATGCTGAGACAGTAATTGAGATGGCATGGTGGCACAAGCCTGTAATCACAGTGCTTGGGAGGCTGAACACAGGAGAATCACTACAGGTCTGATCTATGTAGTCAGATCCTGAAGACCCTGTCCTAAATTCTTTAAAAAAAAAATCCTGGAAAGTACACTGGGAATTTCATTATGAAAAATTAAATGATTACTTATAAAATTTGAAACAACATCAAAATTCACCTGCCATTTGGAAGATTACACCTCTCAGCATTTTCATAACTGTCCTGATTTCTTAATTTATTTTATGCAATCAGGTTGAGAATTATCTTAGTATATCTTATCAGACATGTGATTAATATTCATATTTGGCTTTAAAATTTAAATGAAAAAGACTCAATATACTTATGCAGTCATACTTTTTATCACAATCTAATTATTTAGAGATTATTATAAAAATATTCAGAGCATAATATTAGCCATTGCTCTTAAATGTAGATAATTTATACCTGAGAATATAATATCACAAGTATATCTTATTTTATTTATTTTTTATTTCATCATATTTTAGAAAATGAGACTAAATACATTTTTGATTTGAGTCTGAGTGTTATGCAATGTTCAAGGAAAAAGATTCCTCTCAAATTTAATATGATCACATTATACCAATTATAAATAAAATACCCAGGTAACTTATTATGAAAACTTAGCATATCAATTGGGCTTTAATAAGGCCACTTGTCATAGGATATAGACTTAACAGAACCATAAGAAGTGATAGAAATGTACAAAATGCCCCTACATCTTGTGGGAACATGACAAACCAGCAGTCATCAAGGCTGATGGGCAGCTTCACTGGTATAAAGCAGAGGGTAGTAAGGAAAAGCTCGCTCTCATGAAGACAAACTTCAGTCCATGAATACAAAAATTGGAGCCCATGTCTGTCACTACCTTTACCCTGTTAGTTGGCCTCTACTCCATGCTGACAAGGGGGTCAGGTCAGCAACAGCAAGTGTGAGCTGTAGCCTGACATGTTACTCCTGCCAACCTTCAGGTTTGCTAGCTGCTCTGTCCACTTAAAAGTAAACTAAATTTTCTGTCTCTGTCTCTCTGTCTCTCCATTCGACTCCTTCCTTCCTCTCTATCTCCCTCCTTCCCTCCCTCCCTCCTTTCTTCCTTTTCTTCCTTCCTTTTTAAAATACTACTAGTTATTGAACCCAGGACCTTTGCAATGAGTTACATCTTCAAGTCTGTCTTTTTTCTTTTTCTTTAATTTTTAGGCAGGATATCACTAATTTACTGAGGATGGGCTTGAATTTGTAATCCTCCTGCCTCAGCTTCCCAGAAATCTTGGATACAGACATGTGCCAGCACACATAGTTCAAAGATAGTTCTTAAAGTGTTTTTCCAGAATAGCCCACCTCTCATACTAACACCATTGCACTTCAGGATAAAGTCCACCATCAGTGAGCCACGTAGGCACAAAATATATTTCTATTTCAAGAAGTTATATAAGCCCAGTTTCATACATGCCATTTATCTTTGTTAGTACAAAGCTTTTGTTCATGCTTAACTTTGTGTTTCGTAGGTGAGAGGTAATGTAGCTCAAGATGGGCAATTCACGTCTCACAAGGACTCGATCACCTGCGGTCTAGTGCAGGCCTCTGTGAGGGTCCAGTAGCCAGTCAGAAGCTTGTTCTCAACAAAGCAGTTCTCTGCAGAAGATGGAGGAAATACTTCTTCAAACTTCCAAGAGCCTGTGTTGTGATTTTTCCTACAGAGGCCTGTCAATGGGACACTTGTGAGGGATAGCATTCCCAAGCCTAATGGCTCACATCTCTCATGTCAGATAGGTTACTTTGAGCAAAGGCTTTTATTTAAAATAGGCCAGGAATAAACAGGAGTGATCCCTTAGAAAATCAGAGTGTCAGCAATCCCAAATTAAATATTACATTGCAAATGGAAAGCTTAGGCATTCAAAAATTTATTGAAATTCTTATAAAGCAACGCAATAGCTCCTTTCATGATTTCTGTGTTTCTGCTTGAGGCAATCAGGATCAGTAAGCAAACATGAATTTCTTTCAGTCAGACACAGTAGGAGTTAAACCTAGATAGTGTACTTCTCGTATACATGCTCTTGGGGAAATTACTTAATTTCTCTGGCTCTTTATTTTCCTGACAATGGGATGAAGATTTGAGGTTTGTTTTGGAGAACTCTTTGTAGATTAGGGGAAGTGGTATCAGTAGCAATCTTGACACACTGCAGGTTTCCATAAGTGTAACCATTGCTATCAGCACCATTTTTTCCACCCCTCAGTCTGCTCATCTAGGTAGGGTACCTCAGATGTGATTACCCGAAAAGTTACAGTACTCCTAGGGCTGAACGAATAGCTCAGTGGATTAAAGCACCTGCAAGCAGATGCAGGGGCCGTGGGTTCTATCCCCAGGCCTGCTGTGCCAGCCCCGCCCCTGGGGTGCACTGAGACAGCAATTGAGACTGGGCATGGTGGTGCACACCTAAATCCCAGCACTTGGGAGGCTCTAAACAGGTGGATCACCATAAGTCCGATCTAGTAGTGAGACCCTAAACACCCTGTAGACCCTTCCCTAAAATACGAAAAAAAAAAAAAAAAGCTACAGTACCCCTAAGTTTTCATTTAAGTAATCTGAGGATCTGAGTGAATTGGCTTTCAAAGACTCAAGTGATAATTGTTTTGCCAAAGTAGCACTACAGATGGAAGGACTGACACAAGAGACACGCTGTCGGCTTCTGTTCTTAGCTCTTTTATTTGCTTGTGTGGTGGGAAGTTTCCCGCTGCGTACATCTGTTCTCCTCCGGTGCCCTTCTCTACGCAATGAAGACAATGCCATACTCACCTTGAGGTGCGCAGGAGTGGGTTCCCAGGGGTAAAACAGAGTTACTTAGGTAGCTTGCTTGCTTGCTTGTTTTTTTCTTTCTTTCTTCCTCTCTCTCTCTCTCTCTCTCTCTCTCTCTCTCTCTCTCTCTCTCTTTCTTTCTTTCTTTCTTTTGTTTGTTCTTTGTGGCACCAGGGATTGAACTCAGCACCCTGAGCTTGCCAGGCAAGTGCTTTTTCTACTGAGCTATTTCCCCAGCCCCCTAGATAGCTTTATAAGAAAAATAACCTAATGAAGGCTACAATATCATTTTCTTACTAGCTGAGGGAAGCATGACTGTCCAAATAATAGCATTTTTGAGAAAACAGTAACTATAACATGAAATTAAGTTTTAATTATATACACATTTGAATATATACAATATGTTCATATATGTTGTTCTCTCTATATGTACATGTGACAATAAAATACAAGGCTATGAAGTGTAAAATGAGGGAGACTCCCATCAGAAGTACACTGGACATTCCAATGAGAGAACACAAGTATTTTTAAAGTGAAAAGCATAAAACAAATGATCCCAGGGCTGGTGAGATGGCTCAGTGGTCTAAAGCACCTACTTAGAACAAGCTAAGCTAAGCAAAGCACAGGGACCGTGGTTCAATCCCCCAGCACCACATGCCAGCCAGCCCTGCCCCCTGGTGGGCTGAACTGGTCACACACACACAATGAATGGATAAATAAATAAATAATTAAAAAAAATGATCCCACTAAAATCCTGAAATGACCTCATAAGGATCAACTTGCTATTTTTATGGGTTCATAAGTAAAAGCAATAGCTTATTAACCATGTAATTGCTAGAGGAATCCTGAAGTCATAGATTAGAGCTATGTTCTTCTGAAGAAAAAGTCTGAGTGTTAAAACTATAGCTTTGCTTTTACTTTTTAAATCAGCTCATCAAAAGCATGTATTATTCTTAGAAACTCTTTCTACTGAATTTATGACCACATATTTATTTGCTTGTACATGCCTATGCACAACCATTAAAATAAAACACAAACCTCTCTGGACTTCCATACTTCATCTTTCTCCCCTACCGTTGTGAGTTGTGCCGCTGAATCCTGAGGAGTAACTGATTGCCTACCTATCCTGCTTTACTTTAGTCCCCCCAAAATGGTTTTTCTACTCCTGCTTTTGTAGGCAATTCAGAATCTACTTACAGTGTAGTCCATTGAAAAATGTCTTGGGATTTTTCAATTTTGTTAGTTTATTAAACCCAAAGGTGTTAACCTTTAACTTTTCAAATGTAGGGCAAATGAATGGCTCTATTTACAGGCTTCCAGTGCTGCATTAACGATTACTTACTGGGTTTAAGGTCAAGCATTCTTTCTATTCCAGCTCCAAAACATCACTACACTTTTCGAAAATAAATTCAAGCATACATATTTTTATAAAAGAGGGAAAAATTTAATTTCCATTTACTATTTCGAAAGACAATGTTCTCTTAAGTTGTAAATTTGTTTTTTAATTTTTATTTATTTTATTTTTTCTGTATTTTAGGGAAGGGTTTACAGGGTGTTCAGGATCTCACTACTAGATTGGACTCACATTGATGTTCCTGTTTACAGGTTCCCAAGTGCTGGAATTACAGGCATGTGCCACGACACCCAGTGTCAATTGCCTTCCCAGCAGGCCATGGGGGCAGGGCCTGCAGCGCAGGCCCTGTGATTGAACCCCTGCCCCCTGTGCCTGCTTGCGGGCACGTTAATCTGCTGAGCTATTTGGCCGGCCCTTAAATTGTAAATTTGAATGATACAATTTTATTAGGTTTCTTCACAACTTAGACTTTAGTGTTCAAGTTATATAAGATGCAATCATTAAAAGCTCCTACCAAATACTAACTTTGAGGGATTTTTTTTTGTTTGTTTTTTTGAGAGGTATAAGTAGATAAATTAGGAAGAAAGAGGTATAGACTCGAAGGAGATGTGAGCTCTTAGAGTAGTAGAGCAGAAATGACTTTGTAGACCAGTCTGTGTATTTCTAATATTTTTTACTTGGACCGAAGGAAAAACTGAATATAGGGAACTGTCACTCTTCTTTCAGTGTCTAAGAAGCTTAATTATAAGTCTTCTACACAAAGTTCTCAGGCTTACTATATGATGTATTATTGGTTATTTTAAAATACTGATTATTTTCCAAGATCTATGCATTTGACACAGTAAACCTTGTAATAGGAACTGGAGAATGTCTAATGATCAAGGCCAGATATTAATGATTAGTTTTGAAAGAATTCAATGACATAAAATTCCAAATTTTTAGTAATTATTATTATCGGTAATACTGGAGTATCTCTCGTATTAGAGAATTTTACACTTATTGTGGCTTTGTCAGGTTAGTTTCAACAGTTTATTATTATTTTTTATGTATTTAGTACAGGGTCAACAGGATCTCACTACACAGATCGGACTCAGTGCTCCTCCTGTTTTCAGCCTCCCAAGGGCTGGGATTATAGGTGCGCACCCACATGCCCAGTCTCAGTCTCCCTCTCTGCACACCCCGGGGACAGGACTGGCACAGCATGGCTGGGGATCGAACCCTTGCTGCTGTGCTCTGCCTAAGCAGGTGCTTTACTCCACTGAGCTATCTGGCCAGCCTCAGATAGCTGGCCAGATAATTTCATAATCACTTCAAAAAATAATTTAAACACAAAAATATGCCCTTTTTATTGCACATATGGTTATTGAAATTTATGTAATTTCTATTTATATGATCAAATCGATTGAATTTATAGAAAGCTTATTGACAAATGATGTAAGTATGACTAGAAAGTTTCCATATTGGATACAGTGAAATCAGGTTTTGTATTTAGAAATAAGAGAAATAGCTCTTCCTCCCTTCTTTACATTTTTTTTTTTTTTTTTTTCCTGGAACCAGTGATTGAACTCAGACCCTTGCACTTGCCTGGGAAGTGCTTATTCTACTGAGCCATCTCCCTAGCCCCTCCCATCTTTACTTTAGGGAATATGCTTTTAGCAACACATAGCAAGCTGCCAGGGCCCCATTTGCTGACTTCCATGAGAGGAGCAGAAAGGAGTTTGGGAACACGTATGGCATCCTTGACAAAGGGCCCATGCGAAGTGCAAGAAAGTAAAAGCTCTTTTTCTTTTCTTTTTTTTTAAATATTGATTGATTGATTGATTGATTTGGTACAGGGTCTCACTATACAGCTCAGATTCATAGTGATCCTCCTGTCTCAGCCTCCGTGGTGCTGGGATTGCAGGTGTGTGTCACCACACCCAGTTTTGGTAGCCAGCATGGTGCACAGACTGGCATGGCATGCGGTGCCAGGGACTGAAACTGAGTCCTTGAGCTTGCCAGGCAGGTGCTTAAATCGCCAAGCTCTCTCCCCGACCCAGAACCCTTTTTTGTTAAAGAACCATCATAGGATATGGCTAAAAATCTCCAGTGGAAGTTGCAGGTGTCATTCACAATTTCATGGATTTGAACAGTGTTAAAAAGAGAAGTGTAGATATTTACTGAACAGAAAGAAAAAGGGATTTTTTTTCTTGTAGCAGCACCTTCATTTCAATGATCTTGCAGCTTACTGGCTGTTGTTGTTGTTGTAGTTGTTGTTTTGACTACTCAAGACAACTTCTGTATTTAAAGGAAGTTTTAAAGGACTCAGTAAGTCAATGCTGTGAATTACTTTAAATTGCTGAGTAGTTGTGCATTGTTCTATTTTTTTGTTCTTGTGTTGCTAGAGATAGAAGCTAGTGCTACACGCATGCTAAGCACATGTCTGCCACTGAGCTACATATGCAGCTCTTGTAAGTCAATCTATGTTGTGTAACAATCCCCACCAAGATGCATTTGTGGTTGGTGAGGTCCTACACATCTTTCTAAATCTACAGTAGTTCATGGAGCACAGTGAGAAAAATGACAGCACTATATTTTCTTCCATCTAAGATTTCTCTAGTCTCTATCTACTAAGATGCATATTAGAATACCATGGAGAAATATGTTTGCATGATATATATATATATATATATATATATATATTGAAAAAGAATGAATTTTTTTCTTTTTACTCTTATTTTTAGGACGAGGAATGTCAAGGTGTAAATTCAGTGTGGTGGCTCAAGCTTGTCACCCCAGTGTTTGGAATTTGAGGCAGAAAGATTGTAAGTTTAAGGCCAGCTGAGGCTAAAAAGCATGGTGAGGGCCAGCACGGATGACACAGTGCGACCCTGTGTCATAAGGAAAACAAGAATAGGATGAAGATGTGAGAAAAAAGTGGTGAGGCTCAGCAGTCATTTGTTCTCTTAACATATGCCAAGAATTTGCTGCAGCTAAAATGGTCCCTGCTTACAAAGGCCATAACCTTTTGTTTCTGGCTCTTCCAGAGCCAAAGAAGCTTATTTTGGTGAAAAGGGCAAGGTTTTATCCGAAGCTTGCTCTCAGGGGGTGGACAGGCCTCACCCTGCTTCAGTTAACCATCCAGTCTCAAGAACACAAGTATTAGGGGCTGGGGAGATGGCTCAGTGGAATAAGTGCTTTCCTGGCAAGCGCAAGGGTCTGAGTTCAATCCCCGGTTCCTCAAAAAAAAAAAAAAAAAAAAAAAAAAAAAAAGAACACAAGTATTCAAAGGTCTTATAGCAAGTGGGGAGGGTGCTTAGGCTTGCTTTAGCCATCCTGAAGCTTTTCTTCTCCTTTCTTTCCATACAAAGTTATATCACCTGGTGTCATCGTGTGCATTTTGTGCCTTTATCTGTGCTGAGCAGAAGAAGGAGCTGCGGTTTACTCCTAGGTCCAAGGATGGCCTGGCTCTAAAAGAAAAATAAATGATTAACTTTTAAAGTCTCCTTTTGTCCTGCCTATTACGACATAAAAGGTGATTATGAACTTCAAGGGCTTCTAGTTGGGAAGATAGCAGTTAAGATGCCACGAAAAGTAGACAGAAAATAGATAGAAGGCAAAGAATCAACACAGAGAAATAACTGAGTAGTAGAAGCAGAAAAAAAGGAAGATTTGGACAAGTGATGAGGGGCTGAGTGGCAGAGTTCTGAAGAGTTGGTACGCATCTGCAAACCAAAAAGCTGGAGGGGAGAGGGAGAGCATTTCAGGTAAATGATCATGAATTAGAGTAGTGCCCAGAGAACGTGAGCATCTGCGCGCACAAGCACAGCAATGTGCAGCCCTTCTAGGGCCTGTTAGGAAGCGATGGCCATGGTCCTACATGAGAACTTTGCAATTACTATCATTGGCTATAAAATCCAACCATGTGTACAAGATTACAGAGTGATTAGAAGCGTGTAAATGTGAGAGGACATCTTTGAAGACATTAACTCCATCAAGTAAGTGTGGTAGGAGCTAAGAACTAACTGCTCACCTTCAGAAGCTTCTGCTGGACATTTAGCTGGTTCTCCAGGGTCAGTTCTCACTGAAGAGCACAGGGTCATGCACTGCGGGTTGGTGTTAGGAGTCAGACGCTCCAGTGATTGAGATGCTGGTTGGAGTCAGGGGATGCGTGTGGAGCACCAGGGCTACATTAACGATGCAAAAATTGAGAGCACAGCCAGACCTGTCAGCTCTTTAAGTGTTTATGAGATCAAAGAACCTCTTCTTGCTCACATTTCATCCCTGCCACTTCATTTATCTTCATTTATAAATAAGAGAAGAAATTATGTTTCAATGTCAAACATTACAGAAATCATAGTTTTGTCAGATGGCTGATTTGAAAGCTGTGTAGTCTGTACATGCAGGCTGATTCTTTTGTGCCTCAGTGAAAAGTTTTCAGACACCTCTTGGAATACTTCACTTCAGCATAGCTACCATGGTCAAGCTCATTTTAAGCACTAGCATTCTGGGTTTTTAAAAAAGACTTCTCTCGGGGCTGGGGAGATGGCTCAGCAGGATAAGCGCTTCCCTGGCAAGTGCAAGGGCCTGAGTTCAATCAAAAAAAAAAAAAAAAAAGACTTCTCTCTGTTCCACTTTCTTCATTGTTGATTTCTGTCTAAAATATCGCTCTTCAATTTATTCGTCTTCTTAGCCCAAGACAGCACCTGCCCAAGGTTCCCTCAATCACAACAAGTGTTTCCTGCTCCACAACTGCTGTAACATAAACAATGTTTGGTCTCACACTTCCTTATCTTAGGTTCACTTTTCATCTGCTATGCAAGCTGAGGCTCAAAAACCATCAATGGCTGCTGAGAGAGTTACAGGATATCTTTATGTGGTTGCTACAAATGACTTCAATACCAGCACCCACATAAATGATATTTTATCATTATTAAAAAATATTACATATGTTGTGTAGGATACAGAAGATAAACCCATGAAATATTAGTAATAATGAAGAATGCTGGTTATACACTGTGAGCTACATAGTGTTATGTAAGCTAATGACAATAAACAGTATGATTTGAAGAGATTTGTAACCTCATTAAACACAGAATGGGTATAAATCAAGAAGCTAAATATTGTTTATGAAGCAGTGGGAAGAAATTTGACATATGAAAAAGAAAAGCAAATTTGAGCCTAATTCAACCACTTACTATGACTTTTGAAAAAATACCCTCACTTTTATTATTATTATTTATTATTATTATTATTATTATTATTATTATTATTGTGTGTGTGTGTGTGTTTTAGGGAAGGGTCTACAGGGTATTCAGGGTCTCAATATTAGATCGGACTCACAGTGATCTGCCTGTTTACAGCCTCCCAAGAGCTGGGATGACAGGCCTGTGCCACTGGGGCCTAGTCTCAATTGTCTCAGCATGGTTCGGGGGCGGGGCTGGCACAGCAGGCCTGGGGGATTGAACCCCCAGCCCCTGCACCTTCTTGCAGGTGCTTTAATCTGCTGAGCTATTTGGCCGGGCCTCACTTTTATTATTTACAAAAAGGTTACAATATTATCTAACTTTCTCCATGTTCTGGGGCTAAAGGTCAAATGAAGCTATTCAGCCACAAAGCAAGTGTTTGCTGCATCAGAAATGCTGCATCATACAGAATATTAGGGGCTAGAAAGAGAATAGCTCAAGAAAAAACACATTCCAGTGCTTTTGAGAGTTTACACTTTAGTGAACAAAATGAGAGGGAGGGTGGATAAATAAATGGATAATAAAAATCCTAGACAGTGAAACATGACAAAAGGCTTAAGGCAATAGGTGGCTTCACCTACTTAAGTCTCAGGAAGACAATATTTCTTTATTGTGGGAGAAACACGGACACACAGGTGAAAATTTAGTGAAAAGTACTGGATAGATGGGCAAGGGACAGTTGATAGTGGCTGGGCTGGCCAAATAGCTCAGCAGATTAAAGTGCCCATAAGCAGGCCCAGGACCCAGAGGTTTGATCCCCAGTGTCCCATGCTGGCCCTACCCCCCGGGGTGAGCTGAGAGGGCAATTGACTGGGCATGGTTTTGCATGCCTGTAATCCCAGCACTTGGGAGGCTGTAAACAGGCAGATCACGGAGTCTGATCTAGTAGTGAGACCCTGAGCACTCTGGGAGAATAGTATTCCATTGTGTATAACTATAGCATCTTCTCAGCAGAGTAACCGTAATCACGTAGGGACTCCTTTTATATTCATTTTAC
Source organism: Octodon degus (assembly GCF_000260255.1). NCBI lineage: Eukaryota > Metazoa > Chordata > Mammalia > Rodentia > Octodontidae > Octodon > Octodon degus. The sequence goes on along the minus strand of NW_004524581.1, from coordinate 4,314,970 downwards.
AAGTGAAAAGGCGGTACCCTGTTCTAGCCTGTGTATCTGGTTGATCCAAGATTTTAACTTAATCAATGTAATTATTGACTTGATATTGTTAGCCTGAAGGAGGAATAGTCCAAGAAAAGAAAGTGAAGATCAAGATGTGAACAATGTGAATTTTGTTTTCCACACTTAAATGTTTTACATATTAAGCCCTGATAAATCTAATACTAGTTTTGCTTTGAGTTTTTGCCTGTACCGTATACATTTTTAGAGATCATGTTATTCTAGAATTCTATACTCTCCTATATTACAGGAACTTATTTTTAGGATATATTTAATTAAGCATTCCTCACTAATATGTTTATATTTGAATATTCTTTCTAATTACAGTACAGAGTAAAGAAAGTTATGGAAACAACAATCATGACCATAAATTGCTAAACTTGGAATTGGGTTATGGCTACATGTTAGCGTATTGCATATTTGCTGATTTCTATATATGCTGTGTTTTCTTTAAAAATGATTAAAAAGTGAATGATGCCTAACTATTGAGAAA
>NW_004524581.1:4307963-4314338 GCF_000260255.1 Octodon degus | reverse complement strand
AAATTTCTTTTGTTCATTTCCTTTCCTTTCCTCTCTTTCTCCTCTTTCCTGCTGTTTATGTCCTTCCTCTCTGAGGAAAATCTGTCTCCCTATTTCCTACTATCTTTTGTTTTGCTAAATTATACTGTGTGTTTCTCATATAAGTGAAACCATATAATATCACTGTTTTTGCGACTATAGTTAGCAATGCTAGAAAAATAATGAGGAGGCTAAATAATGAGGATGGCTTCCCTTGATATTGTGATAAAAATGCATGAACAGAAAATATAGTTTAACTTAAGAAAAGTTTATTTTCTTAGACTAAAGCGTCTGAAGGGGCAGCTCCCAACCGTGGGGGGGAAAATGGCATCGCAAGTGCCCTGGTGTCCTTCCTCTGCTGTCCCTAATGTACAACTGCTATCTCATGGTCGAAGAGGATTGTTGGGTATCCAGGCTCCATGGCTGCAGGGCAGGCACTCAGCAACCAGAAGAGGAAAGCAAGTAGAAGAAGAGAGTATTGTCCATAGAAAGCAAAAGAAGCTTGCCTTTCTCTTTTCCATGCTTACTGTCCAGAAGCTTGAAGCTGGAAATTCCTAGCTACAAAGAAAAGTAGGAAATGAGATTTTAATTTTTAAAAATTGTCAGACTCTCAATCAAAATGAGCTAAGGCAATTTGGGAAGAAAGCAAGAATGTGCATGTAGTAGGCAGGTAATAGTTCTTGTAATCCAACCACTTGGTGTACAACATCCTTAGGCAAAACCAAGCACGATTATGAAGGACAGTTTTGCCGTATTCATCTGTTGTAGGGCAAATTGTGTGAAGTTAAATCCAGTTTTTGCATAATGCCTTAAATTTAAAATTTTGGAGTATCTGAAGCAGAATCCTATTGTTAAGATAATTTTGTTAATGTCATAGAGAGGCTTGCAGTTTTTTCTTTAAAAGGAGATCACATTCAGTGGAGCCCATTGAGAAGTACCTGAATTGAAAAGCACCCAGTGGGAGACTATTGCAAAATCCACATGAGACGCAATTAGGCAATGTGAGACCAAATCAAAAGCATATAAAGTTAAAAGGATAGTGTGTGTACAGGCCTCAGTAGATAATTGAATGGGTGGAAAGGATCAGGTGGAGGTAGTTAATCCAAGAAAAATCAAAAGTAATGCCAAACTATATAGGCAATCAATAATAAAATGAAAGGTATATATTTTCCTCAACAAAATGTATATTATATCTATGGAAAGAACCATCTCTTATTTCTGTATGCTATTCTTTAATTATTTTTTCTTCTGTACTTACAACAGGGTCTATAGAGTGTACATGGTCTAGCCGGGGAGATAACTCTGTAGAATAAGTGTCTGCCTGGCAAGCACAGGGTCTTGAGTTCAATCCCTGGTAAAAAAAAAAAAAAAAAAAAAATCAGGGTGCACAGGATCTCACTATATAGATCTGACTCAGACTGATTTTCCTGTTTTCAGCCTCCCGAGTGCTGGGATTATAGTGGCGCGCCATCGTGCCTACTCTCAATCGCCATCTCAGCGCGCCCCGGGCGGGGCCGGGTCAGCAGGCAGGCTGGGCATGGAACGCTGGCCACTAGGCTCTGCCTAGGCAGGAGCTTTAGTCCGCTGAGCTATCAGGCCAGCCCCTATTCTTTAATTTAGACTGAATCGTGATAATAGCTAATATTAGTTCACTGTTTATTGTGAGTCAGGTTCCACACAAAATAGTTCAACAATCATTTTATCTTCAAATTATTCCAGTACTGAAAGAGGTATTTCTCTTCATAGATGCAGAATTTATTTTGAAAAAATCTCACAGCTGGATACACATTTATTTCTGCATCGCTACAAAGGACATGTCTATGTCTTCCTTATTCTAATCACCCGCCTCTGTTCATTATTATCCATATTTACACATATTTATGGTTTTGTAGATGAGCTATGAAACACAAAACATCCCTAAACTTGAATAGAGATGTGGAAGTTACCTTGGAAGTGAAATGCCCTTGTGGGAATCTCAGACTGCTCACAATGTTCCCACCACCCCCATTCTATGCTGGGCCAGGAGTTTCACATTGGGAATGTGGAGCGCCAGACCCCAAGTGCAGGGTAGGATACTGTCAATAATGCCAGAGCAAGCAACGTAATGGGAAGAGAAGAGCATGACCAGTGATAGTGAAGCCTGTCAGGACGTAAGGTCTACTCAAGTCAAGGGTCACACATTATATACTGCGGGCTTCCAAGGTTGAACAAAGGATTCACTTCCCATAAAGACATCCTCTCCTTTTGGTTCACCTTCTTCCTGGCCTCTGAGCTTTCTTGGTGGTCTCTCTAAAGTTAAAAAAAAAAATTAAAAAAAAATTTTGACTTAATTGGAAGAGGTCTTTTCAAAGGATTAAGGAGAGAAGAATTGGACTCTTGCAGCAGGGACAAAACATTGAACACAAAGTCTGTGAGAGTCATAAAGGTTAGACATGAAAGATTTTGATTTTATAGTGAAAACTAAACAAGACTAGACAGAAGAAATGCTGTCACAGCTACACAGTAGATCGGAGAGTGTTTTATTGTAAGGCTTGCAGATTCTCACAGAGAGTTATGTGTGCTGTCTTAGGCTGAAGATTCACAGAAGCTGAGGAAGGGATCAACCTTCACCAAATTTTGGTTCACAATGCTTTTTCCTCAGGTCAGCTGTGAGGACAAAATAACTGAGCTAATCATCTGGAAGGAAAAGATGGTGTTTGTAAGGCTTGTGCAAGGACAAGCGGGAAGATTGTAAGGCAAGGGTGAATTCCACATTGCCCTCTGCTGCTATAAACATTGTCACTTGGCTTGGGTATCTCACACATACATTTTCAAAGGTAGCAATCCAAGCAAAAGGGGTTCATTCATCCCTTTCAAATATGCAGATTCTATCAGGATTGCCAAGGTGTCACATGCCAATGTTTGTTTTAGGTGGGAATAAGCAGCAGTGATGTAAAATGTTAATTCCTCAGTGTCAAGAAGCAAGGCAGCACCACTCATCCTGCTGTGACTTCTCTCTCCACAGAAAAGGAGATACACGGGGCTTGGGAGATAACTCAGCATTATAATCACCTGTCTGGCAGATGCTAGGTCTTGAATTTGATTCTAGGTACAAAAGTAAAAGTTCAATTATCAGAATTAGAAAAACAATGAATTATGTGAGCCATCCAAAGACAGCAGATATTATCATATACGGCACTGCTTTATCCTTATTTTATGTAAGAATAATACATGGAAATATTAGGAAGATGAGTTGGTAGTAATCTAATATATTAACTATGAAGATTACACGTAAAATAATTTTAAAATGTGAAAAGATCTACGCTGAATTCTGGAATTTGTCAGCAGTAAACTTTCTGAACAGATTTGTTAACCCTCTCTTCATAAGGGAGGCCATATTTTGCCAGTGAGCCTCTTTACACAGGTTTCAAGTATACAAAGAACCTGTCACTTAATATATAGTAACTAGGAAAATCCCCTCTATAGCTTTGTGCTTGTTCTATGAGATGCTTTTGTGAATTCTTTAAAGCACTGGGTCCAGCTGCTACCAGAGAGTTTTATTGAACTAAACTTAACTTTCTGTGCTAATTTGAACTATCTACCTCCAGAGAAATCTCACTGCTGAAAGCTGCCTTGTTTTTGTATGTTCACGTATTTCTTAAAGCTTACACTTTGCTAACAACCATGCTGTTGTCACTAAGGAAATACACCTTGGCCCCATGGGACTAAAAATAGGACCAATACACAGTGCAGCTGAAGGCAGAACATCTGGAAGCTCCCACAGTTCCTCACTTCCAGAATATTGCTGTACTCCTTGCAGAAAAACATTCCATTGTGGAGCAACTACATAAAACATTCTCTTTTATGTCTTCACGAACTCATTTGTTAACAAAACCTAAAAAAATAAATAGCCAAAGTATCTTTTATTTGAAATTTTTTATGCTTGCTTTTTTAATTTTAAGGAGTAGAAGCAAAGACAAAAGCAAAAAAAGAAAAGAAAACAACAAACCAACAACAAAAGTAAAGAGAAAAACAAAGCAGCATGCAATATAAATAAATGGTATAGAATTTTAAAACAAAAACAGAGAATTCACAATCGTTGTTATATTATGTCTTATTGTTGTCAAATCCGTTGCTCAGATTACCAGATATAGGTATGCAAGACTGGTCAAATAATTAAACATTAATTCTTCCTTTCAGTAAACCTTCATTTTTACTGCCCTTTTTACTTTTTAATTTATTTTAAAGAGTATAATACTAATTGATGAGACATTAGAAATGATACACATTTAGAAGAACAGATGAAAGGTATTTAATGGTTGTGTATGAAAAATTAAATAAATGTGATCTGTCTTTCAAATTTCTAACCCATTGCATTTTTTCAGGAAAATTTTGTAAAACTACACTAGTACTTTCCTTCTGATCCAGTGGATTTGGTTAGAATTTTACACGTCTGTTTTTAAAATTCCACCTCTGAGTCTAACGTATGACAAAGTTTAATGATTTCATAATGTCATCATAAAACTGAGGATATTTCACATACTGACTTCTAGTATTCTTGTTTGACAAGTTAGAAAGTAAAGATACATGAGTCATGAGTATTAATTCTTAGATGTTGAGTCGTCAGACTGAATGTTTTGTGTCTAACCACTCAAAGTCCCTCTGAAATTAAGTGTGAAAGTAATCAGACACAATGGAGAAGCTGAGGTACTATTTTATTCTATTTATTTTATTTTTTTTGTATTTTTAGGGAAGGCTCTACAGGCTGTTCAGAGTCTCACTACTACATCGGGACTAGTAGGGATCTGCCTGTTTACAGCCTCCTAAAAGCTGTAATTATAGGTGTGCTACCACCACACCCAGGCTCAATGGCCTTCTCAGCATGCCCCAGGGGCAGGGCCGGCAAAGCAGGCCTGGGGATTGAAACCCCCAGCCCCTGCACCTGCTTGCAGGTGCTTTAATCTGCTGAGCTATTTGTCCAGCCTATGATATTTAGTATTGTCTCACTGAGATTAAGATTATACAGCAGGAATGCTTATCAGCCTCCTGAGTATGGAACCAATTTATCCTTGAGTATATTTATGTCAAATATGTACTTAATGTTTGTGATGTAAGTATCTCTGAGCTTGTACACACTAGAGAGTTATAAAACACATTTCACAGGAAGTGCGTATGTTAGAGGAGGCTTGTATTTGAAACATTTTCACATTAGATTTGAGCTTTGCAATAAGTACAAAACAAATAAAGCAAGTGTGCAGTTATAGTTAGCATTACTCCTTTTTGTAAATCGAAAGCTAACTTCTGAGGTCTTCTCTTTGAGATGGCAGACATAATATTAGGGATAAAAGACACACAAGAATTATGTTTCTAATGTAGGACCTAATTCAGGGAAGATAATAGCAAAAATTTATCAGAGGAGATTTATCCATTTAGTAAGGGAATACCATCAATATTGAGAAAAGTGAAAGATTGTGGCTTGATCCCTGGTTGATAAAGTGAAAATGGTTATGGGTTCTCAACATAGAAACTAGACTACCATCCAAAATTACAATTTAAATATAAGGCTTTTATTACTGGGCCCAGGACTGCTTGGCCACACTCACGCAGGAGAGGACAAACGGAGAGGGAGCCTTAGAAGTATAGAGGTTTTAAAGGTAGAAACCACATCCTGTTTGGCAAATAAATTTGTCATTTAACATAGAGCAGTACCTTTAGGGACAGCGTGACCATTACTCAGTGTACATTTTTGCTGGGAGCATTGTTTCCTGGGAATTCTCAGTCTATTGATGATTTATCAATGGTACACCAAGCCTCACTGTGCTCTCACAAGGAAGCAGGGGACAAACAGTTGAGCAGAGTCATTTTTACATTTAGTTTTACATTAACATATTACAAAAATATGCTGGCGTAAATAAGCATAACAAATAAGAATGCAATATTGACTTATCTTAGATGCCTCAGAAATGTGATGACAGGGGCCGGGGAGATGGCACAGTAGAATGAGAGCTTCCCTTGCAAGCGCAAAGGCCTGAGTTCAATCCCTGGTTCTGCCAAAAAAAGAAAAAAAAAAAAAGAAAGAAAGAAAGAAATGCGATGACAACAGGGCTGGTGAGATGGCTCAGTGGTTTAAAACAAGCTCAGCAAAGCACAGGGACACCGGTTCCATCCCCCAGCACCACATGCCAGCCAGCCCCTCCCCCTGGTGGGCTGAACTGGCCACACACACACACACACACACACACAAATAAATAAATAAAATTTTAAAAAATGTGATGACAACAATAAAACCCACTTCATCATAGCAGTAACTGGCTGAAATGGGTTTTATTGTTGTCATCACATTTCTTTCTTTCTTTTTTTTTTTTTTTTTTCCTTGGG
>NW_004524581.1:4300436-4306549 GCF_000260255.1 Octodon degus | reverse complement strand
ATTTTATTATTTTTTTAATTTTATTTTAAACAGAAAATAAAACAAATATCAAGAGCAAAGACAAAAACCAAAGCAACATGATACAATAAATGTGGTATAGAATTTCTTATCCATCATGGAGAGTCTAATCTAATTCTTAGTTTATGCAAGGCAGTACCAAATCTTCGAGAATTAGCATACTACAGTGTGATGGCAGCCAGCTAATCTAGTTGTCAAGTGTTCACTCCCATTCTACCTAGTCCTCTGTGAGTTGCTATTTTCTGTTGTCTTACCTGCAGAAAAGGGCATTCACTTTATGTGTACATACATCTATATTTCCTTACGTAATATAAAGCAGATGGTTTTTAGCAGAATCTTAGTTCTACTTTCAAGTTAATTCAATTGCTAGACCTCACAGAAATTAGTACATTTAAGAATTTATTATAAAGCTTCTCTACAACTTTAAAAGGTCAGAGGCTCTATTATGATCTTTTGATAATATCAAATAGCGTGACTTAGAATGTCAGTCTTCTACTTAAAATGTGCCTAAATTAATGTTTCCATTCAGTGTAGACACGTAAGGTAATACTAGTCATTAACGGCTAGTTTACTCATAGCAGACTAGCAGAACACTACCTAGATATGGGTTCAGCAACTTTAGAAAAGTACCTTGAAGGGTAATACATTGTATCCACTTGAGCTTTTAACTAATATCTGAACATCTGCTCTTACATTGGGATTTATCCTTTGTGATACTGTCTAAGGCTTGGTCACACCCGAAAACGTAAAAGATTTCAATGTAAATTAAGAATTTATATTAACATTACTCATCTGTATAACCATATTTTAGAAACACTGTATAACCATATTTTAGAAACCTTTTGTGTCCACTGGTAACAGTATGGTGTCTATGGGTTGATCCAGTCTTTCATGGGTGAAAGTTATTACAAATATGTTTACTTTCATACTTAATATCAAGTTTCCTTTGTAAAAAGTTGCTTTTTTTTCTTTAAAAAAATAAGCAAACCTCATTTTTGTAGTGTTCAGTGATTATTAACTGGTCTCTTTTTCTTTTATGTGGAGTTTAAGGAATTCATACATCATCCATTTTCATTAGTGGCAAAGTAATTTGTTAAAATCTAATTGTAAAAGAAAGGTTTAGGACCTGCCAAATAGCTCAGCAGATTAAAGCACCTGCTTAGGCAGACACAAAGGCCAGAGTTTGATCCAAGGCATGTTGTGCTGGCCCCACCCTCAGAGCTCGCTGAGAGGGCAATTGAGACTGGGCATCTTGGTGCAAACCTGTAATCCCAGCTCTTGGGAGGCTGTAAACAGGAGGATCACTACGAGTCCTATCTATGAAGTGAGACAGTGTAGATCCTGTAGACCCTTACTAAAATACAATAAAAAAAGAAAGGTTTAACTTTTGTCAAGTCATACTATCACACTGGACTATTTCCAAGAACTACTAGTCAGTCCTTTTCTAAGTGTATATGTTCTAAAACTTCAACTATGTTTATAGAATTGAGAAAACAGTTAGTTTATACAAAGTAGCATGTCTTATGTGAGTAATCATGTGTATTTTCTTGGTACTTTTTTTAAGTGTTATTAAACCTATATTTTGTGATTGTTTTTTGGTTTATGTTTTTAAATTCTTTCCCCACATTTTCCCAGTTACATTTATGAAGATATGTTTAGATATTGCATTTATGTAGAAATTGAATGGTTTTGTTAAAGGCACAATTCATCACACTGATTGTACTTTCAAGACAGACTTTAAAAATAAAAAGGATTTAAAGCAAAACAAAAAAGGTACAGAATCCCTGATACTGGAAAAAGAAAGAAAGAAAGAAAGAAAGAAAGAAAGAAAGAAAGAAAGAAAGAAAGAAAGAAAGAAAGAAGGAAGAGGAGAAATTACCAATGATTGTGATATTACATGTTGCTATCATCAAATTTGTTGCTCTGATATACAGTTCTCTGGTGTCGCTTTTTTTGTAAAATCAAGAAAAACAATATGACTAGTTTAAAATTCAGATTGGAAAACTATTGTGATTTGTGAAGGGATCCACTTTCATTTTGTGACCTTAGTTTATTTTCGAAAAAGTATTTATCAGGCACTTTTATAAGGAAAAGCTGTTTATGTGTTTACACACATTTGCTGTTATCTTTAGAAAGGCTAGAATACTAAGACATAAGGGGTTCCATTCATTTTTGTCTAAGTGAGATCTTCAAAACAATACTGTAGATTTATTCATCTTGAGCCTTCCATTAACTTTTGATAATTACTTTACATGAGAAGAGCACTGTGAATAATGTAGGAATACTTTTAAACATAAATCTTGTTAATTGTCTCTAAAATAAATTTATGTACATAATTCATTCAATAATTTCCCATATAATATGAATTAAAATATGATTATAGCATATGTATATATTGCCTTTATAATTATTTTGAGCAAAAGATATCACTCATATATACTTAACTAACTCAAAACTGACAAAAGTGATACATATGGTGCTTTTAAAGGCTATTGAAATACTCAGCTTCAATAGACAGAAAAGCCCAGAATTTTAATTACTTTATAAGAATGATAGTTTACTGCCTATAAAAGAAGCCTGGATTTATAAAGGTATCAAGCTCACACTGCCACTGTCTGAAGTACTAAATTGGTCTCCTTAGAGTTCCTCATTCTTAGACTATTGAGGTTCAAACTTTATCCTTGTGTTCCACAGTGAAGTCATTAGAATGAGAGAGAGAGAGAGAGAGAGAGAGAGAGAGAGAGAGAGAGAATACAGAAAACTTTAATTATGCTAAAAAATGGTTTCCAGAAGTTTCATACAACAGCATTGTTGTGTTTCAGTATTTAAAATTTTGTCTCTGCATCAGAAAAACTTGAGCACAAAGTAGGACACTTTAAAATCTTTTAAATTTACAAGGAGAAAAAATCAAGTTTTTTACTGCATAGGAAAGGCAAAAATAGATATTTGGTGGTATCTAACAGACTATACTAGCTGAAATGAGTAGATGTATATTTAACACAAATGTAAACCACTTAATTGTTCATCATGAAGTAAAATTGTAATTCCAAAGACAAAATTATTGGAAAAACTTTCAAAAAAAATGTGAACAAAAAATGAAACTGAGTTTTGAAACGTTAGTAGGACAGATAAAATAGTTGATACACTGCTTGTTGATGTCTTCATAGTAGTGAATCAGAGTACAAGACAGGTGAGCTATCTTGTCTAAACCACTAGGAATATTTTATGGGCTTAAAAGAACAATTATAGAGAGGTGCCAGGTATCAGTGCTGCGCTATGCTGTATATTGATCCTTCCAGGTTGAAAGGCTGAATATACATTCAGCAAGCCCTTTTCTGGCGTCCTGAGTGTCTTCCATGACCTGTTCAGGCAATGCTTTTGTTTGCCTTTTGAGCTTGATGAGATTCTGAAGAACAAGTCCCTGAGCCTACTGTCCGTGGGAGTGATCTGTGTGGCACGGATGGCGCGGTGGGGCTCGTTATTGCTGTCACGTCATCCCCTCTTCAGAGTCACTATTATCCAGGTTGAATTTACTGCTCACGCGGTTTGCCTGACTACTCAGAAAACTGAAATCAGGAAGTTCCACACGGACTACGTTTTACAAGACGTGTGACGTGCTACGTATTTAAGTGTTTTCTCCTATAACTGTTGAGGGACTGCACTTTTATGGCTTTGTTTTATCCAGACCACAAGTGTCATCTTACTGTTCTACCCCTTTAACAGATTTCCTTATGCTTTTAGTTGCCAAAACTCACCTGAAGAATCCTGTCTGTCTGTCTGTCTGTCTGTCTGTCTCTCTCTCTCTCTCTCTCTCTCTCTCTCTCTCTCTCTCTCTCTCTCTCTCTTTCTCTCTCTCTCTGTTTGGGTCCAATATATGGACAAACATGCAGTCCGGTTTCAGAACTGCCTGTGACTTGTACACAGTTGTATATATGCTCCCTGCTGAGAAGTGGATTTTTGAAAAAGAAATTGCTAGAACCTCATGGTGTGTTAAACGTAACAAGCAACACCATCTGCTCTGGACACTTCAGGCTTAAATTCTTCAGCTGATTTCTTTCATGAATACATCACGGTTGAAATCTCACAACTGGCTGACATGTAAATTCATCAAAAATAGAAACAAGTGACCTACTGTCATTAATTTTTAGGAAACAGAGACAACGTGCTTGCCAGGAAGAGGCAAATATGAAATATAACAAGTAGCTATTTTATTTCCATTAACATTGGATATACTTGACCGTACTCTTTTCTTAATATGCAACTCTGTTCTTACTTCAATGTGCCGTTTAGAAGGCAAAATGGTTCAGTTACTTGGCTAAAGAGGGAGATTCCCACATGGAATATTTTGGAAACCTTTTCTAGAAACCTGTTCTATTTCTATATAACAGATCCTTTTACTTTCCTCAGACAAAGAGAAAATCAAAGTTTCTGCTATAGAAAAACTTACAAGAATTTTATTGTTCAAAATGCTGGCATATCCTGAGGACTTTAAGCAGAAATTGCTTCTGCTCAGTCAACAAAGAGACCCCAATGTCCAAAATTTATGGGCAAACTGCAGAAGTGTGTATTGTGTACTGGTTTCACCTCAGTATGTTCACTCTTTTATTTCAGAGTCTCTTCACGGAGAGCAGTCTCCCTCTCTTTACGAATAGCATTTACTTTCATATCTCACGTGTTTGGCCTTAGAGGTCACTATTTGCATATGTCCTTCTGCACTGTACTGAAAACCCTGTTAGTGATCAAATTCATCCTTATGGTATTTGCTAGTACATTTTAAAAATTATTGTTGGCATATTCATTATGGGTGCAGTTACTGTTAAGTAAGGCTGCCTGGAACTTAAAGATTTTTTTTAATGTATTTGGTAAAGGGTTTATGCAGCTTGGACTCAAGTGATCCTCCTGTTTTTAGCCTCCCTAGTGCTGAGATTACAGGCATGAGACATCATGCCCAGTCTTTGTGGCTGGCTCAGTGGGCCTGGGGGTGGGACCAGCGTGGCGTGTGGTGCCGGGTATCAAATCCCTGTCCCTACACTTGCCTAAGCAGGCACTTAGTCCACTGAACTGTCTCACTGGGCTGGAACTTAAAGATTTTTTTTTTAATAAGTATGCCTTTTCTCTTTAAGTTTTTTCTAATTCCTTGCATTGCCACACAATTTCTAGTTAAAAGTCTGTTATCCATTTTTATTGAATTCAAAATCATTCCAAGATTAAAAGGATCTGTCTTCCTCCTCTGAGGAATGTGAGTGATGTTATCTCATACTGCTGAGCCTAGTTCATTAACGGGACTTGCATTTGATTTATAGTTACCATTCACTTTCTTGAACGCTGGCTGCTGCTGCTGCTTGTGACTTTTCCAATTGAAGCGTTTCAGTTTTCCTTTGAAGATTCTTCCAATTCACTTGTGAAGTACTAAGGGGGGGGGAGTATTTGTAGATACTGTGGGTGAAGTCTCTACGAAGACCAGGGAAAACACTCTAGCTAGGGAATTCCATTAAGCATTGAAAAGCACTATTAGGTGTTTGAGTGAGTCCCCTGAGAGCAGGTGAAGAAAAATCAATCTCCTCACTTCATCTTGGAGAAAAGATACTTTTGTGTCTCACACACACACTGTGAAGCAGCAAATTTGCAGAAAACGCCACTTGCAATGCTGTGTCACATAATAGAAATAGATTTTCTTAAGTGCAAGGAAATCACTAAAAGGCGGACGAGGAGGAGGGGAAGGACATTGGCAGGCCCATGAAGATGCGCTCTGTGCGTGCACGTGTCTCCAGAGTGAGTGCAGTCATTGTGTCCTGCACTGCTCTGTCACCCCCCCCCACACACACACAGGGCTAATGTCCTTTGTCCCACTATACCTCTGTCCTTCACTATGTAGGGTTGTTTCAAATTTTTATCCAGTAAGGGCAACTTCTGGGCTCAGGCAAATCTGAGGTCAGTGGACTTGAGTAAGCAAATAGGATTTAAATGAATAAGTTTTCTTACAGGTATTAGCTAATTCATTGTTTAAATTACATCTCTATGGGGCCGAGGAGATGGCTCAGTAGAATAAGCGCTTGCCTGGCAAGTGCGAGGGCCTGAGTTCAATCCCCAGTTCT
>NW_004524581.1:4276294-4300336 GCF_000260255.1 Octodon degus | reverse complement strand
AATAAATAAATTACATCTCTACCAATCTTGTTCCTGGTATGCTCTGGTTTTGAGATCTTTCTGAGACATTGAGGTACAAATACAGTTGTTTCTCATTCATTGCCACCCTGTACTTATGGCTGCTGTCACTTTTGCTAAAATGCTTACATAGTCTTTTTTATCTTCCAGTTCTACTTAATCATGCGGGTTTCTCTAAACCACCAGTATTTCTAAGCCCCATTTTCTTGTTAAATTAGTTGTTTCTGTTCCTTTAAATAAAGCTTCTAGATAGAGCTTTGGTAAGTTCATAACAATATGTCATGAAACTCCAGCTCCTTTGAATATTCTGCATTTGAAACTTATATGCATTGTGTTTTGTGATTCTAATCTAAGTGTGTACTCATAAACTTTAATCATATTGACTTATTTATTGGCTATATTCAACAAAATAACAGATATTCACTGAAAAATGTACTTTGAAAATTAAAGAAAGAGGTCTGGGGAGATAGCGCTGTGGTCTGAAGGCCTGTCTGGAAGCACAAGGACCTGCATTTGCATTCGATGCCTGGTACTGCATGCCATTCTAGCTCCAGAACTCCGGGTGCGACGTGCCAGCCACTGAAACCCACCATGGTGGCGCACGTCTGTTAATCCAGTGTTGGAAAGGCTGATACAGGAAGATCACTATGAGTCCAAGCTGTGTAGCAAGATGCTGTACCAAATAAATAAATAAAATATTTTTTAAAAAATTAAAGAAAATTAAAAAGGAAATATTTTTCTTTCATTGGCTTATTAATATGATTTTATATATTTTACATTCAGAGAAATAATTGCAGATTATTTTAAATACTTTTGGTATAGAAACAAAAAAAAATGGATAAAAAAGGTATGAATAGAACACAGCACATATTTCTACCAACTACAGTGTGTTTTGTTCTCTAGAAATGATCCAGCATCAAAACTGTTTCTTAGAGTTGTGCAGGACTGGATTTTTCTTCCTAGTGGGAGGTTTGTTACTATTATAATTTTGCAGTCATATTAAATATCAAATGGCATGTATTTCATCTGGGACACCAGCCTGGAGTGTATGAACAAAGGTACTCTCTGTGTATCTACTTGTGACAAACTTACAAGATGCCTTTTTATTGCAAATTATATTAATTATCAGGGCAAAAATTCAAGTAACCTTCTTTACTTTAGTTTTAACAGTTCAAATCACATCCACATTTTTATAAACTTTTTAATTCAAAATGAATGTCCATTTTCCAACTAATTTCCAGTCCACTAGACTGAAAAAGACTGTCGTGTCTAGAAGTCTTTGCTTAAACGGCCCGGAGATGATGCTGTGACAGCACGGAAGGATGCAGTCATGGACACGAAATCCTGACTGCCGAGGTTGTCTGCACATGTAGATTTGCTCTGAGCATTGAAACCTTCTCTGTAAAGCACCCCTGCTCACTTTCCAAGGCTTCCATTTGAATTTGCAACTATTGAATAGTGAAAATGTAAAAAAAAAAAAAAAAGGGGGGGGGTTATTCTCCAATTATAACATCTTAATGGCCAAATAATTCAGTGGACCAAAGTGCCTGCTTAGGCAGACTTTGGGGTCAGAGGTTCCATCCCCAAGCCTGCAATTCCAGCCCTGCCCCCAGGCACTGAGACAGAGATTAAGACTGGGTATGGTGGTGCTTGCCTGTAATCCTAGCTCTCGGAAGGCAAAACACAGGGAGATCATTAGGAGTCTAATCTGCATAGTGATACCCTGTAGACCCTTACTGAAATACAAAACAAACAAACAAAAAACCCTTAAAATCATTGTAGAATGTTTGTTCATCACAGAATGGAATATAAAAGGTAATCACATGCCACCTCACCGCTATAAAATTGCTTCTGTTAACATATACATTTATATTTCTCCAGATAAAACAAGCACTCAGTATGGAGTGGAAGTTACAGTGAGCTCTGAATTAAGCTGTACATATTTAAAAGTTCTAATAGATTTCAAATTTTTACTTCTGTTAGTGAGATTTCATAGGAAGACTAGAAAGAGAAATTCAGTAAAACTACACAAAGCCCACAGTAAAACTTAGTTACCAGTGCAAGCTAATATTTTTGATACCAAAAAGATAAAATAGTCATTGTATGGTGAATATTTATAGTTAGCTGAAATTTTCCAACATATTGTTATTGTCTATTAAAATTTTGAAGAATTTATATATGGGTAACAATTCTTTACATAAAAAAGGTAGCATTAACTGACTTAAATAATTGTTTAATATTCATATAATTAAAAATGAAGTAATTCCTAGTAAAACCAGAAAAATTTAAAATGCAACAAACATAATTAAGAGGACATATGCACAATAATAATTTCTATGAGGCAGGAAAATTTCTTCAAAAATATATTTAGGCAGATGTGAACTTGGATTTATCACAAGCTATGTGACTATTATCAAGAGAAATAAATACCAAATGAGTGGATGCAAAATGCCATTCTTATGGCCATTCCAAATCTGAAATTGATTGACATGAAAATTGATATTTAAAATCAAATTATAGAATTATTTATTATATGGTTGGAAAGACATTTTTACAAGGAATGTTGTTTTCCAAATATTGACAAATATTGATGGCCAATACAGCCATCACACTTTTACATTATCAATAGAAAGAGCTACAATTACTGTTTTCAAAAAATATTTACTACAAGTACATGTTTTCCCATAGCTAGCATTTATTTTTATGTTAACCTGAAAAATGCGTATTATCAGAATAATCAGTTACTTAATTTTAGTTTGATTTGTTCTTCTGTGAAGTTGCTAAAGAGTTATTTTTTTCCAGAAAACTTCAAAAAGAAATACCTCCATAGCTGGTATTAATTCAAACTTTAAAAAAGTCTTTAAAAATCTTAAGTTTTGCACCTATCTATTTATGCTTGCTAACATGGGTAGATGTCGCTGTGGATGTCCACACGTGGTGTATGGAGTGTGAACTTTAGAGCGGTAAAGCTGGTATTTGGCACTGGGACATATTTCACTGTGGGATCAGATCTCGTTTTCTCATTGAAGCTTCTGATTGTTTTCCTGCAAGGTGAGTCTTCTTACTCACCATCTTTAGATAAAACTGTGGGTCTCTATCACACAGTCGTGCCAAAAATGTGAAATTCTCATTAAGTTTCTTGTTATTTTGTAGAAGTCAACTTTGCAGTAGACCATGTTGGCCTTGGCCAGCTACCAATGTTGTTGTTAGCTTAATACAAGCAAGCCTCTCATGTCCTGAAAAATACAAGCATTTCTTGTATTTCAAATACAAACAAGAAAAGTATTTCTTCTTGTTTGATGTAAAAAAAAACCCTAAAAAGTTAGAATTCTTAATTATTAAGTACTTTTAACTACAATTGACTGATGTGTGGTTGCAAATATAACATCCTTTGATAAGTGGCTGATCTGTTAAATGGCCAGCAAATTACTATGTTAATAAACAACATGTTTAAATAAATCCATACTATAACTCTCTGCTAACCCACAAACACCTGAAGTCAATTTTAATACAATGACTTGTGAATATTATATCACTGTTATATTTTGAGTCAAAGAATTTCACCTCCACCAGCTCAAATCACAGAAGACAGACATGCAGGAAAATTTTGGTAGAGACTGAGCTTCCAGTTCTACAAGCTCTTTTAGCTGAGGTAGTAAATGATGACAGGAAGCCTAACATGAAGCCATTTATTTGCAGAGTTAAAAGACTTATTCTATGTTTAAATAATTTAGCAGTTTTTAATGTTCTTTCTGTTCACGAAGGTGCGGCATTTTTCTTTCTTAAGGGAGAAAAGTACAGGGAACTTGCAATGAAGGAACCACAAATTAACCCAGCTAAGGGCCCAAGTGGTGACTGGGCAAATACATGGATCTAGTCATTTTACAAAAAAAAAAAAAAAAAAAAAAAAAAAAAGTAGTTTAAAGTATTTTCTTTCTTTTTTTCCTTCCCTGAATAATGAGAAGCTTCTCCTTTCTCTTGTAAAAATAAAAGAGATTATTAGACTAAAAGGTTTTCTTTTAAAATTTAATTCAATACAAACTTAAACAGTTACTGGAATATTTGGTATATTCCCTCATAAATTAGGCAATTAATAGAGTAGTATGTATATTACATTGAATAAATTATTCCATGTCATCTACGTATGCACTTGAAGTCTAACCACAAAAGCCTTTGTCCTGCGTTGCTCCTGAATCTAGTCCTCCAACACCACTGGGAGACTACTAAATAAAAAAGCGCCTGCATGAATAGCTTTAGAACTTAATTGGGCCCACTCAAAAATAGCAAAATTACTGCATTAAAAAAGAATGCTGAAAATCTTGTGATCCAAGAAACATGGGAAGCTGATATTAATATGGAAGAAATAGCTCTTTGACTGAAATTTTAATAAATCCAATTAGTGTGCCATTTCTTTACAAAATTTATTACTAAACCTAGATAAAAAGATCCCTGTCCCTCCATCTATGTTGCTGGCAACATCGTCCTTCTACCTCTTCCTATCTCTCTCAAAGCTTTCCTCAGGTAAAACATATTGTACTAATTTCGAGAGACTAGATTGCAGTACGCCACACATATTATCTCTGTGTTTATATTGCATCTGTTATTTCTATTTTGCCTCCAGACTTGACTATGATCCCAAGCGACACAATATGTTACAACTTAATTTCATAATATGCCATTTGTGGAGCCTTTTCTTTTTTTCACAACAGCTATAAATAATGGAACTGCTGGAATAAGTCAGTTGAAGATAGGCAAAAAAGGAAAATTATGCTTCTAATATGAAATTAGTTCTTTAATTATTTTTAAGTGGCATGTTTGGTTTGTGTTTGGATAGAAGATGATTAAATAATGGAAACAGAGGATAAGTTGAAATATTTACAGTGATCACTTAATGTACGCTTGTGAAATTTTTCAATTACATAATTTTATTAATATGGGGCTTGTTTCACTTTTTATGAAGGTCAAAATACATTTAATCTGATAATTTGACTGAAAATAATGAGGTCAATTATTGTATTCAAACTTGGCAAAACTTATCTTTAATATTGTTTCTTCCTTCAAAAATAAGACATAACTAAGAGAAACACAAATAAACTGGATTTTCATGAGCCTCTCTATACTTTAAATGCTTTTGGAGCTTCAGTAGTTGCATAGCTTTAAAGTTTTTTTTTTCTTTTTAGAATATGTTTCAGTAACTTTGCAATCTATTAATACTGTACTTTAAAATTTTCTATTTTCCCCAAAATATTCAAATCCACAAATACCTGCCAATCAGAACTCATCAAAATTTGACAAGCATCAGCTCCATGAGGAAGGGTACGCAGGATGGTTTTGTTGCTTTATGCAGACCTGAGTGAGCAGAGGAGAGTGATGAGCAGCCATCAGATCTCTTTGCTTTCATGAGGTGCTGCAGACATAACTAAGGGACACAACTAGGGATGGAATGTCGGGGCTTAGTCACCTCTCTCGTGCCCCACAGCCATAAAAATCCAGAAAGTATTAGAAAGCAAACTTTCACACCCAAAATTACTCTCAGATTTTAAGGAAGATGCAATGATTGTGTAGCCATAGGTAGTCTCCATCAAATAAAATGTTCATTTTTTTCTCTGTGTCCCTTCATTCAACACAATTGCTTCATGGGGATCTAGTCTAACAGAGGCTCTGATGTGCAAGCTGGTATAGGCCGGAGAGATGGCTCGGCAGTCTAACGCGCCTGCTTAGGCAAGCTTAGGCAAGCACACAAGGATGGCGGGTCCGTGCCTGGCACTGCATGCAGTGCCAGCCCTGCCCCCAGGGTGGGCTGAGCCAGTCACAATACATGAGGGGAAAAAAAAAAGTTGGTATAAGTCACTGTCTCTCGTCTTCATAGTGATTGGTTGCAAAGTATTTACAATGGACTATCAGACACAAATATGTATTTTAACATACTGTAATAAATGCCATTAGAAGGAAGTGAATAAAAATAAATAGTCCAAGACATAAGGCTGCAAAGATAAGTTGGAATTCAACCAATAAGAGCTTCACATTGCTGTGAGAGTAACGGGGATCTTAGAAAGGGCTATCAAAAATGTAGAACAAAATCCAACCAGTGGACTAGAAGGCCCAGTCGTCTAGCCGGAGGAGCATAAGTGAGCTACGCTGTGAGCAAGGAAATAAGTGCAAGTCAAAAACAGAGGCTAAGAAAAGAATAATGGGGTCCCAACCACCTTAATGGCAGTTTTCAGGTGGAAAGTTGTTTGCCTGTTCAATATACATTTAAGAATTAAAGATGGACTAAGGATTGCAAGAAAGAGCATTTACAAAAACAAGGCTATAGGTTTGGCCCCCGTGTGGGCTGGTAGGTGGATACACTCACAGAGAGCGACAGACTGGTGTACAAACACAGGCAATCTCAGAATGAACCTGGATTAAAGAAAAACTTTAGAAAAGACACAAGGAAAGACATTGTACTTTCTCGGTCTTAGATGATGTGTTGCTTTGATAATGCTGGCATGAAAGAAGTAAGCCACAGCCAAATGCGGTTAGCAGGTTCTCTGAACAGTTTTTCATGCAGCCGCAGGAGCAGCAGGCGAAGCAGAGCAGTGCCGCATCGCGGAGTCGGGAGGTTGGTCTCTGCGCTCTGCCTACGCTGTGTATTATGTGGAACCAAGTAATCCAGTACTTTATAACATAGGAACCATGTCTTCCTCACAGTGATATGGGGGCATAAAACATATTTAGAATAAAAGTTCTAAAGCATTTAGTGCAGCTTGTGGCCCTGCCTGATAAATGTTACTGCTGCCCATATATACTGCGCTAAGGCTGGGCCTTGAGTGACCTCACTGACAGTGTGTATATGGATGGATCGGTGCCAGTTTATTACTGCTTTGGAAATAATTCCCACGGCATTAAATACTTTCCTGACAACAATAAAGAATCATAACCTTCACCTGCAGCTGTGTGTATGCGAGTCACAGACACCTGCTCTTTATTAGAAGTCTCTTCTTTGAGGCAATACAGAAATAATAATAAATGAAACTCATTTTCATTTATGTTAATTGACTTAAATGTTGATTATCTGGGGCAGTAAACAAGATATATTTCAGAATAAGTATTTTACATTTACAACGGTCATGATGTTTAAATATCTGTATGGGGCAAAATAATGCATTGCAAGTAAAATTAGATCTGAGTGGTAAACACCATGTTAGTTGTTTTGTATGAATTAACTGTAGCATTTGTAAGGATCATACAGGCCCAGAATTGTTATCAGAATGTTATGAATAGGGGCGGGGGAGACAGCTCAGTGGAATAAGCGCTTCCCTGGCAAGCGCCAAGGGCCCGAGTTCAATACCTGGTTCCACTAAATAAATAAATAAATAAATAAATAAATAAATAAATGGATTTCATTTTAAAAAAGAATGTTATGAATAAAGATATTGAGATAAAAATATTAGATAACTTATTCAAATATATGCATTTAAAACAGTATCAGAGCTAGGAAATAAACTAGGACAGCTGCCCATGCTTCTAAATGAAGTTTGTGTTCCAGTTACCAAGGGGATGATAAATACTACAGATAGCTCAGTAGAATAAGCGCTTGCCTGGCAAACGCAAGGGCCTGAGTTCAATCCCTGGTTCCACCAAAAATAAATACATACATACTACAATTTTTCAGTTTCCATAGAGTACAGTAATCACCGGCATTTATTGTTGTTGACTCATTAAGTAAAGTCAATAGTTCAGAGCTACAAAATAATTTGAATCTGAAGAATGTAAATTAAACTTCTACCTAACATTTAGAAAAAACATAGCAAGACACCATGCTCATCATCCTAAGCGGCCCAAATCAAACTTTAAGCAGTAGTTTTTAAAACTATTCCAGTAGATCACTTCCTACATTATTTAAAGTTGCTAAAGTGCTTTAGAAAAAATTAATTTTGTGGATGTTTCCATGTAAAAGAGGCTTGGCATGGCAATGTGATCTATAAAAAGAAATTTAATTGCATTTTTCATCTTTTTAAATGATTATAGAAAAGGTTGAAACACAGCAGAATTTAGTTGCCTGTTCTTTAATCTACTTCGCAAAATATACTAGGGCTTCAATCATCTGCCATTTGCATGTTTAGAGATCTTTGTTATTTTGCTAATAAATGATACATTTCTTGGGTATCAGAGAAATTCCAGTAGATTGTATTTATTTTTAAGATAACTCAATCTTAGAGTACTTGTTCGATGTTCCTTTAGATTTCTATTGCTCACCAGAATTCCTTGCAAGTTTGCTCCATGTACACTCCTGCTCTTTGGGAAAATTTTATTAGTTGATTAAACTTCAAAAGCCTGGTCTTCACATGGACAATGTGCTACATACTTTCGTATATGTTGGTGATGTGAAAGAACCTTACCTAGGGCATTACCGTAGGACTTGACCTGAGGAACCCCAGCTTCTCAGATGCTAAAATTCCTCCCTACATGACCTCAGACAAATCACTAAATTGTTTGGATGAAATTGTCCTTATCTGTGAAAGAGGGGTTCATTTCAGACTATATATTTTTACGTCTAAGAATCAAAACATCTTTCTGTTTGTACTTACCTAAATTTTTTTCATTACAAAACAATCAAGATATACTGATATGTGTCAACACATAAATTATATATACACATATATTTAACTATAATTTCTTCATGTCTTTTTATCTTTGAAATGCTGGGAATTGACTTAGGTGCTTTGCACTGAATGACATCCTCGGTCCATTATTATGTATATGTATTTTTTATTTTGAGACAATGTCTCACCAAGTTGCCCAGGGTGGTCTTGAATTTGCAGTTGTGCCTCAGCCTCCCAGATTGTTAGGATGACAGGCAAGCGTCGTCTTGCCTGGATTGACCCTAACTAATAAGAAATGCAAGCAATGTTTTTCTTATTGTCAAATGTTTTATGACCTGAATATAAAAATGGAAGCTTTTTGTTTTTTGTATATCTGCTCACACTTATTTTGCTAAAATATTTTTAGATTTCAGTTGTGTGAATGACTTACTATTGAATTACATATATTCTCATAGCTTACAAATTATTGTGACAATTATCTGATTAAAGCAAACTTGTTGGATTTAGTACAGGGCTTACGGGGAAGAGGGTGTACAGGGCCTCACTAGGCAGATAGGACTTGTAGTGATTCTCCTGTTTCCAGCCTACAAAGTGCTGGGATTACAGGCACATGCCACCACACCCAGTTTCAGTTGTTGTCTCAGTGCTCCTTGGGGTCAGGGCCAGAAACGCATGCTGGGGATCGAACCTCGGTCACTGTGCTCTGCCTAAGCAAACACTTTAGTCCGCTGAGCTATTTGGCTGGCTGTTATAGACCCTTTTAAAGTAACAACTATTTTTTAAAATCTTATGTAATTTAAGATGATCATATGTGCAGAAAAATGGTTCATTTGGATTCCTATGTTTATAAGATTTCTATAAATATATAGTCATAGTTTGTACGCATCAATATTTCTATATGTGTTCCTTGAGCATTCATAGATGGAAAGGAATAATACAATGATAAAATGTTCAGAAATACCCTGTGAATAGGTAGTTATTTTATGAACTATAATATTTTGAGAATCCAAAATACTTAAAATAAACTCAATATACTGGGCTGGCCAGATAACTCAGAGGACTAGAGTGCCTGCTTAGGCAGGCACAGGGACCAGGGTTTGATCCCCCACATGCCTTGCCAGCCCTGAGATGAAGAGTAAGACTGCACGTGGTGCTGCATGTTTGTAATCCCAGCACTTGGGAAGCTGAAAACAGGGGGATCACTATGAGCCCTAAATGTGTGGTGAGCCCTCTAGACCCAGTACTCAATACATGAAATATGAATAATTTAATTAATTAAATAACAACAGCATGATTTTTTAATTTTGAATATGGAAGCAAATAATTAAAGCATTTATTTTTCTAAGCACATTGAGAAAAACTGAAATGTTAACAATAAAATAGAACCCTTTAAATTTCAGTCCAACAACCTTGCATCCAAGTAATACTGTGCTGAAGAAAAGGATGAAGAAAATCTGTTCTTCAGTAGAAGGACCATTGCATTTCCCTCCAGCTCCTTTTTAATTATTTAACCTGAAATGTCTCAGTCCTAAAACATTTTTCTGAAGATTTTCTTTTTGCATATCTTTACATATATATCTTTGGTAATATTTTTGTTGACATAGATATCTTCTTTATAAGCAATTTTCCTTTATTATGATTTTATATAATAGAGCTTAGCACTTAAATCTTCTGCTTGCTCTAAAAGATGCCTATATATTTCTCTCTACAGCGAAATCTCTGAAAATATTTGTCTTTATGTTCAGTTTAAACCAGTACTTCCTTTTCTTCCTATTTGCTGGCAGAAATCATTTTTAAAGTCATTATCTAGAAGCAATCCCTGCAAATTCTGCACAGCCAAAGGCAAACTCTGGAGCTACCTGCACCCTGCACTACAACCAAGCAGGTCTACACAATCAGTAGTTTGCATTTTACCAAGTCTATCAACTTTTTAAATCTAGAAGTCATGGTTATGCATTGTGGGTATATAGTGTCTACTTTCATACTTACTCTATTAAATTGTTCAGATAATTAATACTCTGTTTTTGTTTCTGATGCCTTGCACCGTCTGGCTGTTCCTCTCCTTCTGGGACTCTATGTGTAAGCCCTTCTGCAGGATCACTTGCAGTCTGCTCCGTCATAGGCTCCTAAATTCTTCCTAAAGTTGTGCTCAGTGATTCCTCTGTCTGGAAGCTTCCCTTAGCCTCCTGTTCTTCCTGATTATACCCCACTGTGCCCACTCCTGCCATGCACACTTCATTTTATTAATTTGAATTTGTCCAACTTGTGTTGGTGATGCGTTCTCTTCCAGGTTGTGTGGTTGTTGAAATTTTTGTAGCCTATCAAAGTCTGTTGTCTATAGGATAATAACAATTATTTATTAAAAGAAGTTTTGTATGTTCCATACACCATTCTTTTGTTGCAAAAATGTTTTTTTCATTATTGAAAAATCATGTAATCTATGATGTTTTGTACCATTTTATACTCCTTTGCTCTATTGAAAGTAATAAAAATTATGTGAATGAGCTTAAATAAACCTTATAACAGTTGATTGAGGGCTGGTGAGATAGCTCAGTGGACTAAGTGCCTGCTTCGGCAAGTGCAGGGATTGGGGTTAGATCCCCAGTCCCACATGCTGTGCTGACCACACCCCTGGACACTCTCATCCAGCCACCAAGACAGGATGTGGTGGTGCACACCTGTAATCCCAGCTCTGCGGAAGCTCAAGAGAGCAGAATCACTATGAGTCCAAGCTGAGCAGTGAGACCCTATACGAAATATATTATGAACAACAAAAACAACACACACAATTGATTTGTCTGCTTTTCCCATTGAACTGAGGTTTTGCTTCAGATTTGTGTAACAACAATTATGTATCACTTTCTTTTTTAGTGCCAGGTTGAACAATTTAGAGAAAACATTTGTGCCGTCATATATAATATATAGAATAGATCTTAAAACATATTTTGTATGTTTAAGAAATGGCTGGCAAATTGCCTACTTCTCTTGTTTTAATTTTTTATTAATTTTATTGAGAAAAAATTGCAATGTGAAAGCTTCAAAACAGGTTGGTAGGAGAGTTGCAACAATTAATACACTGCATATTGTTGTCTTTGTAGTAGCCATTCACAGCACTCAGCATGGTCTTGATACTGGCAGAATGGCTTGAATGGTTTCACTGGCCTAATGATGAAAAAAATTTGGCTTGTTAGGCATTGGGTTGTCTTGAAAAATTCATGTTTCATCTTGTGTGCGATGGTTGACTGTTATGCAACAAACAAAGCATAACTACATTACTTTTTGAAGAGGTATTTAAAATATGTAACTTTCTTTTAAAAAATAATTTTATTGAGAAACAAATAGTAATGAGTCAGTTTCAAAACCAATTAGTAGGACAGTTTCAATAATTAATATGTTGCATATTGTTGTCTTCTTAGTGGGTTTTTTTTTTTTTTTCAGAACCAGGGATTGAACTCAGGCCCTTGTGCTTGCCCAGGAAGCACTTATTCCACTGAGCCATCTCCCTGGCCCCCATGGTTATTAATAGTACAAGATGCAGACATGATATCCTGTTCACAAACACTATTAGTACAAATCTTTCTATTCATTGAATTAAGAGAAAGTAGCTGTATATTTATCTTATTTTGAATATACAGATACAAAATGGTCCTTCATTTATATCCCTTTTTTTTGTTTAGTTTTGTCAGAGATGGGTATTCCTAAAATAAGATATATTTTGCTATACTTACTAAATTAGATATTGTTAGTAACTAAAATTAACTATGTTAAGCATCTAATTCAAGAAAATGCCAAGTTATACTACTTGCTTCATTGTTTTAAAGATACATTATGAAGACTGCTCTTCATTCTTCTATTGCAACACATTTTTATCATTCATATGTGGGAAACACTTTCTGTAAATGACAAATTTTGTTAAAAGATAGATAATTTTAATATAACAGCTTCTCTTAGTTTAATTAATAAACCATTTATCAAATGACTGCTTTGGGCAAAAATTGTAACATATTTTTTAAAATTTAAGTACATTTAGGGGCTGGTGAGAT
The DNA here is from genome assembly GCF_000260255.1 of Octodon degus. NCBI lineage: Eukaryota > Metazoa > Chordata > Mammalia > Rodentia > Octodontidae > Octodon > Octodon degus. Next base: position 4,287,687 of record NW_004524581.1, on the reverse strand, counting down.
GGCTCAGTGGTCTAAAGCACCTACTTAGAACAAACTTAGCAAACAAACAGGGACCGCGGTTCAATCCCCCAGCACCACATGCCAGCCAGCCCTGCACCCTGGTGGGCTGAGCTGGCCACACACACACACACACACACACACACACACACACACACATAAATAAATAAAATTTAAAAAAAAATAAGTACATTTAAATAGCTGTTCACATAAAAGATAGCATTGGACAACCTCACATTATTGCTAAATAACTGTTGGGAAGTATTTGTTGTGCCAGTTGAAAGTCATACTCAAATTTGAATTGCCCAGAATGTATTTGTAGGAAAGTATAATATATTGTCTTGGATACTTCTCTCTCATTGTTGGGAAAAAATGCCTTATACCCCAAATTAGGAAAGGAAAGGTTTATTTAGCTTACAGTTAGTGGAGGTTTTAGTCTCTACTCAGCTGGCTCCAAAGCAGAGTGCATCTGGTTATGGTGGGAGAAAACAGCAAAACAGCAAGAACTCATGGGAAGGAGCAGTGGTGGTGGCAGCAGAGGCAGCGGCAGCAGAGGCAGACTGCTCTTCCTTCCTTATGTTGCTTTTAGGCTACCTGCCCCAGGACAAGTGTAGCACTTATTCCCATAATCCCAGCAGCACTCACACCTATAATCCCAGCAGGACTCACACCCATAATCCCAGCATTAGATCCTGAATTAATCACAAACTAGAGGACTGCTCCCATGAGGCTTTAGGGGGGACAACTGGACACAAACCATGACACATATAATGAGTAAAGAGATAAGCGAAGGATATTGGAAAGAAAGGAGACTCTGTGTGTGTGTGTGTGTGTGTGTGTGTGTGTGTGCATGTATTGGTTTTACTGTTGCTGGGATACAACACCAGACACCCAGTTTAAGGTCAGAAAGATTGGTTTTAATTTATAGCTCTGGAAGTTTCCGTCCATGAATCCATACAGTGAATGGGCACGGAACACTGCTTGCTCATGGTGACCCTGAAGCAGGGCATGAGAACAGTGCCAGAAAAGAACTGGGAAAGAACCATACACAGCGATCTGTAGGCCCACGAGCTCCGATTGTTCTGTGATTTGGGACATGATGGCCATCTTTGGGTTTGCATGAGAAAGATGGCTGCAGCCATGTCTGTCACTCAACACACAGCTCAAGAACACAAACACAACTTTGCCACATATCTCTGTTTAGGAACCAAGGTTTTTGTAAACAGAAGCCTGAGACAAGTGAGCCAACATAGTGCCGCATAATACCCAAGGCCGTATCTCCGCGACCCATCCAGACATACTCAAAAGTTTTCTGTATTAATCTGATCTGCACATCTTAATCCAACATATTTGATGCATTAGGAATAACAGTCACAGTATGATGTGGTGCAAGGGTTCAGATGTATGGAAAAGCAAAACTAGATTTACTGGTATAAGTCAGGGTATATTAGCCTATAATCCTTGGATGATGTTATAGTAAGGATTTAAAGGGTAAAATATTTAATGCAGAACATATTATTCATTGAATTATAATATTCACCCAGAATCAAATGCAAAAGAATGTAGGAGACCTGTCCCACAGTGGAGACTCAAAGAATCCAGCTGAGGGCCTGCATCCCACATCAGTGTTCTGTATGAGTCAAGCTGGAGGCCAAGAGCCCACAGCAAGGTCTCATGTGAATCTCTATCAAGGATCTGTACTGGGAAAGCCTAAGGACAGTGGTAGAAGCTAGAAAGTCTGTGCCAACAGGGTGAAGGATATGTGCCAGAAGGCTGGGGGAGCTGCACTGAAACCAGGAAGGGACACTCAAGGTAAGGGCCAGAGCTTCCGGGGGAGAACCACAGCCATCCTCAGAGACAGCAAAGGTCCAAGCTGTGCAATAACAAGATCAACCGAGTTCCAGCCAGGAAAGTATCCCAACCAGCTTCCCCAGGAGAACCACAACATTAACGCTTTTACTCCAGTTAACTTTTACTTTTACATTTTTTTTTTTTTTTTAGGACAGGGTGTACAGGGTCTCACTGTGTAGATGGGATTTTTGTGATCCTCCTGTGTTCAGCCACCCAAGCACTGGGATTACAGGTGCGGCCACCATGCCTAGTCTCAGTCACCCTCTCAGCACAGCCTGGGGCGGGGCCAGCACAGCAGGCCTGGGGATTGAACCCAAGCCGCTGTGCTCTGCCTAAGCAGGTACTTCAGTCAGCTGAGCTATCTGGCTGGCCCCTTTTCCTCTTGAGTTCGCTTTGTTAACATTCTCAGCAGTCCTCAGGCAGACCTTCCACATGTAGCACCATGGTGATTTAGTTCACTGAGGTGTTTCCATTTGATCATTAGTTAATCCATGACAGATGGTAACTCCAATCCCCAGCAGCTGAATTTAGTCTCCTACATCGCTTTCTATCCTAGAGTATTTAATTTTAAGTGATCCCTGTTTGTCTGTCTGCTGTGGAAATTATTATGCTACTTTAAAAAGTGGAAATAAGGAGCTGGGCAGATAGCTCGTGGTCTAAGCACCTGCCCGGCAAGCACACAGATTCAGGTTTCATCTCCAGTCCCACATGTCATGCTGCCTCCTGCGCTGAGCTGGCCACTAGAGCAGGGTGTTTTGATGCACACCTGTAATCCCAGCACTGGGGAGGCTGAGACAGGTGGAAATCACTACAAGTCTGAGCTGTGTAGTGAGGCCCTGTAGCAAATAAATAAATAAAATGCTTTAAAAAGTGGAAATAGGTCACTTCTGTTTAATATAGATGAAAGACAGACAGGCAGATAGATGGGAATACATAGATAAATAGAAGTAGATAGGTGATGAAAGAAAAAAAGAAAAGCAAGAAAGAAAGAAAGGAAAGGAAACAAAGAAAGTCAACCTGAAACATAAGGTCTTAGAGAGGGATGAGTGCCTCTCACTGTCATAGCAGGGTGCTATTCAAGAGGCCCGAGAAAGGATTGTTGAATACACAGAAAAATGTGCCTGTGTTTGACTTAGCGATTTATTATTTGATTCAAGCCCAGACACTATAGATGTATAAGTTGACTTACAGTTTTGGTTTAGTTGAGATGATAATCCTAATATTTAAGGTATCTGCTGCTCTTTTGAAATTATCTCAGCATTTTGTTTAATGCAGAAATCTTACATAATATATGTTCTTTAAAAATGTATAAAATTACCAACTCATTTGGAACTTTTGAAAACTTAAGGTGGTACACTTTAATATTAAAATCTGTCTTTTGGGCAGTTATTTCCTTGCCCCCGTTGTGCCCTTAGTACAATTTGTTCGAATTTATAAGGCTCAGGTATGGGGAAGGTACATTTTAACCACTTTGGAGCATAAATAAAATAGGGTTTTCCTAGCTCTTGGAGAACTTTTGAAAATCATGGCAGCTCTCCCCACTGACTGAAGCAGCAGAACTACATGCACAAAGCTGCAGGGGAGTCTCTCACATAGCAGGAAGGCTTTCCCCCCCAAGCTGCTGAGATTGCCTCTCTCAGATCTCATCCCCCTCCATGTTGCTTCCTCTACAATCAAAGACCAATGAGATACCCAATATTTCCCATTTCAGCCCATTGTTTATACATACTGTCTTTTCACTTTCAAATGTTCTTTCCTCTGAATCTGTTTATTGAGTACCTGAATTTATTTTTCTAAAGAAAATCAAATGTCACTTCACGTATAAAGCCCTCTTGCACTAGCTCTACTGGTGCTGTGTCAGCACTTTGTATTAAACAATAACAGCAAGAGGTGTTGTGGGAGGCACTGGGAATAAAATGTCAATAAAATACAGTCCCCGACCTTGAAGCTCTGATGGAATGGTGAAAAGCTTATTGTCTCATAGGAGTATTTACACCGCTTACACCAGACTTTGGATTTCGGAAAAGCGAAAGCATACTTGGCTTTCTATTGGTGGAGACTGAACTTTTCCTATCAAGAAGTTGGCTTGTCAAAAATATATGGAGAGGCTTAGAGCAAAGATTCTGAAATCAAACTACCTGTGTTTACCTCCTAGCTCAGTGATCAGCCAGTTTTGTTTCTTATCCTGACCACACCTGGTTTCTCACTAGCATCAGTGGAGAGAACTTTTAGGGTAAATAGTAACTTCCCCTTTTGTCCTATTGGTATAAGTGGTTGTTTTAAATATAGGTTTGGTTATACATGCCATTTAGTGTTAGATTATATAATTTGAAATTGATTCTGCAATTAGAGGTCACTCAAAAATATGAAATTAAGTTAATAAGATCAAAACAATATTGAAGGCATTTCTGTATTCATATTTACAGATTATTTTTATTCCTTTTAACAACTTTTCATGTATAAAACACTTATGTACATGGTACATGTTTATATAAGCTGCTTTAAAGAAAGAAACTAAACACCTGCCCCTTTCCTTTATTAAGCATACCAAGTACACATTCAGCATGCTTTTTCATTTTGGACAAGATAGGCTCTCATTTTTTATGTGAGCAGAATTTCTTCCAGATATCAGGACATAAAAGCTAACTAAAGTAGTTTAGCTCATTAAGAATAATTTTGTAAAATGTTCTAAAGACTGTCAACATTGCCAAGAATTGTAACAAGTATCTAGAGATTTCTCAGATTGTTTTGGGTAACTATGAAAATTAAAAACCAAATAACATAAAAGAAATCAGTCAAGATTATTTTTATGTGCATTAACTTGTACCCCAACTCATGAGCTTGCTTATATATTAAGTAATCTACTGCATAATAAAATTAGCTAAACTTTATTAACCTCTTCTTGTGTGTCACTCAGCGTTCTAAGAATTTTGCATGTGCTACATTGCTTATTTCTTAACAGAAACAGATGAGGTAGGTTCAGAGTTGTCACTGTCTTCATTCTGCCTTTGAAAGCAGATGCACAGAGAGATGAAGCAATGTACTCAGTATTTATTATTTGTACACAGGCAATCTGATTCTAGAAATCCCCAAATTTTAGACATCTAAGAGATGGATGTTTTTGATATATGGTGCCATGTATCCTTGGGAGGAAATTAAGGATCTCAGATATTGTAGGCATGAAGTAAAAAACCCAAGAGATTGTCTGATTTCAAGGTTGGCAGGTGAACCTCACATGCAGAAAGGCATGAACCGCCAGGATGAACAGCAGTTCTATAAAACATCTTTCCTTGGCGGGGGGGAGAGTGGAGACTGATATGTGCAAAAGTCCCCAAAGATTAAGAAACATAGATGTGCTGTGATATCTGAGAAATGCAGAAATTCTCTCCTGCGTTAATAAGGTTGCACCCAGTGCTAACATAGCCCAAATATATTCTCATATTTATTTTTTTTTCATGTATGTATTTGATACAGGGTCTCACTTCACAGCTCGGACTCATAGTGATCCTCCTGTTTTCAGCCTCCCCAGTGCTGGGATTACAGGTGTGCACCACCACAGCTGGACTCATTCACCGGCTCAGCATGGGGCTGGCAGGGCATGATCTCATATTTGGCATAAGAATGATTGCTAGAAGATGCTGCTAGGCATTAAATTTTATCTTTGTATTCATTTATTCAAGTTAGAGTTATGAACACAATGAAAACAGTTCTTCAAGGCTGGGGAGAATCACATGGAGAGAAAAAACATTTTCTCAAGCTTTCACAGAGAGCAAATTGGTCAAGCAATGGCCGTGACTCATCCTCAGGTCAGACACTGACAAAAGAATGTACAAAAGGCGGTACAGGGCTACAGGATAAATCCTGAGAGTACTTGGCTGACCTTATCAGATACAAAAGTTACAATTCTGGGTGTATAGGTCTTGCTATATCTTGGTCTTAACCATCCAGTAGAAAAGTATAAAAATGAGGTATATAAAGTAAATCCATATTAATATGATGAGCTGTAAAAGGCTCAAGTCAATAACTTCTGAGGAGAACCCACTAATATTATAGACTGCTAGACAGTATTAGATGTTTAGTTGAATTCAAACACCTAAAGTATTTAGATGCCAATAGAATATTCACCTCTGACAGGACAAGTAAATAAATAAGTAAAAATTTTTTAAAAAGAAAAAAAAAAAGAAAGAAAACGGTTCTTCAATTCTGAAATGCATGCTGGGCATGAATATCAGTAACTACTCTTCTGTCATTCTTATAAGAAGTGATATTAAGTTGCAAATCTCATGTTATAATACCACATAACTAATGGATGAATAATTTATTAAAACAATCATTTCAAAATTTCCACCTCTTTTTTATGTGTTTAGTACAGGTTCTACAGGGTCTCACTACACAGATCAGACTCAGTGGTTCTTCTGTTTTCAACCTCCCAAGTGCTTGGATTACAGGCATGCACCACCACACCCAGTCTCAAATGCTGTCTCAGCGTGCTCCGGGGGTGGGGCTGGTAAGGCATGCCAGGGACCAAACCCCGACCCCAGGCACTTTAGTCAGCTGAGATCACCTCTTATTTAAGCTCTGTCAAAATGTGTGTTGATTCAAACTTGTTCTGCTTACACATTAAATTGACTTTTCCACTAAGATGTGTGTTTTCTGAGAATGTTGCTACTTGTATTTGGCTAAAATTGTGCATAAGGCATTAACTTTTCCTCCTCCCTTGGTTTACCCAAGTTTACCTCAAAATCATTTGTTTAAAATTGCTACCATTGGGGACGGGGAGATGGCTCAGTGGAATAAGCACTTTCCTGGCAAGCGCAAGGGCCTGAGTTCAATCCCCGATTATGCAAAAAATAAATAAAAAATAAAATAATAATAATAATAATGATTAAATAAATAAATAAATAAAATTGCTAACATTATTTGACCCCACTCCTAGCAAAAATGATTTTTATCCCATATCCTTGTCTCGCTAAATGTTGCTAACATCTATTTAGTTCCCAGAGTCAAACAGACACGAGTCATTTCTGAGGTCTCCCTTTTACTCACCCTTCCCACTGAACCTACGAGGACATCTTACAATTCTCACTGCATATGTCTCAGGCATTCTCTGCTTACCAGAATCCAAGCAGCTTGTTTCGTTTTCCTGTTTCCTGGCATTTAGTATTCTGCTGTCTTAGCACCTTCATTTGTTTCCTTGCATATAGAGGCGGCTCTCAGTGTATGTGGGTTCTGCGGCTGCATAATCAACTAGGCATACCCTGAAAATATTTGCAAATGTAACTGCATCTGCCCTGACGCAATGTACTTTTTCCTTGCAATTACGTTTTAATGATAGATCTGTCACAAGCATATCACTTGTAAAATGCATCAGATTTTTTGAGTATTAGTGAGATGATTGCTTGTATTCAGGTGTATAGATAGATGGATGCAGATATGGATATGGATATAGATATAGACATAGATGATGTAGATATAGATAGATACAGATAGATATAGATATAGATATAGATATAGATATAGATATAGATATAGATATAACCACTGTGAGCAAGACACTTGTGTGTCTATAGATTTTGGAATCTACAAGGCATCCTGGAGCAAATCCCCTGTGGATACCAAAGGAGGATTATATTATGCTTTTCCTCTCATTGCTCTTAAGAATATCTTCTGGAGGGATGTTTTAAAATCTGAAACATAATCAACTTTTTAAAAATCTTTCAATTGTGTAGTGCTCCAATTTAAGGATTCTTTTCAAATTGTTATGTTTTTAAAAATTGTGAACTTTCTAACAGAATTGAAGTTCTCCATGTATAGGATTCAGGCATCAAAGAAGTGGCTGATAATCATTAATTTAAAAAGGTAAATAAGGGCCGGCCAAATAGCTCAGTGGATTAAAGCACCTGCAAGCAGGCAGAGGGGCTGGGAGGGTTGATCGCTGGGCTGGCTGTGCTGGCCCCTCATCCAAGGTACACTGAGATGACGATTGAGATTGGGAGTGGTGGTGCATGCCTGTAATCCCAGCACTTGGGAGGCTGAATAGGTGGCTCACTAGGAGTCCGATCTAGTAGTGAGACTCTGAACACCCTGTTGACCCTTCCCTAAAAATATAGAAAAACAAAAAGTAAATAAGTAATCTGACCAATGAGTCATAATTCCTATACATTTTACTATAATATGATATCCTATTGGGCTGTATCACTCCTGATTTTATTTTTTGTTTTGGTTTAACTCAGCATTGACCTTGTTTCTGTTTTAGTTGTTTTCTCCAGACATATGTAGAAAAGGAACATCACTTGAAAGTTTATTTTAAAGAGTTCATCATAGGGCTGACCAGATAGCTCAGAGGATTAAAGCACCTATTTAGACAGATCCAATGACCTGGGTATAAACCCCAGCATGCTGTGCCGGCCCCACGCCTGGGACATGCTGAGATAGAGACTGAGATGGGGATAAGGACTGAGACTGGGCCTGTAATCCCAGTGCTTAGGAGGCTGAAAACAGGAGGATCACAAAAAAGATTTAAGATAAAATATCCTGCAGGTATTGGTCAACAATGATAAACATTTCTTGCATAATAAAAAAACATCCATGTAGGAATTTAAACCTAAATAAGTTTTTGAATTTCTGATGTGGCATGTGGACTTTCTTTCTTTCTTTCTTTCTTTCTTTCTTTCTTTCTTTCTTTCTTTCTTTCTTTCTTTTTATAGGAGTTTGGGGTAGATTTTATGTGAAATCTGTCCAATACTACCACTCTATAATTACTTAGTTTTGTCTTAGGAAGAAATTTCTTTTCTTGATTTCTCTGCTGTTGAAGAACATTAATATGGGAAGAATGATGGGGGATAGGTTAGAAATCAGGAAAAGAACTATAATAATTGTTCTTCCTAAGATGGAATATTTTGTAAAAGAGTAAGAATATTGGCTCTAGAAGTTGTTGTGAACTGTTAAGCTACACTGCCTGTTCAGTCCAGGTGCTAAAGGGTTTTGAAAGGAAGCACATACAAGCACAGGGCTGGGGAGATGGCTCAGTGGAATAAGCACTTCCCCGGCAAAGCAAGGGCCTGAGTTCAATCCCTGATTCTGCCAAATAGATAAATAAATAAATAAGAGCACAAATGGTGGATACTTATTGTCAAGAAATAAGTCATATACATGAATAACTTTTAAGAAGAGATAATCTGTAATGGATGTTTATACAGATGGAATTCAATGTACAGGGAATCAATTCCTGATATTTTTAAGTGTACAATGGTGCCCAGGCTGCATGCCTGCAATAGAGGTTATACTTTGACTGTTGATAGGGAGTGCCACACTACCTCATAGTGCCGGGCAGAGGCAGCCAGCCTGAGCTCTCGCTTGGCCAGGCCACCACAAGGGTAAGCAGGCTGTACTCTAAGTTATAGCATTTTAGTGATCTTTAATGTTTCTTAGGTTACATGCATGCAATACATTGTTAACTTTTGCTATCTTCAACTGACAGTGGTTTTATGGGGAAGCAGCCCCCACTGTAAGTTGATGAGCACATGTAAAATATATTGGCAAATAAAGAAGATTCACTCTGCAAATATGAGAGGAGGTGTGGAAATAGATGCTATTTAAACAATCTGCCTGATGCTGAGAACAAATTAAAACCAGATGGAGACAAATGTAGGCGCCATCAGTGGAAACAGTGTTAGATTCAGAGGCTGACTAAATTGTACAGAAAAAGAACTTGTGTTAGTCTAGATTGTGGACAGCTTTTTACAACAGTCTAGATATTTAATCTTCATACCTAAGGCAAAATAGCATCATTTAGGTTTTCTAGACCTACATTTACACATTGGGAATTTTTAAAGAGAATCTCTATGGTCATAGGGAAATAGCTAATCCTTTACAGACTAAAAATAATTGCTAGATCAGACTTCCTATCTAACTATTGCTTGTTAACAAATGGAGAGTCTATGAATAAAATTAAAATTTCTAAAAGTAAAAGAGAACAAAATTTGTAACTCTAATAAGGAAAATCATAGGAGAAGGCACATTCTTTAATAGAATACCTAGAACATACAAAAGAATTGGAATACTATCATCAAACTCAAGTTTCATTTCATAGTAACCATTGCAGGCATGTATGCATGAAAACAAAACATTAACTTTGTTCCCCAGTGACATATGAGAGCAACCTTTCATTCACAGCCCAGACAGGAATATTCCAGGAGGCAAGTGCCGAGTGCAGAGTGCAATCCTGACACACAGGTTTTGCAGACCTTGTGGACTGTCCGACAACTTCTGCGAGACACCCTCCCCTGTAGCACACGCTTTTGTGTTGACAATTATCATTTGGATGCCCCTTCACTTTATGAGCTTACAATTATGATTTATCATTAAATTTTAAATATCTTTTAAAATGTTGCTTAGCAATTTTAGATGAGGTGATAGCATTTTTATGTCTCCACTTTTTCCATGGAGACACTCTGCAAATTAGTTTTCATTTACAAAACCAAAACTAAAATTTTAGATGACACATTTTTTCTCTCAAAAGAAGCTGAGAGCAATGACAGGTGGCATACACACTGGGGAATGTCAAATGCATTCTGACTACAAGGCAGGCAATTCTGAAACTGTGCAGTATAGGAATGAGATGTGGAGAACCAAGGATTTTTAAACACTCAAGGAAACAGAAGACGGCACGAAAGTTAGCTGAAGAATAAAATACTCAGAGCAACAAGAAAGGAAAAGATGCCATCAAGGCCTCGGCTGGCACCCATTTCCTTACATTATAGGTTTCAATTTTTCTAATATTGCTCATTGTCCAGTTGTTACTGTTTGTCATTGAAACAGTGCATATATTTTCAAGGGAGGCTGACTTTGATAGCTCATTTTCTTGTCACTTTGACAGCTGGAGCTGAAATTAGTCATCTGCAATAGACTGCTTTGTCGCATGCACAATATTGTGGTCTGAGTTAGCTGCTAAATTTATGACTTATGTAAGTCTTTGCAAGGCTGATTTATGCTTTATTATTTTTCTCTTGACTTGAATTGCATCCCCATGAAATAAAAGCTGAAAAAGATATGGATGGAAATCATCAAAACATACTAATATACTTTCAAACTAATGAAATGTAGCCTAGATATCCTTACAGAATATTACCAGGAAGGACGAGAAGACTGAAAAAAGAAAAAGAAAATGTAATGTAAATAACTCTCTTGTACTTGCACTTGTGTCTGGCTGCTGTTATAAGTATGAAAGACAGTTTTGGGTATCAATGTGCACTCTTACTGTGGCACGATAGGCTGGGAATAAAACTATACTGAATCACATATGTTGATATCAATGTAAGTAAACATAGAAATTTCTTCAAGGAAGTTATTCATAAAATTACATTTTAAAACTCGGAATGCAAAATTATGAATATATTAAAAAGGACAAACTGCCTCTGCTCAGCATATTTAAGTAGGCATTGCTGTTTACTCTTCTTTGTTTGTGGTTCAAGCTTTGAGAATCTATATCCTGTATCAATTTTCATTTTTATATGTAGACAAAATATTTATTATTTAATTTAATA
>NW_004524581.1:4270964-4276194 GCF_000260255.1 Octodon degus | reverse complement strand
TATTTGTTAATAATTAGAGCTAGATTGAAGTAGTATGTTTAAATCTTATTATAAAATCTTATATTTTGTATAAATTCTTGCAAGCAAAATTAAACTTTTTTGGGGGGTGTGGGTATAGGGGATGGAACACAGGACCTTGCACTTGCCAGGCAGGTGCTTATGCTGCTAAGCTATATTCCCGGCTTTGTGAGTAAAATTAAACAAGGAATGGCCTAGTGTAGTATTTAAACGCTATATATTTATAAAATTGTGAAAATCCTTATTTAATTGCTCTCAAAGATACTTTAAACATATAAATGAAAGAAAATATTAATATAAAAGACTAAAATATAGTTATTGTTTGATCCTTTTGTGTTTGCTTTATCAATGAGAAGCCATCTGAAATATTTTCATGATTCAGAAATATGTATTATATGTATATTTGTGAATGATAAGAATATTTCAGTTAAGATAAGGTGATAAATGAGAGTAGAGTCATATATGTCACCCAATGATGCAGTTGACAGCTATGGACCTATGAATACATTTCAGGATCAATTTTCAGCTGAGATGAAGCAAGTCCTTTTTGAAATCCCACCCAAGGACCACTGGATATGTTTTAACAATATAAACTAAAATAAGGGGGCCAGGGATGTAGCTCAGTGGCATAAGTGCCTGCCTAGCAAGTGTAAGGTCCTGAGTTCAATCTCTGCTACTGCAAAAGAAAAAAAAATTATTCAATAACAAATGGGATCTAAAACAATATAAACTAAAAGATAACATTTAAACAATATATTTCTATCATTGAACTTTATGGTTGGAATATACTTGTACTTTCTTTCCATTAACTCTTCAGAAATGTTGGATTTTGGGGCTGGAGAGATGGCTCAGTAGAATAGGCACTTCCCTGGCAAGTGCTAGGGCTTGAGTTCAATCCCCGGTTCCACCAAAAAGAAAAAGAAAAGAAATGTGGGGTTTTGGCTGGGATTGGTTAAAAGTTTACCTTTTGCAAATTATCTTCTGTTAAATGTTACTAGTATTCAAACTGTTTCTCTTTCAAGTATATATAAAAGAGTTATCTAACTTCTAAGCCATTGGGAAGATGATGAAATAATTTTTATTTTGACTTTCTAAACACAGATGCTTATTATATAAATAAAATTCTTTCCAAATAATTTCACTAGACTCATAAAACAGAAACATCTGTTGTTCAGATTCATCCAAGCTATACCTTATTCTGTATTTTGTGTTTATAGACCACAAAAAATAATGTTTACTAGTTGTTGAAGTCTATAGACTTTCATGCATTATTTATAAACAGTCAGTAAAAATGTTAGGTATTTGCATAATAATTGATGTAGGCAATAAGAATATGAAGTTATAAATAGTCCCCAAATGCTAATAAATGCCAGTAGTGGAGATAAACAGAAAAAGATGATTTTATCACACCTGACTTAATGTTGTTTTGTCTTTTGTATTTCAACAACATTAATAGAATCTTGGCAATGAAAAATTTGAAAAGAAATAAATTTTACATCGTTAAAGGTAACATTTAATTTACATTTTTTGAGAATCTAGGCAAACAATAAGAATGCTAGATTTTTTTTAGTTTTAGAGTTATTTAAGTATATTTTCAATATAAATTTAACAAGACTATGAATTTGCTAACGGGATATTTCCCAACAGGTTGCTTATGGTTTTCACTGCTCATTAGCTATTACCTTTTCGAATCTTCCTGTTCACAGACTTGCATTGCTAGCGTCCATTTGTAATGAATACATCTCAGAAACCATGTGCTTATAGAGAATAATTATGAGATTAAATAGGTGAATGAATTGAGTTCACTTTGGTTTTCTTTGAATGTAGAACTGAAAGTAAATGTCAAGTTTTGTAGGAATTTTTTTTTTTTAATTGAAATTAGTGAGATCCTCGGTGCATGTCTGTACAGATGTACTATAGAATACTATTCCTTGTTGCATTTATTTGTAACTTTCTAGGTTGGTTATGCATAGCTATATGTGGGGCTGGTGGCTATGGCCTGAGGTGAAGCAGGATGAATTGAAAGGAAAGTAGGATTAGGCTTCTTCCGAGGCTTTATTAAATTCTTCATCTCAAGAAACCATAAGAATGATATTTTGAGTTATCTATGAGGATTATCTAAATGACAAACTTTCTTTGGACAATGTGTCATACAAGTTAATAACAAAGAAGCAAAATGCAAAACACACACACACACACACACACACACACACGCACAAAGCCAAACCAACCCTCACAATTAAATATATGAGTGACATTTATGCTGTAGTTTGACCAGTTGGTCCGCTGTGTAGTACCTTTGCAAAGCTCACCTTCTGTGGCAGGATTCAAGACCTTTGTCCTCTGTACAGTTATCCTCCACCTCAAACTTTCTTATCAAATGGGGATCCTTATATCTAGAGACTTTCTTCTCCTCTTTATATTTGAGCTATCCTATCTTCATATTTATAAAATCTGCTCATATTTTGGCATGAGCTACACTTTTTAAGACTTTCAATGTGAAGGTCATAGTATATAATCTTTTTAAAATGTAGATTCCAAATTCTATACTTTTAGCAAGAGAAACCAACAAAATCTTATGCTTCAATAAGGAAATATTAAGGCCGGCCAAATAACTCAGTGGATTAAAGCACCTGGAAGCAGTCACAGGGGCCAGGAATTTGATCCCTGGGCATGCCATGCTGGCCATGACCCTGGGGTGCACAGAGATGGCAAGCGAGACTGGGCAAGATGGCGCAAGCCTGTAATCTCAGCTCTTGGGAGGCTGTAAACAGGCGGATCACTACGAGTCCAATCTAGTAGTGAGACCATGAATACCCTGTAGACCCTTTCCTGAAATACAAAAAAAAAAAAAAAAAAAAAAAAAAAAAAAAAGGAAATATTACTATAAGTTTCTCTTTCAGTTTATGTGTTTCATTTATTCTAATTAATGGCCACTGGGTACATCCAATATACCCAAGCCCAGGAATTTATGGATATGAAGCTTCAATTTAAATAATGGATGTGAAATAAGTTTACTCCTTACATAATATTTTTAAATAGCAAGCAGCAAAATAATTTCCAAGGACAAGGGTATATGTTCAGTAATACGCTGATACGAGGAAGGCAGTGTTGTTCTTCTATGTAATGTGGTGAAGGCCCAGCCCCCTGCAAGTCACACCCAGGATTTGTATCATGTTGCTTATCTGCCTTGGCCAAAGGAGCAAGAACCTAAATTTTCCTCTTGCTTTTCCACTATAGAAAAACAAGGAAAAGGGGAGGAGTAGGGCTTGAAAGTTGCTACCCTTGATATGAATTCTGAAGGAAGACTTGAGAAGAACTGAAACTGGTAAAATCAGATATAGTTTCTAGATGCTGGAGAGTTTCATGCTTGGGCTGAATAATGTGCTTTAGTGGTAGAATATTTACCTACTGTTCATGAAGCTCTGTGTCCATGCTAAAACATAAAAATCCCTTTAAGAATTTTACACTATGTCAAAAAAACTAAGCACTTATTCATTAAGTTGAATAAAATTTGAAATTGGATTTGTTTAAATGATGATAGGAGTGCTACCTATAAGGCATTTTTTTTTATCTTTCAGAGAAGAAAGTTTAGATTACACAAAACCTTTGTCTTTGAAGTTTGTGGAGGATCATATTTCAGAATGCAGGGATAATATTGTTGAGACATTCCCTATTATCAATGAATTCTATTGCTAATTTTTTTCATTCTAATTTGCTTCCTGTTACAGAGTTCCTAAGATTCAGATAAATGCTTGCTGCCAGAACATTGGGATCTCATATTTCCTAAAAGTTAGTAATTACAGACACTAGCAGGAGAAGGAGGGAAATCCACTAATCTATTCCAACCTAGACCTCTGTACGCTGCCCCAACTTAAAAATGAAATGTCTGAATAGAAGCACGTAAATGATCCTTTGCCATTGCCACCCCTCACCTTGCTGACAACAGTGATAAGGTAGTCAGAGAAATGATTAATGAAGGCTGCAAATCCTGACCGCTTCAGTTCTCTCTCCTGATAACCTTTTTCTAGGCACAGTGCCACTCATGATCAACTTGGACTACAGTGAGCAAATTATGTGCGATAGCATTTTCAAACTCTGGACTGTTTCCATCCATAGTATAATGCTAATTTGGGGAGGCTAATTCTATCCTTAAAAACAGAAATAATAAATGGAATGTTGCAATTGCACTTGTTTTGCAGATGGCGAAGTTACCATGTCAAGGATAAGTGAGTGCTCTTTGATGGTTAGATAAATTTTATCAGTGCTAGAGGAAAGAAAGACATTTCACAAACCAAAATAAAACTATATTTTCTCAGGAAGTTTTATTTTATATTTAAATCAATTTAAATTTGTAATATATGTGTTGTGTCTCTGAGTAATAACATACATTTGTGAAACTTGTTTCACACATAGATGGATTTTTCTTCATAATTCAAAATTCAAAATTAATTTTAAAATGGATATAATATACTTATTGACTATTCTTATAAGCTTAAACGATAACATTCAAGTAACCAAGATTCAAGACTATAAATTCCTGACCAGAATTATCTATATCTTTAATGCTAAGAAGTAAATATATAAAAATAAATAAATAAATGTAATTTTTATAGGATGAACCATCGTTAGACCATTATAATCTCACATGTTTAATAGTTATCTAGTGAGTTTGGACCAACTCAGTTAGCATATGTGAAATATTGCTGGGCCTTGCGAATGAAGGAGATGCTGTCATTTGCAACAATATAGATGAACCCTGAGAACATTATTTCAAGTGACATAAACCAGAAAAAGAAATTCCAATATTGCATTGTATCACATATACCTGGTTTTCTAAAACTCCTAATCATAGCAATGAAGTACAATGGCAATTCCTAGCGGGCAGCCTGAAGGCATGGCCCAAGTAGCACAAAACTCCAGACAGAGGGGAGGAATGAGCTCAAGGCGCTTTTGTCCAATGGTTACAGATATGAACAATATATTATATATTTGAAAATAGTTGAGAGGGGGTTTTAAGTGTTCCTATTACAGAATTAATAATAGAAAGAGGGCAGGTGAGAGAGCTCAATAGACTGAGTGCCTGCTTAGGCACGCACAGAGACCGGGGTTCAATCCCCAGCACCATGTGCGGTGCTGGCCTTGCCCCCATGCACATTGAGCTGGCCACCCAGTCTGGGCATCATGGCAAATGCCTGCAATTCCAGTGCTG
>NW_004524581.1:4264171-4270758 GCF_000260255.1 Octodon degus | reverse complement strand
AGGAGAGGAGAAGGAAGAAGATAAGGGGAAGGGTTAAGAGAAAGATATGAGAAAATCCACATATGAAAGAGCTTGATTTAGCATCTCTAAAATGTACTCATATTTCAAAATGCCATACTATTAAGTATAAACATAGGTGATTTTATTTATCAATTAAAAACAATTTTTGGAAACAATTTTAAAAATGTTAATAGGGGAACCTGCAAGGAGAAAAAAAAAGAAAATAGTGAAGAAAGAAACTACAAAATGTCAATACAGTTTTGTATTAGTAATATAAATAATTAAGCAGTTATCTTTTTTAGGATTTTGAAAGTTCACAAACATATTCCACAGAAAATTGAATATTGAGTTTTATAAATATGGATTTGTAAATAACAGAATTTTCAAGATATATTTGGAGACTTGATTCAAAAATAAATGACTTGTACACAATAACCAAAAATTTAATCAGTGTTAATTTCTCTAAGGATAAATACAAAACAGGTAAAATTTGATATTTGAGTCTTAGGAAATATCTTATTTAGTGCTTTGTGAATTAGTCCATTTAGAAAAATTCTGAACCTAAAAAAAATCAAAGATGTACAGAAATGCTCTTCATTTCAGCCAGATGAAGAGATACTGTCTTTAGATTTGTTATGAATCTGAAGGAGATACAGTTCCAAAAACAAGAGACACATTATCATATGTTTGTATGGAGTGGGAAACCAAAGATAACGAGGGACATTATCTTAAACAATAGAAACATCAAAGGAACTGGAAAGCAACCTCTAATAAAGGCAAATAAAGAGCAGGATTATAGAATACTTATGCTGGGAGAGTTTTAGGGAAAAACCTCTCCCAAAAGAAATAAGGTTAGATAGATTCAATCCAGAATTAAATGGCACTAGTTGCATGGGTCTTAAAATTTGTGTAAAGGAAAAATATTAGAACATGAAAATTAGATCATAGAAATACAGATAGACATCCAGTAATAATTAATGCTTATATTTCATGGGAAAGTAATAGGTATTCATTAGAGGATGTATTAGAGTTGAGAGAAGCCTTATTTTGCCGACTCTCCTAGTTTGGGTAAATTGGACTGCAAAGGAAATGTTCTGGTGTCAGAAGTAATTCTTCTGTAAGAAATCTCTCCTGAGAATCTCATCCATCAGTACGTGTCATGGTTCATGTGAGGTCCTGAGGGACGTACAAGAGCAAGCTCGTAAATAGGAGAGAATTGTGCAACGTTTCCCCAGCATGTTAGGTTTTCTGGAGCCAATTAATGATATTGAGTGGATTTTGAGTTTCTTTTTCCTACTTTCATTCTTTTTTTTTTTAAAAACATGTTTCAAGTTAGTGTCTTGTTAACAAAAATGTAGCATTTTTCTCACTTTGGCAGATAAATATCCAGTAATAATTATAAACAATAAAATAAACAATAGAAACATCAAAGGAACTAGGAAACAACCTCCATGAAAGTCAGATAGACAGCAAGATTATGGAATACTTATGCTGGAAGGGAGAGGTTTAGGGAAAAGTAAAATAAATAAATAAATAAATAAATAAATAAATAATAAGGTCCCAGATAGAGTCAACCCAGAATTAAATGACACTAGTTGTGTAGGTCTTAAGATTTGGATAAAGGAAAAATATGTTAAAGATGCAGGCGTACAGCAGGGAATGTTAGACTGGCATGTATTCTTAAAAAATGTAACAATAACAGAGCATATATCTTTCAAAAAGACTTTTAAAACACTAACAAATACAGGTCAATCCACATATTGTAAAGTAGTGTAATTTTATCTACATTGAGTTAACGTTTTGTATATCACATATTGTAGTACTGTTCATTTCCTTTTTTCAAGCAAGCATGCCAATCTAGTCACTAAAAAGTCTTTATTGGATTATATTCACTTTGTTCTCCCACCAAAATTAAAAGAAAAAAAAAGATAAAATGAGAAATCCAAATAGGAGCCCCTTGAGATCTCCTAAGCTGTAAACTAAAGCTGCTAACTAATTGTGAACTGTCAGGATTTTCAGATTTGTCTATAAAAATTTCTGTAATTTAGGTAGTTTGCTTCCCACTCTTTACAAATCTCACAACACAATGTAAAGTTGTGCTCTCAGGTATTTTTATATGAAAAAACATTTGGGTACAAACAAAGATGAGGGACCATGAACAAAATGTTTGTTGTCTTCACAGCGTGGCCTCAGCGCATAAAAATTTTGTAGTGATTTAAAAGTTAACTATGAGAGCCTGACTTTGTTTTTTTGTATTACCCCTTCTGCCTCTCTCTAGCATCTGCAAATGAAAGTCGGTGTATGTTACTAGCTGAGGTTGTATTTATTTCCACTGTTTTCTCTCCAAATAATCTTACAGATTTTCTCTCATCCTCCTAAGCATCTTACATGAACAGCATTGCAAGTTAGTTAAAAAAGAAAGAAAAAGAAAAGAAAAAAAGAATTGAAATGAAAACTTTACAATTTTGTTGATTAATTATTGGCGGGTGGAGTCACTCTACCAGGAGTTTGATCTCACTGGCTAACAGCTGGTTCATGCTAAACACGCCCCTGGGAGTTTGGCGAGCAGCTCTCGCTTAGTGCTTTGAGGGTCACTGTCCACAAAGCTGGAACCTGCGCTCATGTTGTCTGCAGCAGTGCTGGCAGGGGGACCCAGCTCTGGCTCACTAGTCTCACTGGCTGTGGACACCATGGAGAGCAGGGACATGCGCCAGGTGAGCCAACCAGAGGACAGAACGGAGGCGGCATAGTCCGCTATGACACCAGCTACACCTAGACTACAAGCCTTATCAAAGGCGAGGAACCTACACTTGCATTGACCTCGCAGACACAGAAGGAAACATCATCTTTCATCAACAGGTCAATGCCGCACACATCCTCTCCCAGAATATTAGACACCTGGATGGCTAGCTGCTTCCCTTGTTCACTCAACGAGCACATCATCCCCACACCTCTTAGACGGGCTCTGCATCCGCCCATCTGTGGAAGAGCACAGCATGGTGCCAACTACATGGCCTCCCACGACAATGACACGCACATCCTGTGCGTGAGACTCCTTCGCGTACTTTTGAAACAGGTACGGAGCTTCATGGTGAATAAGATGGCTTAGATCTGCCAAGTGGTGCTTATGTTGTTCCAAAGAAACAGTCTTGCCTCTATGACCCTGTAAATTCTTTACTACCTTTGGGAATTTCTAGTACTTCTGCTTCATCAATCATTTTAGTAAAAATTTCATGGCCACCGTAAGAGAAAGTACCTGGCAGAGGAACACGGTGGCCAGCTGACCCTTGAAATGTCTAAAATTTGTTAACACAATTCAGGATGGCTTGAGGTCGGTTCATCAATTGCAAGCCATCTTCTCCAGATGACGCAATGCAGGGATGTCACTATCACTCTGGACCCAAGGGGATGGGACTCTCACACCACTACCTGGCTGCAGGCAGAAATGAGTTCTGCACTGATCCGCAGACCCAGGTGTCCTTGTTGAACGCTAAGCACCACCTGGCCCATCACCACAGCTCTGAAGTCCAGTTTTCCCTTGCAACATTTGGCCTTCAAAGCTCCTAAGATCTCTTTTGGGGGTAATCTTCCCTCATGCGAAGATCTGTAAAAACCACAATTTGGCATCCAGGGGGTGGACATCTTGATCTGTTTGTTCTTCTTTTTCTTGATTCTTTCCTTTTGAATGTAAATTCTATGAGCTGCTCTCTCCTTCAAATGCTACTCCGCTCTCACACAGTGCAGGCATCGTCCATGAGCTCTTTTTCCTACTTTCACTCTAAACAAAACTTTACTTCCACTTTCCATTAAAGGGTATCTAATTTTATTCATCTTAGTACATTTATAAAGTATTAGAATAAACATGAAATAATTTTGACTCTCATAGCACGTATGTAGGAAAATTCACAACAAAAAAGATCAAAACCCCAATCAACCCACAAACTAAAACCACTGGCAGGTGAGAGGCAAAGGTCGTTTTCTCACAATAGGTAAATGGCAGAGAATCCTCATGAGATATACACAGATGTGACCCAAAGCACAGTGCAGACAATTGACCATTGAGAAAAAGAGAGGCATTTCCATGGCAACAGAAGAGAAAGAGTTTTTTTCCTTGACCTCAAGGGGACAAAGGTGTACAGATTTTGGCAGATCAAGCTCAAATTGCTGTGGTCATATTACGGTGTATAATACAATATAAGAAAAGTCTTTTTTGTGTGACTAACTATATGACTTCACTGATCTCAACTGTGTCAGGAGCTAATCTCGCTGCCTATGTGTTTTAAAGGAAACACCACTGTCCTAATAAATGTCAGGCACTAAGCTAAAGCAAAGTGCTTCTGCCAAAGTGCTTCTGCATATAGTGAGCTCACAGTCATCCCCCAAAACATATTAGCCTAAGAGATGTGTCCATGAAGAGATACATGATTTAGAGTACTGGCTGGAAGTACAGCCATATGATACATTCCTGTGCTATGTGTTATTGCTTGGAGTGATTTAGCTTTGGAAGACAAAGATCAGTCTCTCAGATGCTTTTCAAGGTTGAAATGCCGTGATATTAAAATACTCAGATTTGGGGCAAATATATAAAGTATGTTCTCAGTTATGGAATTATCCTCCCAGCTAAAGGAAAGCACTATGGAAATAGGAAGGAAATTGCCTGGAAAAAGTCAGTAAAGTAATGGTAGTGATTCTTTATTTTGCCCTACCAGAGGAGCAGACAGAAGGATCTATGTGTAGATCTCTACAGAGAAGAGAAACTGCACGGGCTCTAGCGTATCCCAGGAAAGCTCAAGTCTTTGTCAGTGTTTCCACTGAAGTGATGCAGTGCAGATCCTGCCTTTCTTGCAGGGTGATGTGTGTGGGTTCTGATATGGGGCAAGCTTTTCCATTATATCCTCTCTACTTGATTCTTTTAAATTTTCACAGCAAGAACACATTCGGGTAGAGCTTTCATATTGAGGGACTTGATACTGAAAGAAAGAATTATCATATCTATGACACCCTACTTCCTACTTTTACAGTGTGAATTGAATAAGCAGCCTGAATTGGTTGGAAAACAATACAAAGTTGCTTTCCTTTCCTAACTCTTCCTTCTATTTTATTCAAAATGCTGTCATTTCTAGGGGAAAAAAAATAGGAGAGAACTTTGTGTGTAGGTTTAGAGAGAAGAATTATGCACAATTGCCAGACACCCACCATTTTTATCCAGAGAGGCTGTATTTGAACTTAGAGCTCTATAAAACAAGATTCTGAATTTGGGGCACAGACAATGGTAAACTAATAGAAGTCAGAGGAGGCAGGACAATGATAACTTTCAATGAACAGTTCAATGGAAGCAAGACAATAATCCAAGGGATTATCAAAATTGAAATCAGAGTCACTAGCAAGCCACTGACCAATATCACCAGAGGGCGTATTTTGCTCTTTAAATTTTAAGTAAAAGTATTTGCCTCTTATGCAAACAGAAAAAGCTCTATAGTCAAATAGAGGTTTTATTTTGAAGTCTTCTATTTACAAGGCCAATTTTATCCTTCCCCTGTTTTCTTTTCCATTAAAGGATCTAATGACTTCAGTGGGTTTTGCTGTGTTGTGGATCCATTGGCGTGTGCATGCACGCACGTGTGTGTATGTGTGTGTGTGTCTTGTGTGTGTTTTACATGAATAATATATGTACATACATTGTACATTAACTGGCACACAAATATTCGTTAAATGACAAACTTAATCTTTCCAACATAAATTCTGAAAATAATATCATTTCTCAAGAACTACAGAAGATGAATATGAACTCAGACATAGAGAATGTTTTATTCAGGAATAAGTCAAAAGAAAAAAATCAATCTATTTCAAGTTTAAAAAAAGCTTTCATATTGATACTTGGAGATTTGCTAGATGATTACAAAATGCATATAGGTAAAGAGTAAAAAAAAGTCCCTTTTATGATTTTGCTTACAGCACAGTAATTATGGGGAACCCAGTAATTTCAGATACATGCAGAATTTAAACAGATCACTGCAAAGTGCTCAATATCTCTTCTTTTTATTTTATTCACTTATTTACTTGGTACAGGGTCTCATTGCGCAGCTCAGACTCATAGTGATCATCCTGTCTCAGCCTCCCCAGTGCTGGGATCGTACAGGTGCATCACACACTCAGTTTTGGTGGCTGGCACAGTGGGCCAAGGGGTGCCAGGGCTGGAACAGCATGTGGCACTGGGGATGGAACCTGGGTCCTTGCATTTGCCAGGCAGATGCTATCTGCCCAGCCCTCTGTCCCTTTCCTGCATGTTCCCTAGAGCCCAAAACAATGCCTGTCCTTAGCACAGCTTCACATGGAACTCTGTGTATCAAGGGTCCTACAAAACATAATGCCCAGGTTTCTCCCTTTTTAGTTAAGTAATGTTTCAGTAGTTTAAAGAGAAAAATTGGTAATATGAAACAATGCAAGATAAAACTTTAGCTATAATAAACAATAATAACTTTCCCCTACATGTGACTTTTTACCACAGAAAACAAGTTAGAGCTTTTCTTCTTAGTGCTTAATATAGTTACAGTTAAATAATTAACTGTGTATAATTTACTTAATAT
>NW_004524581.1:4258072-4263338 GCF_000260255.1 Octodon degus | reverse complement strand
TCTCTGTCTGTCTCTCTGTTTCTCTCTGTGTCTTTCTGTCTCTGTCTCTTTCTGTTTTTCAGTCTCTCTGTCTTTCTGTCTCTCTGTCTCTATCTCTCTGTCTGTCTCTCTTTTTCTCTCTCTGTCTCATCCTTTAGGCTTTAACCTTTGCTTCTTTTTCATCACAAGTTTCTTTATTCATCTTGTATTTCCCCATTTTGCTTAGAACTCGTTCACTGCTGAGATAAATTGCCCAATAACTACAGGTGAAAGGGCAACAGGCTGGCTTTGGTGCACAGCCTCAGAAGCTTCAGTCTGCATTCTGTTAGCTTTAATGAGATACTGTGTGGCAAAAGAGTAGGCAGAAGCAAGCTGCTCATGCTCAGGCATCAGGAAGCAGAGTGAGGAGAAGCAGAAGAGAGACGTGCCCTTCGTGGTCACGCTGCCAGGGAGCTGCCTTGTAGGAGCCACCATGAGTTGCATACAGACCAGGGGATGGAGAAGGAAGAAAATCAGAGACACACAGGATTGGGTTAAAACATGGGGGCCGGGAAGCTTTTGTCTCCCTCTGGCAAAGAGTCCTGAGTGAGGGCGGGTGAGGTAGCTCAGCAGCACAAGTACCTGCCTGGCAAGCGTAAGGTCCTGAGTTCCATCCCCAGCACACACAAAAAAGAGCCCTGCATGACTGGCTCACCCTGCCTTTATTTACTGGGCCACAGCACCAAGCAGTTAGGGCATCACAACCACCCATGGTAAACTAGAGGACCTGAGTGGCATCAGCTTTCCCCAGAACCCAGGGCCTGTCGGTGCGCTTGCATGCCTCCTGTGTCCTGTGCGCTCCCTGCAGCGGCCACTAGCCCTGACATCCTGCTGCCTGCTCTCCTGCACCGCCTCTTCTGAGCACTGACCCTCTCTCTCGACTTTGTGAAGCTATGATTTAAAGCAGATCATTCTACTACTGATTGTAGAACACCCCCCCGTGAAAAAGCAATCACCTCGCAATAGCCTCACCTCTGGACACAAGACCTTTCAGGGGACATTCTACGTGTGCACCATAACACTGAATCTGCTTCCGTGGCTCTACATCTCCGAGTTTTCCTGTTTTTCAATCAATGCTGCTTGCATTTTTATTCCCATATCACTAAATGCCTAGAATGATATTTACTCACTAAATCAGTAAGTTTTAATTGAAACGTACAATCATGGGGCCTGGGAGATAGCTCAGCTGCATAAGTGCCTACCTGACAAACACAGGGTCCCAAGTTTGATCCCAAGTGCCAAAAATAAGAAAATAAAAAAATAAAATAAAACACACAACCAGGAGAGACATTTTCTCAAATTTGCTAACATATGAATTTCTCTAATGGGTAATTATTTTTAGTTAGGTTATTGGTCCATGTACTGCTACTATAAAAAAATACCTGAGGCAAAATACTTTATAAATTAAAAAATACATAGCACGCAGTTTGAGGAGTTCAATAGCATGGTTGTTTCTCCCTCTCACGATGTTTCTAGTGCCCCAACCTTCTAAAGCTTCAGTGGGCGTCTCATTTGATATTTGAAGGTTAGAGGGTTAGGACACTGGAGACACCCTGAGAGGGTAAAACAGCATGATGAGACAAGAAAAATGAAGAGGGGCAGTGTCGCTCATGTGTAACCACTCATCTCATGGAGCTAAGAGCTACTTCATTCTTCCCCTCACAGCACTCAGTGACATCCCCCACCTGCTCCATCACTTCAGGGACTCACAGTCTCCTAGCATCCCCATCCTGGGACTAAGCCAGCTCCTGAGAGACAAATCCCTTCTGGACTGTGACAGTCACTTTCCCTGATTAGGTGATGTGGCTACAGTTCTGCTGCATGCAAATGTTCTCTTGAAAGTGTTACAGATTTTGAATCACAAGTCACAAAGGTGAGCCTCAAACTGTGCTCCACTGGTTCACCCCCTGCTTTTTCTCAAATATCAAATGAGAAGTCCACTGGAGGTGAGAGGGTTGGGATGCTAGAACATTACCTAGCTCATCAGCCACTTTCAGCACAGGTACGGGATAAAGCATTCATTGGGTTGAGTAGTAGTCCTGAGGCCATGACCTTTGCCAAGATAGTACTTCTGAATATTTTGTGATTAAGGTGACTGTGTTATAAATTGGGGTACAAAGGAAGGTGTTTTGAAATGCAGATATTTTTTATTGCAAAGTTCCCTTCACTTTGTGAAGCAGTTAATAAATGCAAAATCTTGCATTTACAGCTCATCAATATCTTTTGTCAACTTCCACGCCTGAGTGAGACTTTAGAAAGATAAAGAGGAAAGGAAACAGCGCTATACTGTGAGAAAATGATCAAACCACTGCATGCTATTACAATATTAACTGCTATTTTAAAATGTTTGCAATGAAATTCAAGCATTTCACTAATTATATATTTTATTTTATAAGTATAGTGATTAGAAGTAAAAGCCATCTGAGTAACAAATTAGTTTTACAGGTAATGAAAGAAGGGTCAAATAGTGAGTGTGGTGCCTAAGGACACAACAGAGAGCAAACGCCATAGCTGGAAATTCGGCTGGGATTTGGGGATTCTTGTCATTGTCTGCTTGATTTTGTATTTTTTAAATATAGATATCTCATAATTCATTTTCTCTGACATAGAACACTGCTATTTTAAGGATTTTATTCTTCAATATAAATGATGTACAGAAATGTGGTAGCACATTAAAAAAATCATAATGTGAAGGAATATATCTACAATCTTATGTCCTAAGTTATCAATCAAGTCTTAAAGGTAAGAAATTGAACTATAAAAGGATAAGTAACTTGGTATGTAATTTTTCTCGGGAAATAGCGTAATAAAATTTAAAGTCTTTTTTCTGAAGATCCTAAATTTTAACCATAAAATAATGACCCAGTTTTATTTAATGATGTTTTATTTCCTTTCCAAAGCCTCCTGTAGATAGCTTATTTGCGTGAGGATAAAGCACAAGGGCTGACATCTCCCTTTTGCCTCTTACTGAGATAGCAAAGCTCTGATCAGGAAGCACAGCATGGCTGTTGTTTTACTTGTAGGTTTGGCCATCTTCCTCCCTGGTCTGTAAGCTTTGGATAAGTAGTAAACGTTCAATTGCTAACATCCATTCTTTTAAAAAAAATAGTAATTATTCCTTTAGTGAAAATGTCTTTTACAGTCATTGCATTTCATCTTTCAGGACAAAGCCTTTTTAAAGAGATCAGATTTTGTAGTGTAAAGAAGAAAACATTAATGTGATAAAGAGAAATCCATTAGTAGTTCAGAGGTTAAATATTCTCCGAATGTCCAATTGTCCATACAAATTCAAATGCTTACTCCAGAGATAATAATTTCATAGTACCATAAACTAGAACTTGTACTGAAAAACACTTTGTATGCCTTTTGGAGAAACTTACAGCTAATTTATTAATTGTATGAAGACTGTAGAATCTATCCTGAGTGAAAAGTCTAATGGTTTTCTGCTGGGTAAATTGGACAAAGGCAATTTAAATGCAATAACTAGAAATTATGGCATTTTAACAGTGTATTGAATTGAAAAATAAGGAAACACTGCAGCATCCATAAAATTCAAAAACTAATGTTAATATTTTGTCTGTTTTTTCAAACTTATCTCAGCTACCTTATCTTAAACCTCTAAAACTGTGATCAGTAGTCACAGGCTTTTGAATCTATTTTTCAGTGTAGTTACAGCACAAGAAAATTCGCTACCATGCGCATCAGCAAAATCTTTCTATAGTGTGACAGCCAGCCATTCTTCATTAAAATACTTCACATGTGGGTGCAGCTGCAAGATGTGACAAAACCAACTGTTCTGTTGTCTTTATCAGTGAAGCTTTCTTTTTTTGGTGGTACCAGGGATTGAACTCAGGACCTTGAGCTTGCCAGGCAGGCCCTTATTCTACTGAGCTATCTCCCTGGCCCCAAATGAAGCAAACTTTTGATTCCCTTTGTACTTATAATCTAATATAAAACAACATTTTTTTCACTAGACTTTGACTTATTTAAGTTCTTCACTTATTATTCTTAATTTTTTCAAATATTTAGGACCCTTTTTTAAAATTGAGAGTATACTGAATCTTCATACGTATTTATGTTATTATCTATCCTTCCCAGGTGGATGTTATCTGAACATTGATATTAGCTCCTTTAATACCCCACTTTTGTCTTCACAATAAGATGAAATAGATGACCTATTCAGAATGTGTACCTACCTGTCAAATATTTTATGCTAAAATAAGTGATGACAGCACCTGCTCTAGAAACCAGGTAACCTAGAAAAGGTAGGAAAGGGGCAGAAAGAAGCTGCCATTTTCTTCTGCTTGCTTTTGATGTCTTTTACCTGTCATGATCTGCTTCTCCTCTGTGAATGCTCCTGCCATGCCACCCTCCCTTGGAACTGACCAGCGGTGTGCCTCTACAACCCGTGAGCCTAATGCACCTTTCCTCTGTTAAAGGAAGATAAAATAAGTGATGAGAATTGTGATGAATACACAAAGAAGAGGTAGAGCTTTGCAGGAGTTAAGTCACCAGTTCTGTGACACTCATACCTTCAGTGACCTCAGTGACTTGTATTTTATTAGCAATAAAATAGGAATTTGTAAGTAGTCAGAGAGAGAGAAATTTGGATTCCCAACATAGAGCTTTTCCAGTCTTTTGTAGAAAAAACATGCTGGCTTTTTGTCCCATGGCCAAGTAGGAAGTTAGTTCATATAGACTAGGACAATTTCAGGGTAAAAAGTAATGGCTGGGCTGGCCAGATAGCTCAGTGGATTAAAGCACCTCCTTAGGCAGATGGAGAAACCAGGTTCGATCTGCAGCCTGCCATGTCAGCCCTGACCCCGGGGAACACTGAGAGGGGTGACTGAGACCAGGAGTGATGGTGCACACCTGTAATCCCAGCACTTTGGAGGCTGAAAACAGGAGGATCACTGAGTCTGATCCATGTAGTGAGACCCTGTACTAAATACATAAAATGAAAGAAAGAAATGGCTATCCTTCCCTTGTTGAGTTCCAGAAATTCAACATTATACCTGTCATGCAGTGAAACTTCAACACCAGTTTTAGGGGGCTTGATATGTGTCCTCAAGAATTTGAAGATAAATGCCCTGGCAAGCGCAAGGGCATGAGTTCAATTCCCAGTTCCGCAAAAAAAAAAAAAAAAAAAGAGCTTGAAGATAAAGCCAAGCATGGGTACATCATGCATGTGACCTGCTTCTTCTTTTCAAAACAGCAAAGTTGACTGCTTCTTTCTGTTGGCTAGCGA
>NW_004524581.1:4252691-4257852 GCF_000260255.1 Octodon degus | reverse complement strand
CTGTTTTCAGCCTTCACAGCGCTGGGATTACAGGTGTGCAGTGCTATACCCAATCTCGGCCACATGCTCAGCATGCCCATGGGGTGGGACTGGCACTGCATGTGGTGCTGGGGATTGAACCCTAGCCCCTGTGTTTGCCTAAGCAGGTGCTTAGTCTGCTGAGCTATCTTTCTATCCTGGGAATTTTTTCAATGGCATGTTTAAAGGTAGCTAGAAGAGAGAAAAATTCATTTCTCCCTTTGCACCAATACATATAATGATAAATCCAGTGTAAGCCTTTACACAATTATGAAATTTTGCCTGGGTGGTAGCAGATGCTTGTTATCCTAGCACTGGGAAGGCTGAGGTAAAAGGATTGTTGGGAGTTTGAGACCAGCCTGGGCTACAAAGTGAGCTCAACAGTGGTCTAAGTGCCTGCTCAGCACATGCAAGGCCACCATTTGCTCCTGATACCACATGCTGTGCTGGCCCAGGGAATACCTTGCCAGCCACTGAAACCAAGTGTGGAGGCACGCACCTGTAATCCCAGCCCTGGGGAGGCTGTGACAAGAGGATCACTGTGAGTCTGAGCTTCACAGTATGACCCTGTACTGAATAAATAAAAAAATTGTCTCAAAAAAGAAAAAATGAAAAATAAAAAGAATCATGAAATCTTCACCAGGACCTATTTACTTATATAGTCATAGTACTTGTTTCATTTTTATTGATGGCAAAGAATTAGGACCTAATCCCATCTGGGCCGTACTTTCTAAGGAAAGTCATAACATAGCTAGAGGCCAATGAGAGCTCGAACAGGGTGAAGTGCATTGAATCACAGATTTGGATATAAATTTTGCTTTGTTGATCTTGAAAGACTATGAAAATCTCCATGTTTTTCAAGCATGCTGTTCATTTTTGGGGTTGAGATACTGCATGTATGCCCTGTTATGCCAGTATGTGTGTGAGTGATGGACAAGGGTTCATGTTTTATTGTTTAAGTAATACTATTTCAAGAACTAAATTGTGCCTTGGGAGATCCATATCCCAAAGTAGTAATTTTAACATTCAGTTGAGCTAACTGAGCTGATAAGGTAAACATAGAACTTGTAGATTGTTGTTTTCCTTTGATTATAAAGAAGACTCAGTGCTTAAGGTTTCCATGAAAGCTGGTTTCCATTGTGTATGTGAAAATGTTGCTTATAAAAATGTGCTAATTATACTAAGGAAGGTCATCCCCAAATTGTTGTGTTTTTTATTAATTTTTCTTTCCTCTGTTACATCTTCATCCACGGTTTCAGGAATTGCTCCAAAATGATTATGAAATAGATAAATAAAATTATAATGGGACTTTATATGTACAGAGCAGAAGGTTAATTGGCTGGAAAAATGAAAATTGGCATTGGGTAGTTAGAGTTTGTTATTTTGGAAAACAAGACAGAAAATTGTTCCCAATAGGACCTTTTATATTTTTGTTCAGTAAAATAAAATCAAAAGAACCAACCTATACACAATAAAAAACATAAAAGTATACTTTTTATTCAATGATTCATGACTGTTCACTTAATTTGACAAGGAAAAAGAAAACAATGATTTATAAAACCTAATTTCTTATTTCATCTTTTTATATTTGTCTCAGGTACTCTTCTCTTGTTGCTGGGACAAATATCTGACACCCAAAATGAAGGAAGGAAAGGTTTATTTAGCTCACAGTTACTGGAGGTTTCAGTTCATCCTCAGCTGGCTCCAAGGCAGAGCCGCACAGGGCATAGAGCAACCTTTCATGGCGGTGGCAAAGAGCAAGAGAACAAAATGGACAAGCAGCAGCAACAGTGGCAACAGAGAGGAAGTCGGTCTCTTTGTCTATCTTTTGTTACATTGAGGCTCTCCACCATAGCTGGGGGAAGTACTCATACCCATAACCGCAGCCACACTGAAATCCATATCCCAGTGGATCTTGAGTTAATCTCAAACTCTAGAAGTGCATGGCCCATGACTGCACAAGGCTTTGGGGGGACAACTAGACAAACCATAAGAACATTCAAGTGATGGCAATATAATTCAAATTTTCTTCTTTTTTTTAATCCATAAAATAAGAAGTCACGTGTTATGATTTACATCTAAAATCCCCGTACGAAGCTCCCACATGTAGACAGAGCTTGTTTCGAAGGGGTGGGTTTCTGCGGTTATCACTGAAAGAGTGAATTCTGGTTCCTTCCTTCTCCCTCAGCTTCTGGCTTCATGCAGGGAGCAGCTCCCTCTGCAGTGCCACGCTGCCCCGACCCGTCTACGTAGGAACCAGCTGGGCATGAACTAACTCCAGAGAAACAGTGATGCAACATAAGCCTCTCCTTTAAATCATTACATCCAGTATCTGTGCCCACCCCAGGCAGGCTAAACAAAGCTCCCAAGGAGAGCAGAGTAGCTACATTTGTTCAATGTTCCTTGACTGTTCCTTGAAATTAACCATGGCAACACTTGTTTCTTATTCTGTGTCCTTCTACACAGTGTCTTTAAGGTAATTCACTTTTTATTCTCATTTTGTTGATATTGTTTGAAAAATAGCGAGGCATTATACCTTACCAGAGAGCCAAAGACAACGAAATACATAAATTAATTGACATTATACAGAACGCTTTCAAAGTAAAAGCTATTGTACGATGTAAGTCATTTCTCATTTTGTTTGCAGCTTGTAGCCCTCACTATATCAAATCCCTTCTTCCATGATCTTTATTTCAGATAAATTTTGTATGTTCTTTAAGGGAAAATCCATTTAGATAACATGCATAGGAAGTGTAGCAGCAAATTAAAATTTTAAAAGTTCTGGGATCAGGAAACCTTAGAAGTCAAACTAAAGAAAAACAAAAGGGAAACATCTTTACATAAGGTTTCCCACAAAACAGTCACAGCATCTTTTTTTTTTTTGGTGGTACCAGGAATTGAACTCAGGACTCTGTTCTTGCCAGGCAAGCACTTATTCTACTGAGCTGTCTCCCCAGCCAGTCATAGCATTCTGTATCTCTTTGAAGGTGACGAAGCTCACTTTAGGCTTCTGGATGTGCACAGTGCTTTGTTTCTAGGCAGCCTAAGTTCTTTGCTTTACCTTGAATGGATCAACTTATAAAAGCAGCAGCCTATTTCTGTTATCTCAAGACCTACTGGCTACTGAAATGTAATTGTCTTACAATAGTGACATGGCCCCTTACCACAAAAGGTAAGGTGGGAGTCAGCTCTGGAATCCATGCATACAATATTTCCAGATAATAAACAGAAGATTAAATATTATTGAACATAGAAACAAGTTTTCATTTACTGTTCAATGCATTTCTTTTGGGTTTGCTTTTATAATGAATTGGTCAATTACTGTTGAAAGTATTCATTATGGAAAAATTACCAAGGGGCCGGGGAGATAGCTCAGTAGAATAAGCAATTGCCTGGCAAACACAGGAAGCACAGGGTCCTGAGTTCAATCCCCAGTACTGAAAAAAAAAAAAAAAAGAAAAAGAAAAAAAAGGAAAAGAAAAATTACCAAGAAGGTCATAAATGCATGTTTTTGTATCTACGAGTGATTAGTGTCATAATGCCTTTATCTCTAAAAACATAGATATTTAACTCTTGGTTGATAAAGCTACACAGTAGAGAAGTAATTAGAAAATATTTTCAACCCAGTATTGGCTGTGCATGGTTGTCAATCTGGCACATATAGACGACTTACTATTTAGCCAAAATTGTCTATCATTAGATTTCAAATAGATCATTTAAACTTTTTTTTCTTAATAGACTTATTTTTTAAAATATGGATATAATGTTTTTACTTAACTGGAAAACAAAACCACACATGATTGTGGAAATTATGCAGCAATTACCTATCATTAAATCATGGTATATCTCTCAGTGCAGTCTTCAAGTTTCCAGAGAGCTTGAGGGCATTTCTTTAAGGTCAGATTGGCACTTGTTTGAGTTGCTTTCTCATCACCAGACACAATACACTTTGTTACACTTCCTCAGACACATTACAGCACTCCCGCAGCTCTCAAGAGGACAGGCTTATCTTGGCTCTCAGTTGGTAGAGGTTCAGTCCACTACTGGCTGGCTCCAAGGCAGGGAAGAATGGCAGAGGGTGTTGGGCGGGATAGCTCAGTGGACTAAGCACCTGCCTAGGTAAGCACAGGGACCAGGGTGCAATTCCCAACTCCACATGTTACACGGGCCCCACCCCTGTGTGTACTTAGCCAGCCACAGAGACTGGGTATGGTGGCACACGCCTGTAATCCCAGCCCTGGGGAGGCTGAAAACAGGAGGATCACTATGAGTCTGAGCTGTGTGGTGAAACCCTGCACGAAATACATAAAATAAGAAAAGAAAGAAAGAAACAAAGAAAGAAAGAAAGAAAGAAAGAAAGAAAGAAAGAAGAAAGAAAGAAAGAAAGTAAGAAAGATAGATAGAAGAAAAGAAAGGCATAGGGGAAACATCAAGACCTGGCAAAGGAGAGCAAAAGCCAGACAAGCAAGGAGTTATGGAGAAATCCTTCCAGGCAACACCCCCTGGATCACCTCCTCCAATCAGCTTTAACCTCCAACATCACTTGTAGCTACACACTCCTGTGGATCAGTTCTCTAAGGAGTACATTTGGTCTCCAAAGCCCTACCTATGAGTGCAGGAGGCTTTGAAGGGACATCGAGAGATAAACCACAACAATATTGCTTTTCTCAAGTATGATAATAAATGTGACTTAAAAATCAAAAGAAAATCCTGGGCAAATATACATATTTCTAGGAATATTTATAGAAAAGTGCTGACTTTCTGATTTCAGCAACTGTTTCTTTTTTCTGTGGACAATATTCTGGTACTCAATTTTTAGGCACATAATTTCTTCATTTTTTTCAGAAATATTCTCTTTTACTCTACACCATAAGATTAAATTCAGGAGAAACCCAAAATTTCTGTTTTTAAAGAAGTATAACCTCTTCAAAAAACATAAATATAAAATTAAAGCTGCCTTAATAAACAGAATTAACTCTTATGCAATTGCTTTGATTGTAAAGGCTAAAATATGAGAAAAATTTATTCAAAACAGTAATACATAATGCAAACTACTGTACAGATAATCTGTTTATCCTCTCACTAAAAGTTTTCAGTTTGATGTGCTAATGATTTCTTTCTTTCTTTCTTTCTTTCTTTCTTT
>NW_004524581.1:4245101-4246496 GCF_000260255.1 Octodon degus | reverse complement strand
AAGAAGAATATATGCAGTGTATTATTTGTTGAAATTGTCCTTCCGATTTGATTTGAAACTGTCTC
Organism: Octodon degus; assembly: GCF_000260255.1. Lineage (NCBI taxonomy): Eukaryota > Metazoa > Chordata > Mammalia > Rodentia > Octodontidae > Octodon > Octodon degus. The sequence continues at coordinate 4,246,431 of NW_004524581.1, read as the reverse complement.
ATTGCTATCTGTTTATCAATAAAACTTTGATAAAAAATTCAATCAACTAGGAATGCTATGTTTTATCTAAAATGCTAACCAGAGACATCAGCCAACTCTGTTGCTGCCCTCTGACATTGTCACCATTTGGTAAATAGGGGGTGCATCTTTCTAAACCACCATAGTCAGCCACAAGCCAATGTCTGTCCTCTGGAAAGAGGCACCACTTTAGAGGGTGAACTGCCAGTAATATGTGTTACAGAGGTGTTTAGTAAGAAGTCGACCAGGAAGCAGTCCCCAGGGGGTTGCTGTTTCCTAAGATTGTGAGAAGGCTGTGTGACCCTGAGGAGGTGGCTCTGAATAATCATCTTTGTTTTGTCAGTTCCCAAAGTGATGTTTACTTAATATTTTACAACCCAGTTTTTCTTTTTTTTTTCTGTCCTCCTTCTCATTCTTCTTCTTTAAATTTAAGGCAGAGTCTACAGTGTGTACAGGGTCTCACCAAGTGGATTGACTCATAATGATTCTCCTGTTTTCAGCCTCCCAAGCGCTGGGACTACAGGCACACACCGCCATACCCAGCCTCAATTGCCAACTCAGTGCACCCTGTGGGGTGGGGCCTCACAGCAGACTGGGGATCAAACCCCAGCCACCGTACTCTGTGAAAGCAGGCGCTTTAGTCTGCTGAGCTATCTGGCTAGCCTAAGCATTCCATTCTGATGAAAGTGAAAGACATTAAAGTTATTGTATTTATTGTGGAAAGGCAACTAGATGAATGCAACTCAGTATTGTATTATATAGAAATACCTGTAAAAAAATCTTAAATGACCCAGGCATAAAGGATTTGTTTGGACAAGTTCTCAGAAATGAGAGAACAAGGCGAAAGAAATAAGTCTCAGGAGAGCCAGTGGATAACTCAGTGGTCTAACGAGCCTGCTTAGGCAAACTTAGGCACGTGCGGGGGTCTGCAGTTCGATCCCCGGCACTACATTCCATGCCAGTCCTGCCCTGAGGGTGGGCTGAGCTGGTCAAAAATTAAAAGAAAGTTGCAGGAGAGTAGCTTACTTAAAAAAGGGGATTATTATATGCTTAATAACCACAGGATGTACCACACGCTCCAAAACGAGAACCCTTGTAGTAAAATTCTGTGCAGCATCCAAGCATTATGTTCACACACAATCAAACTGGATGTAAACCAAACTTTGACCTCTCATGATTATTAATTTTAAGAAATGGTACTTTTAAAAATACTTTGCTTATGGGCTGGTGAGATGGCTCAGTGGTCTAAAGCACCCACTTAGAGCAAGCTAAGCTAAGCAAAGCACAGGGACTACGGTTCAATCCCCCAGCA
>NW_004524581.1:4241328-4245001 GCF_000260255.1 Octodon degus | reverse complement strand
GTGGAACTGGGGATTGAACTCAGGCTCTTGCGCTTACCCAGGAAGCACTTATTCTACCGAGCCATCTCCCCAGCCCCTAATGATTTTTTTTCTTTTTGTAGTGAAGTTGGTACAGGGTTTCACTATGAAGCTTGGACTCATAGTGATCCTGTTTTCAACCTCTGCAGAGCTGGGATTACAGGTGTGTACCACCATGCCTGGTCTTGGTGGCCAACTCAGCATGCCCCGGGGGCAGAGCCAAGCATGTGGTGTCCAGGATTGAACCTTGGTCTCTGTGCTTGCCTAAGCAGGCACATAGTCCACTGAGCTATCTCATCAGCCCTTTAATGATTTTTGACATTCCTATGAACTGTCAACTCTTGTACATTTGTTTTGGAATTCTGTCAACTCTGCAGGGCCTACCACAATGTATATTCACTGCCTTCCTCCAATAAGAGGACCTCATTGGAAATGAGGATTATCTTTGTAATTCCTGCCACATGGAAATAACTTTTAGTTAAAAAAAAAAACACTGCATTTTAGAATTTACCATCTCTACTCGGGCTCCATATTATCTATCCAGGAGGAAGAAAAAAGTATAGTTTTAACTATGACAGGACTTTATGGGTTCTGTCTTCAGCTCCATTAGTAATAACTGTTCTGCATCATTGAGATAGCTCAGTGGATTAAATGCCTGCTTTGGCCAGTGTAGGGACTAGGGTTCGAGCCCTGGTCCCTCATGCTGTGCGGACCCCTTCTTGGGGGTGCGCTGAGCTGGCGAATGCATCTGCATATGGTGGTGCACGCCTGTAATCCCAGTACTGCAGTGGCTGAAAACAGGAGGATCACTATGAGTCCAAACTGCATAGTGAGACCCTGTACTAAATACATAAAATGGGGGGGGGGGGAAAGTATTAACTGTTTTTTCTTCATCAAGTGGTACCCTAAGTCTCCCTGTGCAGATCAGAGTGGAGGTAGGTAGAGCAAAGACATGATTACATTTTGGGTAATATCTTACATTTTTACAATATGGTATAATTTTTTTTTCCAAAACTGATCAAATATTTGAATCTTAGATTTCCAATAGGTTGTGTATTTAATCATAAAGTTATATATGGTAAGTGCTACAAATCCAATTGGATCTCAAAAGTACAGTTTTTTAAGTATACTTCATGTTTGAAAGCAACACAGGAGGCAAGCTTTCCTTTCTCCATTCTAGCTTATTAAATCTGCAGGATAAGGAATGTGAAAACAAGAAGTAAAAGTGAAAAACATACATAAAAATCAATTAATTGAGCTACTGTGTGTGCTTGAAATCTGAATGCATCTTTTAAGAACTTCCAGAGCTGTAATGGCCGTTGGAGTAAAACTTCTCCAATCATGTGTTACTGCTATATATGCTATAACTTACTAGCATTTTAGAGAACCATACCATTAAAATAGGAGCTTTGCAGTTTTCTACTTTAGATTTTTATTTTGCCCCTTAATAAAAATATTTCCAAAAATATTTCACTTTACTAGTAGACCAGAACACAGTGCATGTGATGGTCATTATTTTGCCATTTGGCACTGTATGTAACTGTATTATTAAACCAAGGTGGCTTTACTCTCTTTACTTAAATTTAAAGGAGAAAAGGCATCATTAATTGAAGATGTTTGTTCTTTTTGAGTTAACATTTGAAATCCTGTTTATGATGTCCTTTCTTTTTCTTGCTGAATTTAATTCCTGCATACACTTTATTCTTTGTGTCTTTTTTATTTGTTTGTTTGTTTCCCTCTGGTTGCAGAATGCAAATGAATACACTTACAAGAATGTTGTGTTGCTCAGAATTGCAGATACCCAGAGCAGAGGTCAAAAATAAAGAAGCCTTTACTCTTTCCAGAGATACTTCTTAGTTATCTACATTTGGAGCTTTTCCTATGATAGAGCATAGGCAACACACACACACACACACACACACACACACACACACACACAAATAAATAATAAATACAAATTAAAAAAGGAAAGGAAAAAAGAATTAAGTACACTATTAGACAATTTCAGATGTTTTGTGAGACTAGCTTAAAATGTAGGTCAGTTAATTAAGGGGGCTTCAAGAAGGATTACTTTGGTTCAAATCTAAAACACGAGGAATGATTATCTGAAAGAAGAATCAAGTGGGAAAAGCAAAAGGAAGGCTGCAAGAACCCTGGAATGAAAGACTCTATGATGCAGAAAACACTAAATTGGCCACTGTATCTGGGACTTGCTCTGCTGAAGTGGGTTCTGGATTCTTGGAAGAGACAGAAATTATGTAGATTACTCAAGTACTCATCGGCAATGCTAAAGATTTTATTTTTAATCTTGATATCACTAAGAAACCTAAAGACTTTCAAAAACAAGAAATTCATACACACTAAAAGTAGAGGGGAACTAAGTACATTTGTATACTCACTCTCTCTGAACCTTTTCCTACTTGCAACGCCCCAGTGCACATATTTTCACTTGTTCATGTCAGTTTTGTCCTAAAAATAGATGTCCTCAGGAGTCTCACACACAGCATCCGAAGTGACACTTACTGACTGGTCAGTAAGATGAAACATGTTCTGTATCTGTACAGGGAAAACTGTAATGAACTTAGGTGTCTTCTCACCCTCTGACTTTGTTCTAAACAGAGGAATTGTCAGAAGCTCGTCCTTGGATAGTACTAAGGTGGCCTAGTAGTCATCCATTAAGAGTAGACCTACTTCTAGTCTAATTCTGCAGTGATTTTTATTTTATTCTAGCTCTTCGTCTATTTTTTAAAATATGTATTTATTTATTTGGTGCAGGGTCTCACTATGCAGCTCAGACTCATAGTGATCTTCCTGTCTCACCCTCCCCAGTGCTGGGATTATGGCATATAACACCACGCCTGGTTTCTGTGTCTGGCACAGCGTGAGGCCAGCACAGCGTGTGGTACTGGGGATTGAACCTGGGTCCTTGCACTTGCTAGGAAGATGCTTAGACCACTGAGCTATCTTCCCGGCTTTCTTCCTCTACTTTTAAGAAGACAGCATGAAATGTGATTAGTAAAGTTTAGACATCAAATTTGTGTTACTGTTTGTATTATATTAAGTTATAGTTCATGCTATTAATATACAAGCATAAAGCATTAAAGGAATATGAACAAATATACAAAAGGATCAATCTACTATGTACAGGAAAATATTTCTGCACTGCATTAAGATCCCATAAGTAGACTGTGATGGATACATGTACGTATTCACTAATCTTCTTATTCCAAGTGAGGAAGGCAGATGTGGCCAGATGGTTATATATAATGCAGGTATAATTGCAGTAAGGTCGTCAGATTTAGTGAATAGAAGCACAGGATACATAGTCAAATTGGGATTTTTAAATAAGAAGTCATGCAGAACATATGCAATCATAAACATTTCATGGGCTGTACCTTCCTTAAAACTCAAACAGCTGCCGACTTCTGGGAACCCCCAGACCCAGTCCTAGCCCAGGTCCGGTGAGTGTGTGGAGAGCTTCCTGCTACCATGCGCCAGCGGGACCAGTCTCAGCCCAGGCACAGCATGGGCTGGACCCTGTCCCACCCCCGCGGGCCGCCCCCCACCACTCCGCAGTACCTCCCCTACCCCTCCCACCGAGTAGGAATTTCTGCTGACTTCCGGGAACCCCCAGACCCAGTCCTAGCCCAGGTCC
>NW_004524581.1:4228665-4233154 GCF_000260255.1 Octodon degus | reverse complement strand
CCAGCTCAGCCCACCAGGGGGCGGGGCTGGCTGGCATGTGGTGCTGGGGGATTGAACCGCGGTCCCTATGCTCTGCTAAGTTTGTTCTAAGTAGGTGCTTTAGACCACTGAGCCATCTCACCAGCCCGAGTTTGGCACTTCTAAATATTCAACTAAGAACACTTCTGTTGCTCTTTGTATTGTTACATTCATGGGAACTAAATTGCTATGTTGTATATTACCTAACTTATTCCCAGCTTTCATCTACTTAAAGTAGATGAAAGCAGATATACTGTGATAACTGAAAAGGAAATCATTGCTCTGAAGAGAAGTGAATTCAAAGTCAAATTCCTCCACTACTGGAAAGATATGAAAACCTGCAGTAAGAATTATGGTGAAGGGGAGACTGTGTATTAGATGTAAAGATATTTAAATTCCATTTAAAAATGGTCCGCTTCCTGGTGGCTGTACCTTGAGCTGAGACAGCAGTTAGTCTGAAAGACAAGTGACCATGCATATGGTATTATGAGGTGTGTAGGAATGTGCTAGGGTAAAGCTAACTAAAGCAGCCAAGAGAGAAAATCTAAGTGAAGTCCCACATCCATGTAAGAAACAGAAACTTATCAAAACTTACCTTAGTGAAAGAGATGCTCAACTGAGAGTGTATACAGCTGTGTTCTGTGCAAAGAAATTGTGATCGTGATCAACAGCTATATTTCCCTCTGTTTCTTGGTCTACCTGGTGCCTGGTGTCCATTCACCTGCTCTTCCTGAGACAGGACTCCTTGTTGAGCTGTTTTATTTACTCCCTCTAGGAGCGCTGTAGACTTGATGTTGCAGCAGCACCACTCGGTACCAATGGTGTTGGTCTGTTCATTTGAGACACCTGTACTGATGTGCTACACTATCCAGTCTTCTAAAAGAAACTTGTGAGTCATGTGCTTCTCCTTGAGTCAAGGATCCCTCCTTATTGTTTCCTGAACTGCACCCAGAAAGTAGGGTCATGGGGCACAAACAGGAACTGTCCTGAACTCTGCTTTGTCACGGTGGCAGACTAAGGTGGTCCAGACTCTATACGCTGAAGATAGTGATATGCAGTCTTCATACAGCACATTTTGAACTATAGAACATATGCCTGCCAAAGCTGAACTGCTAATGCTACTTTATCAAGTTCCCAATGAGACTGGGAAAGTTGGAACTTTCAGATTTTGTGTAGGAATATTTCCATTTGCTGCCCTAAAGGGGGAAACATCTTTTTTGTCTGCCTGAGGCTACATCGGCTTACGTGAAATCTTATCTCCTTCTGTCTCTCCACCTCCATCAACAAAATCATCCCTCTTCTTAAAAAAAATATCTGTCCATGTTTCCCCTCCAAGGATAAGTAGCAAATATCTTCCTCTGTTAGAGAAGATCAGAGTATAAACTGATTAACACTTCCTGATCTCTTTGCTTTAGATTAGAATTGCAGTAAATTCACATTCCAAGTCACTGATGTATCTCCTTAATGTGATGCCCTATAATCCAGTTCTTCTTACTATCTAAACCCTTCCCTGTGTATTTTCATCTTCATTTTTTGTCAAATTCATCTTACATTTAAATGCTAAGAAAAAAGAGAATAATAGTATGCAAGTGATGAATTTTGCCATCCAAGTATCCTCACTTTTTAGCTGAAAATCTTTGGCTAATGTAATAACCATAGAAAATGAGTTCATTGTCTCCTATTGATCAGTGACCCAGTTGAATCTGGTACAGGTCAGTTAAACCTTAAATGCATAAATATCACCAGACAATTAATCAATCAAAGTACATGTAAATCCTCCACCCATTACTGAAGCTTTATAGAAACTTTAGATAAACAATACTACCAAAGACAAAAAATTCATTGAGTAAAGCAGTGCTGAATTTGAGAAAAGTAAACAAATATGATCTATGCTTATAACTTCTTGGTTCATTACCCCATGCTGCTGCTTAATAATATTCTTTATTTTTTTTTCTTTTGTGGTATCGGGGATTGAACTCAGGACCTTATGGGATTGCTTTTGTTTTTGTTTTAGAAACAACAGAACAGATGAAAAAAGCATTTTGAAGCTACTTGTAGACTATTAGATCATACCTATGACTTGTCTCTGTTGCTCTAACACACAGGACTGAAATTCAGGGCAGAAGTTTGGGCTTATGTCACAATGCTAATCTACTTCCATCTATATTTCCACTAGCATATCAAATGGATAATCTGTATCAAAGGCAATTTTATTTTCTAGGAGATAGCTAGCATTGTCTAGCAGCATGTGGTTTTCACAATTTTATGGGAGGGGACATTACTGTCATCCATTAGGTGACATTTACCCACCCAGCCAAATAGCTCAGCAGATTAAAGTACCTGCAAGCAGGTGCAAGGGCCAGGAGTTCAATCCCCTAGGCCTGCTGTGCCAGCTGAGACAGCAATTGAAACTGGGCGTGGTGGCATGTGCCTGTAATCAGAGCTCCTGGGAGGCTGTTAACAGGCAGATCACTATGAGTCCGATCTAGTAGTGAGACCCTGAATGCTCTGTGGGTGCTTCCCTAAGATACAAAAAAAAAGGAAAATAAATTTTAAAAAGGAAAAATAAATAAATAGCGTCCAGAGATAGCTTTAAATATCCTATTATGTTCAAATGGTAAGGGGAATACAAGGGGAGAAAAGGGGAAAGAAAAGGAGAATTGAAGGGAAAAAAATGGAAACACAACTTTTGTAAATGTGGGGAGGAAGAAGGATTTATGGGAAGGGAGAGGATTGGGAAAAAAAGAATTAAGATATGTACAGATACAAATTCCCCATGATGAACATGGTAATTATGTGTGGCAAATGTATACTCATGAAAAATTTTAAGTGGCCTATCATGTGTATGACTTTATCTTCTTGATCCATTGAAGATTATTTCTGGCTCAGCACTTTAAATTGTTGTTACTTCATTATACAATATTTGTTTATGAAGTGCTGTCACTAACCATAAGCAACATTCTAGCAGCCAAATAGCCTTTATTGTTTATTATGTGTCAAGCCCTATTGTAAGATCTTTGCTTGCATTAATTCACTTTTTGTACTTTAATAAAAATAGGTTATATTATTATTCCTTACCACTATTTAATGAGTTAAACCATGAAATTAAGCACCTAGGAATTGCAGAAAAATATAGGGTACAGTAATGCAGACTGAAAGCCAGACATGTGATCTTTTTTATGAACTACCAATTTGAGAGAGGCACTCAGAATGCTGTTATATCCTATGATCATCAATGACTGCATTTCTATGGTTCTGTTACTAACAGGTTTATAAACATGTAGTATGTCTCATTCATGGCAACAGAATAGGGTTCCTTTTGCCATATTCAGACCTGTCATATTTATTGGCAAAGAAGCACTGGCTTTCCATTTGTGTTGGGAATTTTATGTATTGGGAGCAGGGTCTCATTGTGCAGCTCAGACTCATAGTGATCCTCGTTTCAGCTTCCCCAGCACTGGGATTACAGGCATGCACCACTATGTCTGATTTTAGTGGCCGGCTCAGTGTGCCCAAGAGTGGGGCAGGCTTGGCCTGTACTGCTGGGGATCAAACTCTGTTGCCTGAGCTTGCCTAGCAGGCACTTAGTCCACTGAGCTATCTTGCAGGCCCTTGTGTTGGGAAGTTTAGCAACTCTGTCAACTCTTAGTAGTGCTTCCCCATGTGTTCCTTCAACTAGAATCTAAGAATGCATCATTGCTTGTTCAACTATGTACTATTGACAGCTGTTGTCTCTGTTTTCATTTGTACTCTTTCTGTGGTATTCCCCAAACACCAGTCAAAGAGATCTCTTAAGAGCACATAATAAATCATGTTATTCTTCTGGTTAGAACCATCTTATTCTACCCATTCAACTGGATTATTACCCCAACTCCCTCCATAGTGTAACTTGTCACATGTTAAACTCCAGACCTCACCACATACAATTCTAGTCTCACTTGACTGTAGCAGCCAAATAGTCTTTTCTGTTGTTGTTGATCCTCAAGTGTCTTGAGTGGATTCTTACACCAACTCTTTCTTCTGCAGGAAGCATCCTGTCCTACTTTACTTGAAATTTCAACTTAAATACAATTTCTTTGGTATCTCATTGACTAAAGTTCTATGAAACAAAATATAAGAAAATCTGTAAGAGAACTATTGCTTTAGTTTTACATTCTCAGAAATAAGGCATGCTGCCCACCATATTAAGTAAATAAAATATGAAAGGTATACTACATATTTCATACTCATCCCTGTCCTGCAATTATTTTTATATCTATCACCTGTTGTCTGTTAAGACACATCTTAATATTTCCATTTAACAGCACACAAATTAGATGAGTTATTAGTCCATTTAATTGCTTTTATAGATCAAAGTGTTTGACTGCTAGCTGTTCATCAGCTCTATTTCCTTACCCTTAGTGGCTATAGGAAGATTTTCAACATTTAGGGTTTTTTTCTTTCTTTTTTCTCCTCCTCCTCCTCCTCCTCC
>NW_004524581.1:4223788-4228077 GCF_000260255.1 Octodon degus | reverse complement strand
AGATTCTGTGTTCAATCCATAACACCACCAAGAAAAGAAAAGGCAAATATTTATTATATTTGAAGACAGAAATGCAATACTGACTGAAATAGCTTTAATTTGAATTTAAGTATTGGAGAAACACTTTCAGGATAGGAAAATGAAATCTGCCCTGAATTCTTTTTATTTTTATTTTTATTTTTTTTTCTGAATTCTTCAACAAGTGAATTAGAGTCAACTAAAATTAATGAAGTTTGATTAAGTAAAGCAAGTTGTGCAGTTAAGATAATTTGAGCATGTACTCAAACCACCCTTCTGAAGGTCTACAAGAAGAAGTGAATGGGGGGGGTGGTGAAATAGTTCAGTGGACTAAAGAGCCTGCTTAGGCAAGTGTAAGGATTGTCGTTCAGCCAATGGCACCGCACTCCACATCAGCCCTGCCACCAGAGTGCTCTGACCTGGCCACAGAATCAGGGCTTGTTGGTGCATGCCTGTAATCCCAGTGCCAAGGAGGCTGAAAGCAGGAGGATCACCACGAGTACAAGCTGTGTAGTGAGACCCTGCAAAAATCAAATACACTAAAAGAAAGAAACCAATGTATATGAAGAATTTAGAGGCCAAACTATAAGCAAGTTAGAAAAAAAGAAGGGTTGCATATGATGGACCAAATATGACTGATTCAAAGATTAGAGTTGGACTTGAGTTGTTAATATCTGGGGAGAGAGAGAGAGAGAGAGAGAGAGAGAGAGAGAGAGAGAGAGAGAGAGTTCTAAAGATCATAAATTGCTCAGACAAAGAGTAGGATTTATATGGTGAAGTATTTCATTTTTGTCTAAGAAAATAATACTTTGTATGTCTAGTCAGAAATGTATACAAAAACCCTTTTTTCTCTACCTGTGACATTATCATTTATACTATACTTTCTTAATTTGATAGGTAAAATAACTACTTTTATAAAATTTCTATATAGGTACTAAGATATTAAAAAGATTTAATATTGTTTTTATTGTGCCTATAAATTATGCTCCAGAAGTATGGAATCCCTCACCAGTTTAACTTTCCTTATCAAATTGGACAACGTTCCCAAGGAGGCCATCTTTGATATATGTGTTGCATGTCCAAGGCATATTTTCTACTAACTTGATTTATAATGAACTTTCATTTCATTTATTTGTAAATGATTTTTTGTATTTTTACTTTTTATTAATTTTAATGAGGAAGACATAGCAATGAGACAGTTTCAAAACAGGTTAGTAGGACAGTTACAATAATATTGTTATATTGCATATTGTTGTCTTCATAGTAGTTATTTAGAGGACAAGATGCAGACATGATATCTTGTCTAAACAATATTACTGCAAATATTTATTGTCATTGCACTAAGAGAAATTAGCTGTATATCTGTCCTATTTGCATATACATATATATTTTTTTTTCTCTACAGAATGGTCCTTCATTTAAATTCCCCTTTTTCTGTTTTTGCTTTGTCAGAGATGGGTGTTCCATTACTGTTAGAGATGCTGTATTTGCAGAAGTCGTTACAGGACCTTTTCATACTTGATGCCAGTTCAAATATTGTAGGTACTTGAATTCAGTAAAATAATGCAATGTAGTCCAATTGTCCATAATAGTAGTGGGGTATCAGCAGAACAGGCAATTGTCAGAAGTTGTTGACTCAAGCCTTTTACAGCTCAACAAATTAATATGGTATTTCTTTTTAAACCTCATGGTTATACTTTTCTGCTGGATGATTATGACCAAGTTAAAGCAAGACCTATATAACTAAAAATGTAACTTTTATGTCTAACACGGTCAGTCAAATCCTCTCAGGATTTACCCTGAAACCAGTAGAGCAACTTGTAGATCTTTTATTTCCTTTTTTTAAACTGTCAGCCATCTGGATGAGTCATGACCATTGCTTGACCAATTTGCTCTCTGTGAAAGCCTGAGAGATTTTATTCTTTATAAGTGACTCTCCTTAGGCACACTATACATTGTTGAACACTTTCTTCTGTGGCCCTATAATCTCCTTGAGCAGAAAATTTGGGACACCACTGAGTTACAGGATGTCACAGTAGAGATTCTCTTATGTTCTCAGTCCTCACTGACTTGAAAGGCTAGGGCCAAAATATTGCCTATCTTTGTAGCCTTTCTTTTTCTCTACTTTTTGGTCTGCAAACTTTAGTTGTTAACCATCCAGAAGAGAAGCTTAATGATATTATTACCCTGTAACAGAGGAGGTTGAGCTTAACATCACTATCTGTATGAATATCAAATGACTTAATGACTCAGGCATAACATGGAACTGGTATTTTCCAACAACCATGGATATTGTAAACTTTAAATTTCGGTAGAATGTGACAAAAAATACACATTTTTACACAGAAAGTAAGAAATCCAACCATATATAGCATTATAGCAGGACAATGCTATGACATTTTTTCTTGTGTCTTGTTTTCTTTTATTTCCTTTTTTAGAAAAAAAATTACAGAGAGTATAGCAATAATTGATATGACATTAGAATCCGGATGCATTTAGAAGACCAAAATGATAGGTATCTCAAACATGGTTTTGGTGTTACATATTGCCCTCCTCAGTGTAGTTGCTTAGTTCACAGATATCAGCACATAAAGTTGGTTGGGGTGAGAATTCTATTCATTAACTGCTATTTTTAAAAACCTGATGCGGATTCTTAGGACCATTGCCTTAACCATCTAGTTTATATAAATGTATGGTTTTGTCCTACCATATTTGTTAGCTTTCCTACTTTATCTCTCTTCCTTGTTTAATCCTTAAGTTCTTGCTTTCCATTTAACTGTTATCTCTTTCAATTTTTATCTTTCTTATCTCTAACACTAGTGAGACAGTATGGTATTTACACATGTGGGTCTGATTTATTTCACTTATGAGTATATATTCAAGTTGCAAACACTTATATAGGAAGGCTTCTAGTTTAAAATTCTTTATAGCTCAGTAATACTCCATTTTATAAAGTTACCACATTTTTTTCATCCATTTCTTCGGTGTTGGTAATTTTGGTGGTTTCCAAATTTTGGCTATCACAAATTGTGCTGCTATAAACATAAGTGCACATATATCACTATGTTATGATGTTTTCAGTTCTTGGAAAATTCCCAGAAGGGGGATAGCTGGGTTGAATGGGATTTTCAGTCCTAAATTTTTGAGGAGTCTCCACATTGATTTCCATAATGGTTGCACTAGTCTACATTCCCACCAGCAATGGAGAAGAGTTCCTTTTAAACTATAGCCTCTCCAACATTTGTTGTCAGTTGATTTCTTTGATAGCCATTCTTTCTGTGGTGAGATGGTATCTTAGTGTTGTTTTATTTGCATTTTACAAATGGCTAGTGATATGGAGTATTTTTTCATGTATTAATTAGCATCTTGTATTTCTTCCTCTGAGAAGTGTGTTCATCTCAGATGCTCATTTCTGGATTGGGTCTTTAAATTTGGGGACCCTAATGTTTTATGGTTCTTTATAAATTCTAGAGAGCAGACGTTTGTCTGAGTGCTTATTAGTTAACATTTTTTCCAAATTTGTGGGTTATCTTTTCAGTCTGTCAGTATTTTTTGACATGCAATAATTTCACAATAAGAGGATGTCCCAGTTGTTAATTATTTCAAGTATTTCCATGCAGTTTTATTTTGTTCATGAACTGTTTGCCTACCCCTATGTCTTCAAGGATCTTGACTATTATATGTCTGGGTGTGTTTTTAATTAGATTGATGTTATTTGTAGTTGTATATGCTTCAGTAACTTAAATGTCAGATTGTTTCCCTATATTTGGGAAGTTTTTTGCTATTGCTTCTGCCCATATTCTTTTTATATCATGTGTATTGGCTCCTTCATTCTCATTGATGCCTACTAGTCTCACATTGTTTATCTTTGCATTGTCATGCAGGTGATGAATTATTTTTTCCTGCATCGTATTTGTTTTTAAGAGATCTTTTCTTACCTTTTCACTAGCTACAACAGTGTCTTCAAGATCTGAAACTATCTTCACTTTCATTTAAACGGTTTTGCTGGCTTGTGATTGAGGTTTTATTTTCCTATGTATCTCTTTGAATGTGCTTTGTGCATTCTTTCTTTCCCATATTTCTCTTTGAAGGATTCCATCATATTTCTATTCTCCTCTAATTTTATTAATGTCTTCTTTAGGAGCACTTAGTAATTCTTTCATTATAGTTATCATTTCTTTTTTTACTTCAGCGATTATTTCTTTTTTTTATTTTATTTCTTATTTTTATTTATTTGAGAGAGAGAGAGAGAGAGAGAGAGAGAGAGAGAG
>NW_004524581.1:4220432-4223688 GCF_000260255.1 Octodon degus | reverse complement strand
CAGCCCACTAGGGGGCGGGGCTGGCTGGCATGTGGTGCTGGGGGATTGAACCGCGGTCCCTGATGCCTTGCCAAGCTTGTTCCAAGTAGGTGCTTTAGACAACTGAGCCATCTCTCCAGCCCCTCAGCGATTATTTCTGATCTGATTTCCTCTATACCTTTCTGCTGCTGTTCCTTTACTTCATTCGCTATTAATTCAGACATTTCAGCTGTGTCATTACAAGTTTCTTCTATGCTGTTGTCTCCTGCATTTGATCTGGGTGGGCTTGGAGCCAGATAATTCATGTTGCTCCTTCTCTTTGGCGTTTTGTATAGCACCGCCCTCTGAACTTTGGTGTAGAGCCTTGGTGCTTTTATAACCTTAGCACCTAATGAAATTCTAGCCCAAGAGAGATTATATGGTTAAGGCAGTTACAGTTTTGTATTTACAGAACTACAATTAGAAGCACTAATAATGGGTAATGATATGTAGCTTTTGACAAACTTTTGTAACTAATGGGTTTGTATTTGTACCATAAGAGCAAACATTATATCTGTGTAGCTAAGCAGATTTTAAATTGGGAATTTGTATTCATGTTAGCTCCCCTAAGTTCTGTCTGATCACCTCCCCTTGATGCACCTGGGGTCTTCCAGGCACACTAATTCACCCCACTTACCTGTTACCCCCCTCTTCATCAAGAGAGCAAGAGAGAGGATGCTTTCATGGATCTGGGTGTAGCAAAGTGTCTCAGCTTACAGGGTGCAGATGTATCAAGTTTGAACTCACTCAGATGTACCCGGCTTGGGTCTGGTTGCTATGCTCAGCTTCTTCCTGCTGCAGCCTATGGAAGTGAACCTGCTTGCCCCTCTGGCAAGATGTTCATCTCCTGGATTAGCTGGGTGGTTCTGGCTCCTAGCCTCTCTTCAGGGACTTCAGCTTCAGCATTTCACACCAGGCCTGTGTGCTGGAGGAAGTTCCCACAAGTGTGTGGATGGTCCCACACATGCCAGGCCTAGGCTTTGTCTGGAGGGGTCTGGTAAACACAGCGGAAGGTCTCCCATCCATGCCAGGTCTGTTTTGGGGCTGGAGGTGATCCAGTGGGCATGGCGGAAGGTCTCACACACATGCCAGGCCTAGGCTGTGGCTCTAAATATGTTTCAATGTATTAAATCTAATTATAGTTATTATCATTCCTAAATTTGAGAAGGTTTAAAGAGCTTTTCATCCAAAATATTTTACTTATTATTGCATTTCATTACATATATATGGAATACGAAGGCAAAAATACTAAATACATTTAGAACTTTTGATTAAGATAATTGAGTATACAAATGGTTATATTTTGCAGTTACACAAAATCATGCCAAAATTTTCATTTATTCTAAATGTCTGTATTGTGTGTTTCTTTAGAATGTCACTTCACTTCTACTGCAACTTTTAAACAACAGTGTACATTGAAGTGACCTCGTAAACATAGGTTCTGCACAGTTTAGAAATAGTTGCATATATTTACAAACTAATGAGTCTTTGTTATATTTAATAAATTTAATAGTAATAGTATGCATATTTATTATTTAGATCTTATTATTTTATCTTTATTTTACAATTATAATATGTAAATGCTGACCAATCAGAAGAAATAAAATAACCAATTCTTATCCATTTTCCAAAGAGCAAAAGTAAAATGATCATTTCTATTATGTAGAAACATACTGTGTAACCTTCTAGTCATTGAATTTTCCTTTTTCCCTAAAGTATCATCTTGTCTCTAGCATGTTTTTAAGCTAGTTCTTTTATAAAAAGCTGGTATGATATGCACCCTTTCCATTATCATTAAGAAAATAATATTATGAATAGCATGGTGAAACAAGTAAGTGCTATTATTTAAGTTAACATATATTTTAAACTTGATGTTTAAAATGAATTGGTAGAATTTATCAAAAATTAAAATATCAAATGCTATATTAAAACTTGCTAATATTAGAATATGTATTCCCTACCCCGATGATTAATCTTTCAAATGTTATCATATCCTTTAATTTGTTTATTCATTTGTTTTCCCATGATAATAAATAGGAAGCATCATTAAATACCACTAGATCTCTAAAAAGAAGTGTCATTATTTGTTTACTACAGATATTCTTATTGAGCAATAAGACAGTGAAAAGCTTCCAGATAATCATTTCTTTTCCATTCCTAGGTCTATTTTACCTCTGATGCTGCATCATCTTCTCTTCTTAAGATCTGTGTAGTGTAAGCTTTAATGTTAACAGCAGCATCTATGAATAAACAAAGTTTGTGGATTACCAAATTCCATCTCAGTTAATAGTAAAACACACTTGCCAGAGAGCACATACATTTTTCATATTGCAAATGCAAACCTAAGGTCAACATAATTATTTTCTTCAGCACTATATTTGTCATTTCTTATGCTGTCTCTTTTCAAAGGAAACACCTCTGCGGCTCAAAGGTTAAAATTGTAAGGATTTGCATGGGTCAGTCACTGGCATAGCTTTTCATTTACTTAATGGAGATCACATGATGCATGTCATTTCATAACTTGTCTTGTTAGATGGCATTCATTCATGCCAAGGTAGACATCCTTCTACCATTTCTGACTTAACTGAGATAACTGTACTATCATATAGTCTCTAGTGTTCTGAAAGTGCTGATATAAGTGGTGATAATAAATTTCAGTATCTGTTAAAATGTTGTGAATAACTCCAAGTTTCTTTTTAACTTGTATCATTTCAGTATAAAGCATTCAATAGAAATTTTCATAAATCATTAATTATTTTCCAAAATTCAGCAAAGAAGTTTAGTCAAATATCTTCCTGTAAATTCTAAACAACTATGCTTACATAGCTAAAATTTATTGCCTCTTCTGGCCAAATTTGAGGCTAATGCCTTTTTTTATTTTTTCAATCTTTCTTCTGCCTTTGTTCCTCACATTATTTGATCTATTTATTCTTTCTTTTTGAACATTTTTTTCCAATAATTATCTATCAGTTAAATTTATTTCTCAATTTTTACTATACTATGCATATTTTTCAATTGATTTTAAGTGTTTCTTTTTTTAAATTAGCTTTATAGATAACTAAGGTGACCAGTCTCTACTTATGATAGAGACTGTGTTACTTTCTGGTAAAATGAAGGCCTAACTGTACTAATAATTATGTTGAAACAATAGACATGGTCCAATTTGCAATAGCTTGGAAGGAGGAAGGAAGGAAGGAAGGAAGGAAGGAAGGAAGGAAGGAAGGAAGGAAGGAAGGAA
>NW_004524581.1:4205459-4219679 GCF_000260255.1 Octodon degus | reverse complement strand
TTTTTTTCTTTTTAAAACTTTTTTTTAATTTTTTTTTCTTACAATCACATACTGTTACTTCTTTTTTAAAAGGTCATTAAAGATTTCTATGAAACAGTATCAATCTTATGTCAAGTTGTACACATTTTTTCGTGTGTGTGTGTGTGTATGTGTGTATAAAAGATAGGGAAGAAGTAATATAAAGTCATTAGAAAATGGAAATATACTTTTTAAAGTTTCTAATACTAGGAGAAAATATCATACCATGTCTTTTAAATAGATTGTAAGTCAAAGATACTGTATCAATCTTAAAACAAAGTTAAGATTAAGCAATATTCATAAAATTAAATACTAATCAATTAAAAATTAAATGTTTCACAACAATTGAACTAAAAAAAAGTTTTTATGATAGTAAAGAATTACTAAGAATAAAACATAAGATAAATACTGGAATGACAAATAAATGACCATCACTTCTAACAGTTTGGTGATAGGATATCTCACAAAGTTCTAGTGTGTTGTAGACATAGATAATGTCCATAACACTTACTAATGGCCAGGTGTCACGTGTCAGACTGAGCTACTGCTATTTCCTTGATATCCACCCTATAGACCCAGACAAAGTCATGACCTATAGGGTGCAGGAGAAGTCCATTTGTAGAGTATGCTGATGGAAATATCTTGCTGCTGTATACAGAAGAATAACTGGAAGACTGCTTTTGTATGTCTCTTTTTCTCCTGTGTTTAATTGTTTGCCCTATTTGGTGGATTCTTTCCATTCTCATGCGTGGGACTGTGATAAATTTGCTCCCTCTCTAGAGCATCATTTAGTAGTCTGTGTAGGCTTGGCTTTATCATCATGAAATTCTTAAGTTTTTCTTTGTCATGGAAGTATTTCACTTCTCTATTATACTTGAGAGAGAGTTTTGCAGGGTGTATCAGTCTGGCTTGGAATTTGTTATCTTGCAAGACCTGAAGTACTCTGCTCCATGCTCTTCTTGACTTGATGGTTTCTGAAGAGAAATCTGCTGTTATCCTGATGGGTTTTCCTTTAAATGTGATCTGTTTCTGTTCTTTAGCGTCTTTTAGTATACTGTTCCTGTGCTGAATTTCTGAGATTTTGATTATTATATGTCTGGGTGTGGTTTTAATTGGGTGTATGTTATTTGGGGTTCTATGTGCTTCAGTTACCTGAATGTCAGATTGTTTACCCATATTTGGGAAGTTTTATGCTATTACTTCTACCCATATTCTATTTATATCATTTGTATTGACTCCTTCCTTCTCATTGATGCCTATTAATCTCACATTGTTCATCTTTGCATCGTCTTGCAGGTATTAAATTATTTTTTCCTGCATCCTATTTGTTTTTAAGAGGTCTTTTCTTACTTTTTCACTAGCTGCAATGGTGTCTTTAAGGTCTGAAAGACTATTCTCACTTTTATTGAAACAGTTTTGTCAGCTTATGATTGAAGTTTTAAATTCCTGTATATTACTTTAGATCTGCTTCATGAATTCTATTTCTTTCTTAAATTGTTTATTCAAGGATTCCATCATTTTTATATTCTGCTCTATTTTTTTAATCAGTGTTTTCATTAGAAGCACTTAGTACTTCTTTGATTATAGTTATTGTTTCTTTTCGTACTTCAGAAATTATTTCAGATCAGATTTCCTCTATGCCTTTCTGCAGTTGTTTCTTTACTTCAGATGCTATTATTTCAGAGATTTCACATTTGTGATTTCCAATTTCTTCTATGCTAGTATCTTCTGCATTTGTTCTGTGTGGCCCTGAGACTGCATTTTGTTTCTTCTTTGTCATTTTCTACAGCATTGACTTCTGACCTTTGGTGTAGAGCTTAGATAGAATTATTAGCTTAGCACTTAGTCCAGATCTACCAAGTTCAAACTTGTCCAAGTGGGTGTGACTTGGATCTGGTTGCTGTGCTCCACTTCTTCCTGTTGCAGCCCTTGGAGTTGAACCCTCTGTGCCGCTCTGGGAAGATGTTCTATTCCTGAATCAGCTAAGTGGTTCTTGTCTGTAGCCTCTTTGAAGGGAGTCTGTTGCAGGTTCCATGCTGGCCCCGGGCTCTGGGTTGAATGAGGATCCAATGGACCCAGGTGGTCTCACTCATGCCAGGCCTGCACTCTGGGTCAATTCAGGATCCAGCAGCTCCAGGCAGTCTCATTCACTCCTGTTAATATATTTCTAAATTTATTATTTCATTCGAGTAAAATAAAATTCCATTCAGTGTCTAATTTTGTACAAATAATGCCTGTAGCATTTTAACCCTTTCTTCTCAAATGGTTCACTTCATTCCTGTACTATGGTAGGAAAAAACAAAGAGAACACCAGGCTCTCCTCCTTAACATTGCCATTGAGTTCAGGAAGATATAGATATATGGATTCCATTTTTTCCATGTATTACATAATGAGAGCAATTATCATTATTTAGCACAACTAATAAAAACCTTGAATACGTTTATATTTTTATATAGCTTAGCATGTAGTCAACATTTTACAGGTGTATAAATCAAGAAATATCAAGTGTTCTGTGAATACACACATTACCAAAAATTTAATTTCAAATTAAAATGTAATTTAAATCAGGACTTCATATTGTTTGCATATTTAAATATGTACTTTGATTCTAGAGCTTAGTATTATAGTTGATTTATAATATAGGGTAAAGTGTTTTAACTCTCCTATTTTACAAAATATCTCAGTCTCTTTACAAATTTATTCTGTAATATGAATGTGAGTCATTTTGCAACATCCAAAATTGTCTAAATTTAATTATTAAAATTATGTTTAGTTTGTAGACTGATGTTGAATTTGTTGCATAGAATAATCTTATACCATTAAAAACTTGTGGTTATTATCCAAGTTTGAGAGATGCCTCTCATTATTTTCTAATTGCCTCAATTACTCTTCTCTCATTGCTGGAACAAATAAATACCCAGCACCCAAAATGAAGGATGGAAAGGTTTATTTAGCTTACAGTTAGTGAAGGCTTCCAGACTCAGCTGGTTCCAAGGCAGAGTGGCACATGACACAGCAGCTGGCATGGTGACAACAATGATCAAAGAGCAAAGGTAGTGGCTGCAGCTCAGGCAGCTGGCTAGCCTTTCTCCCCTCCTCACACTGTGATGCAAATTACCTGCTCCAGGGCAGGTGCAGCATCCACACCCACAATAATCAATCACAAAGTCCGGAAACCGACCCATGACTGCAAGAGGATTTGGGGGAGACAGCTAAACACAAACCATAGCACTAATCACCTTCTTTTTGATTCCTACAATCTTTTATTATTCTCTGTTATAACTTCTATGTGTAACTTATTATGTGTAAAATTATCCTTTTTACTAAATGGAATCTTTATAGATTGATACAGGAAAGTTGTACATTTCTTAATGTTTCCTTTTACATTGGCTACATAATTCATACTGATTTCAAAACTAGGCTTTTAAAAAGCTACTTCAGTGTCTTAAACAGAATTTCCCTTTATGTGATCAACTGATAAAATATGTTTGGTTATATTTTGTTTAAATTTTCTTTTGTTTTATTCTTTCTATCTCTGTGTGCATAATCAAGGCCAATGAAACCATGGTTGTCATTTTAGTTTTATCAAGTTTTCACTATGGTACTTGAAAAAATGTGTAAATATTTAAGCAAATACCACTTGAAACCTATCAAAAGAAAGCTTGTAATACAATTCAAAACTGCAGTAAATTCTTCAAATGGCTGTAAATATGTTTCTAGTTAAAATGTTCTTTTGTCATTAAAAACTCCACAAAGAACATAGTTCAACCTACCATGCACTTTATGATAAAGGCATTTGCTATTCCCTTGAATAACTCACTTTCCACAATGACAGCACACACACACACACACACACACACACACCACTGATACACACAGATTCCAAAAGACATTTCTATTCAAGTTTTGCCAGTAAATCATAGTGCGATGCTATTGCAGCTCTTCTTATAATTTCAGCCTGCAGAGGAAGCTGTTGAGCCACTCATCAGAGCCCCGCTCCAGCAATGCCCACTCAGGCGAAGTCATTATCTTCTCTTTTTTGTTCACAGTGGGTCTGTCATTTCTGAATCGGACTTTTGACTTTGCATCTGAAATGCAATGCTGACTGAAATTTACATTTTAGTTTAACATACAGGAGCTTACTTTCAAGTTTGAGGTAAAAATCCTCATAGTTTTCTATCTTCAGAAAGCCTCTCATTTTTATTTTTTGAATATTGTGAGCCACCAAAAGAGGATAAAAACAGTTCTTTGAGTAAGTTATTCCAAAAGAAAGGTGTTTTTGTGTAAGTATTTACATAAACGCTAACATTTCAAAACCTTTTATAGCTACAAAAAATGAAACCTGGTAGTTTCTAAGAGAACATTCTCAGTTAAAATTTACTTTGGACCTATGATTGCCTTTGAACTTTAGCTCTAGAGTTTCACAGTCAAACAAAGGCTAAGAGAAATAAATGGAAAGTCATGGCCATATCCAAAGGCACGGTCACTATGTATCTAATTTGCTTTGTTAAGAGAGGTGTGCTGCATTTTATACAAGTAAAAGGAAAGCAGGAACTTGAGGACTAACTAATTAATACAGGGAAAGGAGAAGAGCTAGGAAACATGACAGTGACAAGCCATACAGTTATATGTAGAAGATGGGCAAGGCAATGATGCTGAGAATCTTCAGAAGATTTTTGAATCTAGCAGTTAATTGGAAAGATTCTCACCCTGACTAACTATATATACTGATACCAGTGAACTAAGCAACTGCACTGAAGATGGTAATCTGTAATAGTAGTTTCATGCTTGGAGTACCTGTCAGTCTGGTTGTCTGAATATGGGCTGCTTGTCATGACATGCCAGTTGCTGCTGTGCTGTCTCTCATGTAGATGATTGTTCAAGAAGAAGGGGGTGGTGAATGAAGGCAAGAGACAGGAAAAGGAATACTGTGGGACTGTCCTGCTTCAAGGATGTATATAGTTAGATTTTTAGACTTATGTGTAAACATAAGAAGTATATAATTCTTTATGCCTATTTTTAAAAATATATTCTAATTTTTAAATGTTTTTTCATCATATTCTGTAGGAACTTAAATTTCAACATATCAATACTTGATGAAATATACCTGTTCCATGTTATGCCTAAGATGTTGGATATTCAGACAAATAGTGAGATTAACCTTAACAGCCTAGGTTCTATGGTAATAACAATAAACTTCCTTTCTGGAGGATTAACAACCTAAGTTTGCAGACCAAAATTAGAGAAAAAGGGGGGCCTCAAGGAAAGCCAACATTTTGGCCTTAGCCTTCCAAGGTCAATTAAGCCTCAGGACATATGAGAACTTGTATTGTAACATCATGTAACTCAGTAGTGTCTCAAATTTTCTGATTAAGGAGATTATGGAGCCAAAGAGGAAAGTGAACAATGATGTAGAGTGTGCCTAAGGAGAGTCACATGGAGAGAAAACATTCTCTCAGGCTTTTACAGAGAGCACATTGGCCAAGCAATGGCTGTGACTCATCCGTATGGCTGACACTGACAAAGGTTCTATAATCTGAGGTACAAGATCTCAGGATAAATCTTGAGGGGATTTCACTGACCTTATCAGACCAAAAAGCTACAACTCTTGTTGCATAGGTCCTGCTTTACCTTGGTCTTAACCATCCAGAAGAAAAGTATAAAAACAAAGTATAAGAAGTAAAGTCATGCTGTTATTTGAGCTGTAGGGGACTCAGGTCAACAATTTCTGACATTGCCAGTGAAGTGGCAGACCCAATACTATTATGGGCTACTGGACTCTTTTACAATATTTTGCTGAGTTAACACATCTATAATATTCAAATAATAGAACTTAACAAAAAAAAAGGGTATACAAATGAATGTCCATTTTGTATCTGTGTATTCAAAATGGTTAGGATAGATATATAGTTACATTCTCTTAATGAATAGAGTGATCTGTTCTAATAGTGTTTGTAAATAGGATATCATGTATGCATCTTGTACAGCAATTAATCACTAAGAAGAATGTATGCATTGTATTAATTATTGAAACTGTCCTACCAATTTGATTTGAAGCTGTCTCATTGCTATTTGTTTCTCATTAAAATTATGGGAAACAAACAAACAAACAAAAAACAAATGGAAATGGCCTCTATTTTTTTATTCAGATTTTTGTGTATATAAGCAAGAACTAGCAAAAATATGCAGGCAAAACAAGCATTCTTCACACATGTTTCTCCCAGACCCCAGTGTAGCAAAGATAATGGCAAGCCATGTTAACCTGTTCGAAGCCCGGTGCTGTTAGCTTGATTGTTTTAATGGTCAAAACTTTGCCTATGTTCTATTTAAAAGCTGCTTTACATAGGATGCTTATGGTTGTGAGATTTTCACAAGGTGTAGACAAACCAATTGTGAGATACAAAGATGGTTTTGCAAAGACTGTAAGAAAAGTGTTGAATATCTACCCCTGATGCCCATCCATAGGGAAGTATGTAGCTGCTCTTTTTACTCTTTTGTCTTGGTCTCTGGCCCACAGCAGGCCTGCCTGTCTCTCCCAAAGTTGCAAAGTCACCTTGTCTTCCATAGCGGTCCTTGAGAGCCTGGCTCTCTCTGACTGCCTATAATATTTCCATCTAACATCTTCCTAGCCAACTATTGGTTATGCATTGGTTCTTGGTAAAAAGTTGGCTATGCATATAGCTGTGCCAACCCCTTCTAGGAATTAAATTATTTCCCAATATTTTTGGAGTTTTTTCTTATATTTATTTGGGGAGGGGAAGATTTTTCTACCTCTAAGTCCTCTTCCATCGAATGGTTTTATGTAAGTGTACAATATTGGTGAGGGTACCTGATTACACAAAACAAATCTGCTTGTATATCTTCAAGCAGAAGTGATTTATTAAGTGACATAAAATAACTCATTGATGAAGGGGCTGTGGAGAAAGGCTATTTTGAACTTTCAGGAAGAAGGTGCAATCCTACAATATAGGTGAGTTGTCATAGGCAATGCAGCCTTAGCTTGCCACAGAAGCAAAGAGCGAGAAAGCCACACTCAAAGTTGCAGCCCACAGAATTCCAGCACTTATGCCCTAATTCATACCTGTGAGAAGGGCTTTCACAACACCATCTTTTGTCTGTGTAGCACGTTCTGATCTGTGTGTCATGCAAAAACTTCTTTTCAGGGTATTTTAAATCATCCACACAATCCTAACTGCAACTGAGATTCTTAAGAGTAGTTTCTGTCATCCCAGATTAAGCTGTTCAGAAGTAGAGGCAAAGAAGGTGTTTGGAGTAAATAGTGTGAATCCACAACATTTGATATAGCTGTCACATACTAGAATGATGTGGCAAGCTTCACAGGTGGTGAGAAACATTGTTCTACTAAAATGAATGAGTTAGGGGCTGGGGAGATAGCTCAGTAGAATAAGCACTTGCCTGGCAAGTGCAAGGGCCTGAATTCAGTCCCCAGTCCCCAAATAAATAAATAAATAAATAAATAAATAAATAAAATGAGTTAGCCATGCTAGCAGAGTTCCCATTTGATACTATCTTGTTCCGTGACATGTAACAGGTACATTTCTAACTCTGAGTTTTGAAACTTTTGACTTTATACAAAGTAATTCTCTCTATATTTATTCTTATGGTTTGCAATAGAACTGAGTATTGATCACCTTCTATAGACTTTACCTGAGGTCCTTGTCTATGGTAATAGTTTGAAAGTGTAAATTTACTATAATGCAATAGCAAAGTTATCCTGTAAACATCAATTAAGAGAGCTTCATGAAGCAGTTCCATACATTAAAAAAAAAAAAAAAAAAAAAAACTGAAGTTTGTATGAGGGATTTTTCATCTTGGCTAGTTGTATTCCTAAGTAGATTGAAGGGACTGTATTTTTCAATAGAAAATAATAGTGAAAGTTAATGTCTGGAAGGTTAAGTTTCTATTACTTTTCCTTTCTTTGCTTGGCCAAAAAAAAAAATTTAGAAGCTACTTTCAAGTTCAAGGAAAGAAGAAGAAAATGAAGTCAGTTGTCCTGACTTGTTTTCCTTACAGGCATAAGTAGTCCCTGGTTTTTTTTTTTTTTTTTTTTGGAGAAAAATAAATCATATTTAGAAGTCTTCATTAAATAAATGAGAAGCACCAAAAATCAATATTCCAGAAAAAGTACTGGACAAATGAGGAGTCTTAACATTTCCAATATATACAATATAAATCAAATTTCATAATAAACCATCTAAATGTTATCTTGATCCAAAAATGATCAATGCACTGCTATTTTTTCCAGTGATTCCTCTGCCTATTGGCTAGTAGGCTCTGATGTAATTATTATTTTAACCAATATTTTAGGTTAAATTTACCTAAACTTTAAATCGATTTGAAAAGTTTCCTGTTGTCCTCTCATCTGTCTTCTCCACCTTCTTTCCCAAGAAGTTGATTTCTGTCACCAAAATTCACTTCACATATTTAAAACTTTTATACCAAAAGAGTGTATCTTAGTGACAGACCATTTGTCCAACTGTGAAGGGTCACTTGCTTCAAATCCCCAGGATCACACCAACACCAAAATTAAAGCTAGACACACACAACCGTGCACACAGATACAAGCACTCAAGGTGCACCACCTGCACATTAATGATTTACGTGTTTCTCTTTCAGGTTTTTCTTTCAAATCTTTTGCTTATTTACAAAGTTATCCTCTTTTTTGAGCTACAAGACAGTTTTATGTATTTAGATACAAGTTCTTTGCCAGGTGTATGCCTTGCATATATTTTGTACAAATTTATGGTTTATGTTGAGATATCATTTGAAGATTTTAAGTTTTGATGAGTATAATTTATCAGGTTTCTTTCTTTTTTTCATGCACACTGTGCTTAGACAAAAAAAATGTTGTTTCATGCTGCAAAAATATTCTCTTGGTTTCATTTTGTTGTTGTTGTTTCATTTAAATGGCTTGAGGTTTTTACTTTTGCATAATTGCTATGAATCCTTCTTGAATTAATTTTTGTAATTGTTATGAATTGGAGGTTGAGGTTAATTGCTTTTAATGTGGGTGCCCAGCTGTTCAAGCATTATTTATTGAAAAGATTTTCTTTATTCCATTGAATGGCTTGAAGGTTTGTGGAAGGGCATTTGTAGACCTAGTTTTTACTCTCTAGAAATAATTGCCAAACTATGGTTTTACAGTCTTTTTTGTTTGGAATGCAAACTACTAATAACATATTTAAATATTGTCTAAAAGAAGAAGAAAAGATATGGGGGGAAGTATAGGAGGTAAAATAAGGGAAAAAACAACAAACATCTTATATATGGTCTAGTGTACAGATAAGGATGGCAATTCCAATCTATTTATTTCACTAATTTGTCTATTCCTCTGCCAATCTTGTTTCTTTTCTAAAAAACACAGAGTGACAAAAACAGTCATGTATTTTTTTTTAATTTTATTTATTTATCTGTGTGTATGTCTGTGTGTGTGTGTGTGGCCAGCTCAGCCCACCAGGGGGCGGGGCTGGCTGGTATGTGGTGCTGGGGGATTGAACCGCGGTCCCTGTGCTTTGCTAAACTTGTTCTAAGTAGGTGCTTTAGACCACTGAGCCATCTCACCAGCCCAGTCATGTATTATTATTTCCAAATATTATCTGCAATTTAGGAGTTGCGTTCTTCAATCTACTGGTGGAGCACAGTATTTTCACCATCATTACTCTACCTACACGAGTAATGCTTGAGCTGTGACATGAAGGCATCCACCATGTCAGTATGTGCCAGGCACTTTTCAGCTCCTTTATAATCCTTGTGCTATTTTTTATATTATCATTATCATGTGTTTGATACAGGGCCTCACTGTGCAGCTCGGACTCGTAGCAATCCTCCTGTTTTCAGCCTCCTCAGTGCTGGCGTTACAGGCGTGCCTCACCACGGGAGGACTCAGTCACCAGCTCAGTGCACCCGGGTGGTGGAGCCAGAGCAGCATGTGGTGAGGGGGACGTAACCTCAGTCCCTGCGCTTGCCTAAGCTCTCTCACCAGCCCCTTGTGCTATCTTTTATTTATTTATTTATTTTTTTGCAGAGCTGGGGATTGAACTCAGGCCCTTGTGCTTGTCAAGGAAGTGCTTATTCCACTGAGCCATCTCCCCGGCCCCCCTTGTGCTATCTTTTAAAGCAAAAGAAGCAATTTGCATTTTCTTGGCACAATTTTTATTTTCTTGTTTTGTATGAATCACAATTCTTGGCTGGTGCATGAAAACAATTGCACACAATCAGGTAAACATAATATCTGATTATGCAGGTTCAACATTTATCTCTTCTAGTAATTATCATTTATGTGAAAACTTTCAAAACACTTTCTTCTAGCTTTTTGAAATATGCAATAATATTAAAATTCCTGTCTATTTCTGTAACCTTGAGTATGTCTTAAAATCAGACAGTAACAGGCCTTAATCTTCTATCTACATTTTCAAGACTGTATTTTCCTGTAGTCGGTCATTCCTTTGCTCACAAATTTTGAGTCACTTTGCTTATCTCCATAAAAGTCTTCCTGGGATTAGTCTGAATGTGAACATGTACAGGTGTTCATTCTGCCACTCTGCAAACTTGTGGCAGGGCAATCACTAGTTCAAGATCAACCTGTGCAACTTGGTGAAAGCCTGTCAAAAAATAAAGAACACATTTACCAATAGGGATTAGCTCAGGGCAGAGACGCTAGGTTCAATCCCAGTACCTAAATCATGCATTCCTAGTATAAAACTACCATGATTGTAATTATCCTTTTACATTTAGTAGACCAGGTTTTTCATTTTTTTCTAATGAAAATATATTACTAAGCACTCTAGCATCTAAGCTAGCACTGAGGCTTTTATTTGTCTTTATATGGTGTGTTTTTGTCAGATTTTATTTTCAAGGTTATTTCTGCAACACAACACAACAGGACATGTGTTTCTTCCTGTGCCTTTTAAGCATGTATGTTATATTGTTCTCTTTTTATGTATTTAATAGAATTAACAAGGAGTCAATCAATCGGGAATTTTTAATTATAAGGTGATTTTATTTATTTATTTGTTTTGGTGGTACCAGGGATCAAACTAAGGACTTGCAGTTGCCAGACAAACAGTTACTGCACTGAGCTATCTCCCTGGCCCTATCAGGTGATTACTGTTGCTATTTTTAGTTAAGAAATAGCAACAGTAATATTTACTATATATGTTCTTGTTTTACCTTTTATTTCTTTTTTGTAATTTTTGTCCAAATATAATATATTATTGATGAATATTATAGCTTCTTGTTATTCTTCTAACATATGGGGTAGGATATGTAATAAAACTCCTCCATTATTGACATTTTAGTTTATATTTTCTTTCTGTATGTTTTACTTTGATCTGTCTTGCTGATGGTTTGTCAATATTATTTATAAAAATAAAATTTGTGTTTATTTTTTAATTTTCTTTTCATTTTTTTCCTGAAGAGTATTTGTGTGAGTTCTTTAATGTGGTTCTTCACATTGACTAGGAGGTCTTAAATTTCTTCAAAGCTAAGAGTTTAATTGTTTTTACTTTGAAAAGTCAAAATTACATAGCATCTTCAAGAAGATCAGCAGTTTTCGAGAAGTGACCAGACCAAAATAACAACACAAAATGATACTTCGTCATGAGGGACAGTACCTTAAGAAAATGGGTAAATGGCAAAGCGTGACAAGTAAAAGGATGGGGAAGCTTGGTACTGAATATTTCCCCAGAATCATTTCCAGTCACATGAGAGTCCAGGGTTGTCTTTGGTGAGGGAAGACGGGATGTTTGGTCTTTTACACTTAGATCTTGGTTCTGGGAAAACAGTGGGAGGGCAGCGAGTTTTCCTGAGTCGGTTTCAATTGCATTTAGCTCATCAATATTTATCCCAAGCACACATATTTTGAGGTAGTGTATTCTGGTCTCTGAAAAATTTGCTGGCTCAATGAAAACTTTTTCTGAAATGACTTCCTGCCTCCTGCAGTTCTACATAATGCATTTACATACATATATTGAACACTGATACTCTGAAGTATTGGAAATACTTATAGGATTTAATCACATGGTAAGATACAGCACAAATTCATTTGAACTGTGGAATTTCTATATTATTGCAATATAGGAAAACATATGACAAGGCAGTATGTTTTATGTAGTTGCACCTTCAAATTTGTGCATCTGCATACATAATATATAAGCACATACAGACACAAAGTAAATGTACTGACCAAAAATTAGAAACACTTATTTTTTATTTTATTTACATGTGATTTCTAAGAAGTCTGTGCCTTGGGCACTTGCTGAGATAAGATTCCCGACACCTGTCATTAAAGGAGGAAAGATTTCTGTAGGTTTCAGTCCACAATCAGCTGGCTTCAAAGCAGGGTGGCTTGGTGGAGGGTCTTTGCAGAAGAGAATCAGCATGTGGCGTGCAGAAGTCAGCAGAAACGACCACAAAGGGACTACCACAGCGCTCTCTGTCCCTTACATTTTATGTAGGCCATGTGGTGCTGGTAGCACTCAATCCCTTTACCTAGTGTCCTTGATCCTAGCATTGTGCCACAAATCAATTCCAGTGTTTCACACTGTAGATCCAGCCATCTCTGACCAAGCCCCACCTCTGACCACATGAAGCATCTGCTGAGCATTTAGACACAAATCATAACATCGTGCATATCATATACTATGACATCTCATTATATACTATCATGTTGTTATAAGAATGCAAGCATGAATGTGATCCTTGTAATTTATTAAAGCAATTTCCTGACTAAAACCATAAAAAGACTTTCAACAAAAACCTAAAATTAATTTATAAATTTTTAAGCTTCTTTATAAATGTTTAATTTTTATGTTTATTTATTATGCCCATATGCTTGCAGATAAACTCTGCTGCTAGAATGTTTTTGGTAGGTCTTAGATTCAGTTACTCATATCTTCATTTTCTTGCTTTTTAATCCCTCTCCACCCATCAACTTTTGTTTTTTTTTCTCAATGTTTTTCCTTCTTTCTTTTTTTTCAGTTTTTGTTTCCTTCCTTTTCTTCTTTCATCCCACAGCATAAATTAAGCCGTGTTTAACCAGTATAATGTGGGAAAATGTGGAAAGTCTATAGGTCTATTTTGGAGCAAATCTAATCATAAAAATAATCAACATGGAAATTGAAATTACTTGTGAGACAATATTAATAGGGTAACCAGTAATAAGCACTAAAAACTGTGGTAATCTTTCATATATGTCTTCTCTACTAATAAGAGAACCAGCTTTTGCTCATGAAAATATGCAGAAAAGCTAGAAGAAAGAAGGGTAACTGCATGGGTCATTGAAAGTGGTTTGAACAATATTCTCAGACATTATGGTATGAAAGTACAGATTCTGTTTTTCAATACATCTTGGAAATCCTCTGATTTCAAATGTAACGTTGTCAATGGAAACATTTTGAAGAAACGAAGCTTGAAAAGCGAAGCGTTAAGTTTCTCAGTATCTCTCTCTCTTAGTGTTCACTTCCAAATCCAATATTTATGTTCTCTGTTCCTTTTTGCTTGGTTTTAACTGTCTCAAATGTCAATCTTTCTGTCACCTTAGCCAATATATCATATTTTCTAAGAACTTGATGGTATCTCCTAATGACTACATCTGTGTTTCATCAGAAATTTTACTGAGAAAGAAACCTTTGCTACTTAACACACGAGTTAGCATGACAGGCCTTTCAATGACAGTTTTAGAGATGTTTGGATTGCCCCACTGAATAAATCTTTAAATAGACTACTACTTAACTAGAATTGTCTTGCCTTCAAAAGTTTTAGGATGATTAGAGCAGAGAGTTTGCCTTGAGCTTGCATGTAGTGAGATTGGTTTTAGATTTTAAATAAAGAAGTTAAAAGGATTGAATAGGTGAATCTAAATTCAAATCA
This sequence comes from Octodon degus, assembly GCF_000260255.1. Lineage (NCBI taxonomy): Eukaryota > Metazoa > Chordata > Mammalia > Rodentia > Octodontidae > Octodon > Octodon degus. The sequence goes on along the minus strand of NW_004524581.1, from coordinate 4,205,770 downwards.
AAATGGAACAAACGTTTTAAATTATGAATTGAAATGTTCTCAGAACTTAAAAGTTCTTTCAGAATTTCAATCACATATTCATGATAGAAAGCTATTATGCATTTTTCTTCCTTAATCAAACTAGGGCTGACTTAACACTGTTTTCATTCTGTAACAAAACAGCCTTTTAAAAATTATTTTACAGGGCTGGAGAGATGGCTCAGTGGTCTAAAGCACCTACTTAGAACAAGTTCAGCAAAGCACAGGGACCACGGTTCAATCCCCCAGCACCACATGCCAGCCAGCCCGCCCCCTGGTGGGCTGAGCTGGCC
>NW_004524581.1:4188997-4205034 GCF_000260255.1 Octodon degus | reverse complement strand
CATAGAAAAAGAACCATGGGGCTGGTGAGATGGCTCAGTGGTCTAGAGCACCTACTTGGAACAAGTTTAGCAAATCACAGGGACCGTGGTTCAATCCCCCGGCACCACATGCCAGCCAGCCCCGCCCCCTGGTGGGCTGAGCTGGCCCCCTCCCACATACATAAATAAAATTAAAAAAAAAAAAGAAAAAGAACCATACACTATGTTCTGTGCCTGATTGCTTTCACTTAATATTACGGTTCCAGAGTGCATTTGTTTTCTAACAAACATTGCATATTTACCCTTCTTCTCTTTTTTTTTTTTTTTAAAATTGTCTGTGGATACAGGATCTCACTACACATCTTGGACTCATAATGATCCTCCTATCTCAGTCTCCCCAGCGTTGCCACGTTTCCGGGCCCCATAGTGTGCCCGGAGCCAACATCAACCTGAGCTACAGGGGATCAAACCTGTGTCCTTGAAATTGTCAGGCAGGCACTTAGACCACTGAGCTATCTCCCTAACCTCAAATTTACCCTACTGGGTATTGCAATAATTCTCTGCTGTATGTAAATACTGCATTTTCTTCATCCATTCATCTACTGATGGACATATAGGATGCTTATGATATCTACCTGTTATAGATTGTGCTTCTACAAACTTAAGTATGTAAATCTCACTGTAATAGGATGTCTTTAACTCTTTTGTGAACAAATCTAGCAGGGGAATGAGTGGGTTAAATGGAACTTCTGATTTTAGTGTTTTGAGGAATCTTCATATGAACGTCCATAGCTTACATCCCCTCAAGCTCTACAAGAGGGTTCCTTCTTCACAATAGCCATGCCCAGGCTAGGAGGCCAGCTCAGCACACATGGGGGCCAGCGGGCAGGCAGGGCCTCGTGGCTTGTGTTGCTGGGATCAAACGCCAGTCCCTCTGTTTCTCTATGCAGGTTCTTAGTCTGCCACGCTGTCTCGCTGTCCTTTTTGTGCCATGTTTAAGAAGGCATCTTTGTAATATAACTTGAAATTTAGGACTGTGATGACTCTTGTTTTTCTTTCATAACTCAGGATTGCTTTTGCTATTCTAGGCCTCTTCCAGTTACATTGTAATTTTTGAAGTTTTGCTTACTCTTTGAGGGATTCTGTGGTACTAAATCTATATTAGTTTTGGAAGTATGGACATTTGGACAATCCTGTTTCTTCCTACCTAAGAACATGAGATGTCTTACCATTTTCTGATGTCTTCTTTGATTTCCTTTTCCAGAGTAGTGTAACTGTTGTTCTAGAGGTTTCAATTTTCTTGGTTAGTTTAGTTTCTAAATACTTAATTTTCCTTGATGTTGTTGTAAGTGGTTTTCAGTATTTTCCTAATGTTTAGCTTGTAGAATCATTACTGGTGTACTTGATTTTTTTGTTGGGAGGGACAGCTTGATTTTGTGTCGTACATTGCTGAATTTCATTATTAATTTTACAAGTACTCTGGTGGAACTTTTTGTCTTATACATGCAGGATCATGCCATGTTCAAATAACAATAGCATGGCCTTTCCTTTCTTATATATATCCTTTTTGACCCAGGTAGTGGTGATAGTGGATATCGTTATTCTCAATTTTAGAGGAAAAGCTTGAGGATTCTTCCTTTTAATAAGATGTTGGCCACTATTTTGTGTTGAATGACTTTTATAATATTGACATAGGTCTTTCTATATTTATTTTCCACAAGATTTTTAATTATTACAAATGAATGGTGAATGGATGTTATCAAAATTTTTTGTGTAGTTATAGGTAGCATGTGACTTTCTTTCCTTGCTTCTATGTGTGTAGTGTATTATATTCATGACTTTGTATATTTTAAAGCATCCTTAAACCCCAAGGATAAGTCCTACTTTGTTGTGCTGTACAACCCTATGATGCTTTGTTTTTATCTATTTGCATATATCTTATGGAGGATTTTGCATCTATGTTCGTTAAAAAGATTGGTCTTTAGTTTTCTTCTTTAGCTCATTTCTTGTCTGGTTTTGGAATCAGAAAAGATTCCAAGAGTGAGTTTGGGGGAGCCCCTTTCCTTTCAAGTTCATTAAAAAGTTCAAGGAATATTGTTACGACCTTTTTGAATGTTTTGTAGTGAACACATCAGCTTTTTAAATTTTAATTTTATTGAATGTTATCGTGCTATAGAGTTTCTACAGCTCCTTGGTCCAGTTCATATGTGTATAAGGATTTTCTCATTTCTTCAAGATTTTTCAATTTATTGAAGTACAATTTTTCATAGTTTCTAGTTATTAATAACATCTAGTTTTTGCCAGTGTCTGTTATAATTTGGTCTTTTACATTTCTATTGCATTGCTGCGACCCTTTTCTCTTTTTCTTTGGGTGAATCTGTCTAAGGCTCTGTATATTTTGTTTGTTCTTTCAAAGAACTATCTGTTTGATTCATTTTCTTTGTATTGGTCTTCTATCACATTGCTCTTTTTCGTGGGAAGTCTTTAATTCTTCATCAATTTTGAAATACTGCTTAATGGGATATATTAGTCTGGATTGTAAGTTGTTTTCCTTTAGGACTTGAAACACCTCACTCCAAGCTTTCTTGGCCTTTATAGTCTTGTTGAAAAGTGTTCTGTGATCCCAATGGTTCATTTTATGAGACCTTGTTTTTTTAATTTCTCTGACAGCTTTTAAATGTCTTTTTTTTCTTTTTAAAAAGATTTTCTGTTTTTAAAGGCTATCTTGGATTCTGCCTATGACATTTACATGCAGTGGGGAATCTTATCTTTTAAACAGTAAGAGTTTTTAAAGTGTTAAAGAATTTAGAGAAAAAAAAGAATCACTTTTTTCTCCTAGTGATTTTCCTTCTTTCCATAAGAAGATATCATTTCCCCTGTTTAAATAACAGTGAAACTGACAAAGCGATTATCCACAAATATTAATTGAGGCTTAAGTACTTCCCGTCTTTTGGTGCACTCAGTCCCATTGTCACTTGTCCTCATATTCTTGTCTAATACTGCTGCTTTGCTATGACAAGGATTTAAATTAAATTTAGTCTCTTTAGCATTCTTTCTCTGGCTCTGTCTCCCTCTTTCTGAATATATGCACGTTTGTGTGTGTGTATTTTACCCCATCCGTATTTGCATTTCTTTCTGTATCACCTGAAACATATGTATCCTGTCCATGTGGTATGTTGGAAATGAATGTTTTCATGTGGCCATAGATTCAAGCATTGAATTGAAGAAATTTATTAATGTTGATATTACATATTTGCATTATACAATGCGTATTCTAGCTTGACAGTAAAGAGACAGAGTTATAAGAAAGAAAGGGAAGGGAAGGGTAAGTAAGGAGGTAAAATTGGATGGAATGGGATTGAAAAAAAGACGTAGTATGGAGGAGACATCTAGGGATGAACTCTAAGCCTGCAGCGCTAGTAATATACACACATATTTCAACTGTTGGTAGAAAACAAGAAAGAGGTAAGTAAAATATGTAGAATTTAATAAAAATATGACAGCAATTATTATTGAGTAGTCTCAAAGTCAGTGACATGAAGTACTTGTCATGAAGTAATGCTCAATATTGTTATGTGCTCTCCTAGTCCTTTGGAATACTGAAATAATTTTTCAAACATGACATATTTAATATGAAGGTCAAGAACACAAATTATATATGGTATGAGTAGGCATAAATGACACTTTTACTTAATAATAAAAGATGCTCATCCTGTAAATAAACCCAATAAGAATTCCAATATGATTTTTGTGCACACTTCTCTCATTCATCATAATCATTGTGTATCCCTCACTTGTAAGTAATGGAACATACAGCATTATGCAAAATGAAGCTTGAGATAGATTTTCTGACTGAAAAAATAGATTTTTTGACTAACAAATAGATACTTTGATGTATATTGCAAAAACAATTTTGGTAGTTATTTCATAAATGTCAATATAAGCAAAAACATGCATAAGTTACAATGAAACTATCATGCAAAAAGGAAACAAGAAATAGCAAATGGGAGAACCCACCTCAAAAATAAAGAACGTGAACAACAGTCTTAAATATGGTTTGGACCGCTTCATTTCACCTGTCATCTCTTCTAATTGATCTTACCATGTTGCTACATTTGCTTATATTTGGAGCACGTCATTTTTGATTCCTGTTGATAATTTTTTATTAATACGTGTTTGTGATACATATGAGGCATATTTATCCTGGTGTATCGGTACATATTTATTGCAATTTATCCCTTTTATTTCTCCTTCCTTTTTCCCATCCTCCTATTGCATGTTCTCTTTCCATTTCAAAAATGGATCTCTTTGTTTCCTATCATTTTTCTTTTATTTTGTCCCTTAAATTATTTATCTTCTCAGTTTCTCGTATAAGAGAAACCATATCATATTTAAGCTGTGTTGGATTTACTAATATTATAAACTCAATTTATATCTACTTTCCTATAAATCACTCAAATTTATCTTACTTTATGGATGTCTGATATAGGAGAATGAAAATCCCAACCTGCAAGATACCTGGGCTGAGTTTGTGTTCTCTAAAACCAAAGAATGAGTTTTAGAAGCAATGGAGGTCAAGTGCAGAATACGTGTGTTGGGGAAAGAAAGCCCCTGTGTGAGAGAGGGACAGAAGGGGGACCTAGTGGGGTGCCCAGGACTCTGACTCTTTTAGGGATTTTTATAGAGCAAAATTGTGTGCTGAGGTGGGTCTAGGTAAAAAAAAAAAAAGAAAAAAAAATATGGGAACTCATGCACGATGTGGGACAAAACTACAGTCAATCACTAAGGTTATACATACAATTGCTTGGGTAAAACTGGTTAAATTAGGATCAAATAAGGAAGCCAGTTAAGGAGGTAGGGGAGAAAAAGAGAGAGAGAGAGAGAGAGAGAGAGAGAGAGAGAGAGAGAGACAGAGACAGAGACAGAGACAGAGACAGAGAGACAGAGACTGAGACACACATAGAGACAGACAGACAGACAGAGACAGAGAGAGAGAAAGTGAGTAAGTGAGAGAGAAAGAGAGAGAGAATATGAGAGAATGCAACAAAAACTTCAAAATTTTCATCAGTTTAAAGTAGAGAGTTATAATTCCTCTTCAACAGTATATAGATATTAACCAAGGAAATATTTACTGGAAGGAAATTTGTTGAGTAAGGCAGAAAAGTGCAACCAATTATGTTGTATATTATATGGTAGATAATTAAATAGTGCTATTAGGTATGGTCTCATTGTAAAATGATATTGGAGTACAAACCAGAGTGCATTAAAGAGTACAAAGTTCTAGGTTTGTATTCAAGGTGAAGGAATGAGACTTGAAGGTTACTGTTGCGATGGGAAATAGCCATTGTTTTCTAAGTAAAAGAACTAAATCATGCCAGATATTTTGGAATACTACAAAGGTTTAGCTTTTATTTTCTGGGAGATCAGGAGCAATTAGAGACTTTTAAGCTAACGTATATAAAGCATCGCTTTACAAAGTGTAATTTAAGCTGTCATGTTGAAAATGGACTAAGGTCAGGTGAAGTCTAAAAACAGAAAGACCATTTGGGAATCGATTGCAAAATCCAGGCAAAGAATGAGATCAGCCCAGATGTTGGGGCCAATCAAGATATTTTTAAAAATAAGTTTGTGATATTTCCTAAATGACAATTTTAACACAGAGATAGTATGAGGATTGAAAGGAGATGAGTCAGTACAGAATGATACCATTTCTGCCTGGAAAGCTGAGAACAATGAAGATTCACTGAGCTGATATCAGGAAACTGTCATGAGGAAGAGCTGCAGAAGTTGATCAAAAGATCCAGAGCTCCCTTAGACAGATTTCTAACTTGAGGTGGTCACTAGAATGTTGGGTACATCTGTGAAGAAAGCATGCAAAATTTTGTCTAGAATAAGAGTTTTAAATTTGTGAGTCATGGCTGGGGAGATAGTGTAGTGGTTTAAGCACCTGCCTGGCAACCACAAAGATCTGAGTTTGATCCCTAGTATTGGCAGTATCGGCCCTGTAAAACCAAGTATGCCATACAGGTCAATGAAACTGAGCATGGTGGCACATGCCTGTAATTCCACCACTGGGGAGGCTGAGACAGGAGTCTCAATAAAAGTCTGGGCTGTGTAGTGAGACCCTGTACCAAACAAATATATAAATAAATAAAAGATAAAAAATAAATAAATTTGTGAGTCATAACTCAAGGTAGAAAGATGAGCTTTGAGCTTCAACAAGACAGTGAAAGGGACTGGGGAGTCAGCTCAATAGAATAAGTGCTTCCCTAGCAAATGCACAAGCTGGAGTTCAATTCCCGATTCTCCAAAAAAGAAAAAAAAAAGAAAGAATGTAAAAGAGAATGACAATACATAAAGAATGAAGTGATTGAAACAAAAATTTACAAGTAGAGGAGACAACCAGCATATAATGAAGTAGAAAAAAGCCAACAGAGTAGGGATGTATAAGGCCTTATGAAAGATGAGTGAATAGAAACATATGAACAAGAGAAGAATTAAGTGTATGAACTGTTGCTGATAAAACAAGTAACTTGAAAATTCAGGACTGAATGTAAAGTTTAACATCATGGACATCATTACCTACATTAGAGCTTTCTAGTGAGATACTGAAATGAAAGCATGACTGGAATATGTTCAAACATGTGAAAGAGTGGGAAGATCCTGCGAAAAATTTTTGATGAGATATTCTGTGAAGGAAAAATATTGTAATAACAATCATTATCATGACATTTAGTAAGCATTCTCTTAAATAAGTTTTCGTCAGCTTTATAAATCAGGAACTCTTTCCTCATATAGGGAATAATTGCAACAGAAAAGATAAAAATTCCTTATGGAAGGAGTTTCCCACACATAACCTGCTAAAGAAATTTGGACAAAAGTAGGTTATACTTAATTTATTCATCATAAATCATGACTACACTCTCTGGAGTCCATTTTCCTTAGTATTAGAACAGTTCTAGCAGTTCTTCCTGTTAATGAGTCTTGGTGTTATTCACAGGAGACCAAACAGACTATCAGAGCACCAGCCACGAGGAGTTCCTAATATTTAAAATGTTAATAGCAGTGATGTTAGGTGAAAAACATATTTTTATAAAAGAAAGTAGTGAAGTATTTTATATTTGTAGCAGGTTGGAGAAGAATGTTTTTAGGAATATGTAATGCTTTAAATACTGCCCACGTGATTGAAATACGTAAACCTAGTCTTGTTCGAAATGTAAGTTTGTTAGTCATAGAAACTAATAAGCTCATTTTTATCAAGCAGGGTTTTAAAATGTATAGGAAGTCATGAGAGTGAGCAGCGAGACGTGGATGCACAATACACACATCATACAAATTGATACGGTACATGCTGATTTTCACACAAATACATTAAGAAAAATATTAATGTCACTGAATAATGCCACAGTGTCAGCATGCTTAATGATATGGCCCTTGCTAACTGTACTATCAGTTTTCCATTGTCCTGAGCTAATCACTCTATTTTCTTTCACCATTTTCTCCTCCTTCCCACCTGACCCCATGTTCAAAATTCATTGCCTTGCGTTCTATTAAAAAGACCAACTTAGGAAAGACTAACTGCAGTCTTTCCCCTTCCCACCCTGCCTCCTGCAGCCCAATACCATCTGAGGCTCTGTCTTGGTTACTTTTCTCTTGATGCCGGGACAAATACCCAACACACAAAATGAAGGAAGGAAAGGTTGATTTAGCTCACAGTTGCTGGAAGTTTCAGTCCATACTCATCTGTCTCCAAGGCACAGTGGCACATGGTAGAGGGCAACAGATCATGGTGGCAGAGGCAGCAAAACAGCAAGAGCAAAAGAGAGCATTAACAGCCATGGTGGCTACAGAGAGCAAGCCCATCTCCTTTAAATTACATTCAGAATATCTACCACAGGCTGGGTGTGGTATTATCTACCCATAATCCCAGAAGCACTCACATCCATAATCCTAGTGGATCATGAGTTAATCACAAACTCTAGAAGCCTGCCCCATGACTGCATGAAGCTTTGGGGGTATAACTAGCCACAAGCCATAATAGGCCCTTTAGTCTTTCTGCTGTCCTCCACCAATGAGCAAGGAAAGTGAAGATAGAAGAGTAAGGGCAGTTACATGATGCCTTGGTTCTTGGTGCTTGATTTTCTCAAGCCTAACTGCCACCAACTATAAATGCAACTTTTGTGTGGTGCTCCTTTAGGTTCTATTTTGTTGTTTTATTTTGTGAAGACATTTTTCTTCTAAACTTCCCCTTTTCAGTGTATGACATTACGCTTTTTGGTTTACCTATAATCTACCCAATTTCTGTGAAGTATTATTTTACTAAACCCATGCTGAATTAGCCTAAATTGGGAGTGACAATTTCTTGCTTCCCTACCACCTAATGCTGTAATTGGTGTTTGACTTGTCTCCAAGAACAAAACAAAAAAAAAAAAAAAAAAAAATCTCATAACGAGATTTTTGGATTGTACTGTGCATGTCTTTGAGAAGCCAGAGACAGCCTCCCTTGCTGAGAATAGGTAATCCAAATGACATCTAGCTAATACACACCACAGATAACATTACAATTACTGAAATTATCACCTGCGGTACATGAGATGAAGTGCAGGTGTTGAATAGTGGAGCATCAATTGACTGAAGTATTTAATCACTATGACAACGGTAGTAATTATGGTTATATTTGGTTTCTCTTCACAATGTCAGAAAAGGTACATAGAGAAAATGTGAAATTAACCACTGTGGAATACAGCAAAAGTACATGTGGGGAACCCAAAGTTCTCCATGGCACATCTTTCTGTGATGGAAAATATTTCTGAGATGCATGGCCACAGGAATACACGCCCCATTCTGGCCCATTGAGTAAAAAAAAAAATGGCACTAACAGGTAGTACTAGGAAATGAAAAGACACAGAGCGAAGCTGAGACCAGAAACCTCTGCGTCCATTCAGAATATGCATTTCCTCTTTCACAAGTTTCTAAATAATAAGCCTTCTCGTAATAGCTTTATAATAACTGTACATGAACAATTTCCTTACAAGCTGATGATCATTCTTCAAGGGCCCAATTTCCCCACACTTCATTGCCTGCAGGTTTATAAGAAATGTTTGCCCCCAGCCTAGATGGAAATATGAGATTGGAGTCAAAGCTTACTAGATGAATATGCAAATATAAGCGTAGGACTTTGTCAAATTTGGCACAGAGCTAGGAGCGTGTTTGATGGTTAATTCTAAAGGAAGTAAACAATAGGTAATGAAGCACAATTTGCTTAGGCTGAACTTCAAGAGTACCGTAAGCCCTGGATTCAGGCCACATATATTGGCCTGAAAGCACTGAAAAATGGTGTTGATATTTCGCTAGGTTGGATAATTGAATCTAGATTTTGAGATAGCTTACAGTTAATGAAGTAAAACTATACGAGCTTTCTCAGCATAATATAAAATAAGATGCTGTTATTGCATATTACTTACATTAAATACTGGTCTACATTGTTACATTTCACAGAAGCACAGAAAATGCTGTGACTCCATCCACCCCCAGCAGTCCCCATTGCCCTCTATTCCTTTATCCCTCTTCACCTGCTCCCTTTGACTGTCATGTCATCATTTTCTACCCTAGATTCTTAACATAAGAGAAAAAATGCCAAGAGTTGTCTTTCTCAGTTTGGTTCACTTTCTTGAACATGATCCCATGAAGTTCCATTCATTTTCATAAAAATGATATGGTTTCATTCTTTCTTTTATAGCTGAATTCAACTGTGCATATATCCCAAATTTCCTTACCTACTCATCCCCTGACACTTCGGGTGATTTGGATAGCTTGAATTGTGCTGTGATGCAAGGGTGTGTATAGTATGCTGACTTCCATTCCCTTGGGCATTAGGTCCTGAGGTAGGTATAGCTGGGACATGTTGCAGCCCCAATTGCAGTTTTGTGACTAGGCTTCCTATCCATCTCCACTGTGATTGGCTGCACTAATTTACATTCCTTCCAGAGGCATATGGAATTCCTTAAACTTTTGGTGGCCTCACAGCCATACAGAGGTCTGATATCTGAGCCAAACTTATATCTGAGTTGCTAATTCAGTGCAGTGAGGTGGAGGAAACCAAAATGCAATTTTTGTGTGCATGAAGCTGGTAATCCTGACGGGAACCATGCCAAGAGACACTGCTATAAAGCCTAAGTCATATAAAGAAAAGTTAACAGACAACATTAGCTAAAAGATCCTATCCTATATTTTCTAAATCAGAATTTATAATATGTATGAATTATCACTAGATAATTCATACATCTAGTGATAATTCATACACACATTAAAGTTGATAATCATTGCTTTACCAAAGTCTAAAGACTGGAAATGGGGGATGGATTTATTTGTCCATGTAACCTGGTAAGTTACTCTTTATCATGGCTTTATTCTTTTAATTTTTAAAAAATTATTTATTTATTTATTTATTTATTTATTTATTTGGTACAGCATCTCGCTATGCAATGCTCAGTGTGCCTGGGGTTCTGAGGCCTGCATGGCATGCAGTACTAGGGATCGAACTCGGATCCTTACAGTTGCCAGGCAGCCACTTAGATCACCACAACCCTACCATAGCTTTAAAGAGTACCTTAAAAATACACAAAATGACGCTCTTTAACAAACGTGCTGGGATGGGGATATAGCTCAGTGGCACAGCATCCACCAGGCAGGCATGAGGTCATGAGTTCGATTCCTGGTACCAAAAATTGCCAAACACATAAACCAATACATATATGAATAGGTTAGTAAGAGCAGCTTCTAACTTCTGTTAAGAAATCTATGTTTTACAGTCTGTGGAGTAAGAAAGTCAGATCAGGACTATACTAGCTTTCTGGAGCAAGAGGAATAAAAAATGACTTCATATATAAAATAACCACAGGGATAGGAATGAGATTAATACATAGATTCAACAAGGTAGTCTCACAGAGGCTAAGCTGTCTACGTCTCTTACGGAACAATCAGCTTGCAGCCACAAAGGCCAAGTTTTAATTGCAAATATTGAGTTGTCCCCATGGCATCCCGCTGGAGGTCCAGTGAGACTGGACTCGTTCTCGTGGAGCAGATGGCACACTGTCCTCATAGTGGTGGGTATTATTCTGAGTACATTCATATCATCTGTCTGCAGAGCTTCTGCCTGATTCAACATATATATGCTCACATCACGCCCTTTGCAATCTTTTGTTTCACTGCATGAAAGACACACAACTTTATTCCCATTACTGGACTTATTGTAAGGCAAAGAATGGTAATACACACTTAACAATAATTTGCTATTCAGAGATTTTAAGTATATTCATCTGATTATGCAGCCATTACCACCATTCAACTATACAACTCTTATTCTCATACTGCTAACACTCTATAAACTCACAAGACTCCATTACTCCTTCCAGTGACACCTTTGTTTCTCCATGATTTTGATTAATCTAGGCTCAGTACAGAAGGGGAATAATATGCATCCTGTTGTGTGATTGTTTTATCTCATATAATTTCACCAATGTTGCAAGACTTTCTTTTTTAAAAAACTGAAGAGAGCTAGCTAGATAGTGTAGTGGACTAAGCACCTGCTTAGGCAAGGGCGGGGACCAGGGTTCAGTCCCCTGCATCACGTTTCATTGGCCGTGCCTCTGGGCATGCTGAGTCAGCCACCAAGTACGGGCATGGTAGTGTACACCTGTAATCCCAGTGCTGGGGAAACTGAGACAGGAGGATCACTACAAGTCCAAGATGTGTCGTAAGACCCTGTACCAAATATATAAAAATCCTGAATCATATTTCTCATTTGTATGTATTATCTTTACTGATAAACATATACATCAATGGATGTTTGAGTTTTTCTACACCTTAGTTACTATAAAGGACATTTCCATGGCAATGAGTATGTAAAATCTCTTTTAAAAAAGATTGCTTTAACAGATGAATATATACATGGAAACATAACTGTTTTATTAAATAGTCATTCTATTTTAAATTGCATTTAAGAAATGACATTCTACTTTACACATTACTGTAATGTAACTTTTGATGTTCATTATGTGCTAGTATTATTGTTTCATTGGCTACTAAAATTGACTTCATTTGCGGTGTACGATATGATCTTTTGGTACATGTTTACATGCTGGAATGGATAAATCATGAATGTTAACTTCTGCATCGCCTCACATATGTTTTATACATGTAGGGAAAACATGTGAATGCTAGACTAAGTAATTTTGAGGTATAGTGCTGGGTTATAGAAGTTCTCCATACACTGCATACTAAGGCCTTACATATACCAATAATAAGCTATAGATACAAAATAGACAAATGCTTTCTTTTGGATATCTGATGAACACTGCATGAATATTACATAGAGTTGATGACATTACTGGCCAAAATCTCCATGGTGAATTTAGATATTAGACAGGTGTATTCTCCCTGGAGCATACTGTATGCACAAATCTTAATGATTACACACGTAGAATTAATAACAGAATTCAGAAAACTAGAAAAGTCAGAACACAAAAGGCTGTTGTACTTCTTATATTAACAGTAAAGAGTTCAAAAAGGAAATTGGAAACGCATTCTTTTTTATAAAAGCATAAAAAGAGAAATAAAAACATATATTAATTTAACCCAAGAGTTGAGACAATTGTGCATGAAAAACTCTAAAGTATTTCTGAAAGAAATGCACTATATTTGTGGGGTTTTTTAAAAGCAGTTTCAGGGGCCAGGGAGATGGCTCAGTGGAATAAGTGCTTGCCTGGCAAATGCAAGGGTCTGAGTTCAATCCCTGGTTCCACCAAAATAATAAAGTAAAATAAAAAGCCAAAGAACCATTGTTTAAAAAAAAAAAAAAAAGCAAAAAAGACTAGGGGGCGGGGAGTTGGCTCAGTGGAATAAGCGCTTCCCTAGCAAGTGCAAGGGTCTGAGTTCAATCCCCGGTTCCGCAAAAAAAAAAAAAAAAAAAAAAAAAAAAAAAAAGAGCAGTTTCTTCCATGCTCATGCTCAAATCCTTCTGATAAAGGTCATCATTTTGGGATCAGGTGAATGCAACAATCACTTAAAGCTATATGAAATAAGATTTTTAATTTCATTTTATAAAAGACTGTTTAAGTGTACCACAGAAAATGAAAAAGACTGGAAGGTTTACTTCATTTTTGCTATGGTTAAAAATCCATTTAATTAAATTTGTTGAGCTTGTTGGGTTCTTGAGATGAGCCTAGCAGAAAATTCTCAGCATTACTGCACATTTGTGACTCTAATGATCAAACTGAAGTGTGTTTATCTTTCTACTGCTGATACAGCGATAAAGAAAATGTCAAAATTCACTGTCTTAGTACTTGTCCACTTTTACATGGTAAGTAGCCCTGCTTGAGCACATAAGCGCTGCTCAATTTGTCCTTCAATTAATAGGGGTAATTTAAAATAAAGCTTATTTTTGTAAAGTATTTTTATTTGATATCTAGCAAATTCATAAGACACTGTATTTTACTCTTTATCATAATTTATTATTAAAGACCATTTGCCTTCTGTTTGATGACATGTTTCTTTAAATGATTTTAAATGTGAGAAAATAAATTTATGTTTTGAGTAATGACTACGGAGAAAACTCTTTCTACTAGAAAACTTACATTCCTACAATTTAAATTCTCTACATAGTGAAATACTTTAAATTACTTATATTACAAATTAAATCTAAAGTTATAAGAGAATTAGGGAAGGCCTGTACTGTCTTCTATCCTCTTACCTAGCATGTAGACATAGTTTTGGGACCAACTGGAAATTCAAAAATTGTAAGAGCTAAAGTTGTTGGAAGATACATCCATGGTTTCAAAACTAACAAAATGATCCACGCTTGAACCACCCTGATAGCTCAGCGGACTGAAGTGCCTGCTTAGGCAGAGTGCAGCAGCTGGGTTCGATCCCTAGGCCGGCCATGCTGTCCCCTCCCGCAAGGCATGCTGAGATGGCAGTTGAGACTGGACGTGGTGGTGCATGCCTGTAATCCCAGCGCTAGGGAGGCTGAAAACAGGAGGATCACTACGAGTCTGATCTACATAGTGAGTCCTTGTACAACCTGTAGACCCTGTCCTGAATACAGGGGGAAAAAAGAAAGAAAGAAAAAAATCCACTTACATATTTGTTCTTTTTATATGAAAAGCAGATTTTAAATAGTTTAGTTTTGATCATTTGAGACTTTACTATGTGTCAACTCTTGGCCTTTAAGAATTGGGCAAATAAGCTAAGTCAGCAGAGTCTAAAATCTGTCCATCACAGCTGCAGACGCTATGGTGGCTACAGGCGAGGGGCAATGAAGGGTGATATGTGCCTCAGTGGTGCAGACAATGCTAGTGGGAACGGCGGGAGGGCGGTAGGGCTGGGCGTAGGGTACAGCTCCGGCCGGGGTGACGTGCGGGTGGGTGAAGGCCGGGCCCTCTCCTTGCCGCTCTCTCTGTATTAGCGTTCTCACAGAGCGGATCACGCCCTAACACAGACCCAGCATCCTTTAGTCTGTTTCAAAGGTTAAAAACAAAAAAGCCTTTCACTGTTACATACAAAGCGGTAAACAACACTGTGAGCTTTTATTTATTCTTTTCATTTCTGCTTCAAGTAAAAATGCTTATCCATTTTATCTATGTAGTCTCCTAAAGTGCAGACTTTCAAAAACTCCATTTTCTTCAAGTTACAACAATAAAAGCTCTTAAATGCAAAAATTACCAATAGAGACTGCAATTTCAATATTCACACTTTTCAAAAGGCTTTCAAATCATCAAGAAAAATACAGGGCGTCAACTTCCAAACATTGAATTCATGCATTGATGTGACTTTTGTATAAGAACTCCAAGAACTCAAAGGACAAATGATGTAGAATAAAAAATACATGACTTATATTCTAAGTGCATAATGTATATGTTTTCAGTTAATACTTCATTAAGAACATAAAATTAATCCTGGTAACTGACTAAACATTGAAGAATTTATGTAAGTTCCCAAAAATTAAGATAATTTAAAAACTCACATTAATGAAGTTTTGTATTTGAGATTGGATGAGACGCTGGTACATCATCTATCATTTTTCGTGAATAAAATAAAATAAAAGTTATTTTTTAAGAGATATGAAATAATACTTTAACAACACCTTTCATTTTACTGTTGCTTGTATTTTTCATTGAAAAGAGACTTTAAATTTCAAAAACAAATTTCAAAGTATTTTGGTTTTAATCTCACCAAGATTATGTCAAACTGCTGAAGATTTTCTATGTGTAGTCCTCCACCTCAAGCAGTAATTATCTGTGGTTAATACGTCATTAACATTCAAATCACAGTCTACCCGAATTGTCTTTTCTTTATGGAATTCCTGGACACAGACATGACATTTTTCTTGCCACATAAAAGTTCTCCAAGTCATCTGGCTACAATAGCAACAAAGGCATTAGGTTAATATTATGGGTTGTATCTTCATAGTCTAAGAAATGTGAAAAACTGGAAGAAAAAACTGTGAGGAGTTCTAAAATTTTCAACAACAAGGATCTGAAAATGAAAAGTATTATTTAGACAGATAATCTCAGAATCTAGATCTCATTTAATAACTATAAAATTACTGTGCTCAGTGAATAACTCACTATTAATCTTACCTTTATACTTTTTTTTCTATTTAGGGAAGGGTCTACAGAGTGTTCAGGGTCTCACTACTAGATCAGACTCATAGTGATTCTCCTGTTTTACAGCCTCCAAAGTGCTGGGATTGCAATGCGCACCACCAGGCCCCGTCACAATTGCAACCTCAGAGTGCCCTGGGGGCAGGACTGGCACCACAGGCCCAGGGATGAAACCCCAGGCCTCTGCGCCTGCTTGCAGGCTCTTTAATCCAATGATAAGCCAATTAGCTCTTTTTTATTTTTTAATTTTTTTCCTTTCCTTTTATTGTATTTTATTGAGAAACAAATATCAATGAGACAGTTTCAAAGCTGATTAATAGGACATTTTCAATAATTATTACATTGTACATTGTTATCTTCTTAGTGATTATCCATAGTACAAGAAGCAGACAGGAT
>NW_004524581.1:4187111-4188153 GCF_000260255.1 Octodon degus | reverse complement strand
CTTATTATTCCCCTGCAACATATGCAGTTCGGTTTACCCTATTTGTCTAAATATCAAACATCTTAGGCATAACATGGAACAGGTATTTTCCATCAAGTATTGATGTGTTCAACTTTAAGTCATTATAGAATATGAAGAAAAAAATTAAAAAATAGGAATAAACACATGTTTTTACACAGAAATTTAGAAATCTAACCATATGCAGCATTGTAGCAGGACAGTCCTGTAACTTTTTTTTTTTTTTTTTTTTTTTTTTTTTTATTTATTACCCATTTTAAAAAATTTACTTGTGAGACAGTATGGTAATAATTGGTAAGTCATGACAAAAAGTATGTATTTACAAGACCAGAATGACAGGCATTCCAAGTGTGACACTTCTATTACACTTTGCTAAATTCAGTGCAGTTGCTTAGTTCACAGGTATCAGCATGTATAGTTATTCAGGTTGAGAATCCTACCTATTAACTGCTAGTTTCAAAAACCTGCTGATGTTTCTCAGGATCATTGCCTTGCCCTTCTTGTGCACACAAGTGTATGGCTTTGTCCCTGTCCTGTCTTCAAGCTTTTCTCCTTACCCTTTCCTTGTTGTCCAGTCCTGAAGTTCTTGTTTTTCTTTTAGTTGTGTTATACCTTTCTATTTGTATTTCTCCTTTTGATTTCTTATACCATGGAGACTATGCGGTATTTACACATGTGGGTCTGGTTTATTTCATTTAAGAGTATATCTTCAAGTGGCATCCATTTACATATAAAGGCTTTAAGTTTATCATTCTTTATAGCTGAATAATACTCCATTGTATAAAAATACCACATCTCTTTCAACCATTCCTCATGTAACTGGTATCTTGGTTCTTTCCAAGATTTGGCTATCACAAATTGTACTGCTATAAACATAGGTACACATATGTCACTATGACATGATGTTTTTAGTTCCTCCAGGAAAATTCCTAGTAGGGGGAAGCTGGCTTGAATGAGATTTCCAGTCCTAGTTTCTTAAGGAGTCTCCACACTGATTTCCATAATGGTTGCACTAATCTACATT
>NW_004524581.1:4183425-4186632 GCF_000260255.1 Octodon degus | reverse complement strand
ATGGGTGAAACACTCCTGGAGAAGGTTTTCATTATCTATGTTGTGTATATATCTTTCAAGGATTAGTTCATAGCTCTGAATGGTATGCTCCATGCGAAAAGTTTATTGAGCTTTGTTAATTATTTATTAAATTTTTTTAGAGTTTGGAATAAATCCAATAAATCAATTAGTGTCTCTCCCTGTAGAAATACTCATTCAGCTTCATGAATTAATTTAATTAAAAAGGCAACACTCTTCCCTCCCCATTGCTACTTTCACAGTAATTTAGAGAGTGATTCACTTGTGCTAATGCTGCATATTTAAAGAATGAACTTTTGCAGGGGGAAACATTAAATATTCAATTATGGTTTATATCATATACTTAGTTTCTGTGCTAGTATATGTATGTACTAGAAAATATGTATCACATATGATATGTTATATCCTATACCTAAGTGGTGTGTTGTGCATTAATACAAGTTATTCAATGCAATATAAATTTTTCACTGTAAAGTTTGCTTCTAGTATAAGTTTGCTGGAAAAAGTCTTTTCCAACCATCAAATGTAAGGTCGGTTTTGGTGAGAAGATCCAAAATTATCTCAAGTTAAGAAATGGAAAGAACAGAGCCTCCCTCTGCTCACTGCAGGGTTGGTGGGCTGCCTCACCATGGTGAAACATGGAGGAGTGAAGATTTTGCCGTTAGAAACACAATGGCCTCCTCACATTGCAGCTAAAGTGATTGTTCGCTCCCTGGCCTTCTACCTTCTAGCAGTCAGTACTTGGGACTGAACTCTTTTGAATCCACATAAGGATTTCTTACAACTTGCCCTTCCCATCTACTGACCAAAAATGTCAGCTCTAGCTGTGACTTGGGGAATAGACACGGTTTTGGAAAGACAGCTATTGTGTGAGAAAACGATGCTGTTTAGCTTCAGATGCATTTTCTTCCAGAACAGGGTTAGTGACACCAACAATAGTGCACAGAATTCACAATTCTTCACTCCTTTTCAGTACTAGAAGTTTCAATTAGGATATCTCATTAGCTATCTCTTTTAGTCCTCAAAGAAATTCTAGAGAGTCCTTGTATTCAGATTGTCTTTAATACCATTAGTAAATAGGGAGGGAGGCATTTGTAATAGAAAGGAAGTTGTATTGATTCATAAATTATTTTCCAGTAAATTTATGTTTTGAAAAAATCTGGAAAAGTTTTGGGTTTTTTTCAACTGAAAAGGAAGACTTAGCTAGGTGAGACAATTTTAAGTGAAAAATGAAAAAGAAACAAAACTACTTTATTTAGTGAAAGTAGAGTCCACATTAGTGGCTACATGAACATTTGTAATTGATAATATATTGATCTATGTGAACAATGTGGTAATACAAACAAATGAGCTGCATAGTTATTCCTGTAAATTAAAATAAGAAGCTAATCAAGAAACAATGAAGGGCTTACCAAATAGCTCAGTGGATTAAAGCACCTGAAAGCAGGTGCAGGAGCCCGGGGTTCAATCCCCAGGCCTGCCGTGCTGGCCCTGCCCCAGGGTGCGCTGAGATGGCAATTAACACTGGGTGTGGTGGCATGTGCCTGTAATCCCAGCACTTGGGAGGCTGTAAACAGGAGAATCACTATGAGTCTGATCTAGTAGTAGGCCCTGTAGACCCTTCCCTGCCAATAAAATAAAAGATGTTATGTTTTCAATGTACTGTTTTTACTATTTAAATTTGTTTCAGTGATATATAAAAACTGAACTTTGAAAATGAATAGGGTACCAGGCAATCTCTTGTAATATATGTATATTGTGTAATGCTTAAATCAAATTAAAACATAGCTAGTCAGCCTGTGGTGTGTGCATGTAAGTCATGAAAAATCTCGCCATTGCTTCTTCATACTGTTATTCAAGGTGTAGGCGCTTACAGTATTTGTCCTGATGTGATAAATTTCCCTTTTTCCTGATCAGAAATAGAATCCACTTCTATTCTTATCTACTTCTTGAAACATAGACTAAATATTTTTTCAGAAATCACCGGTGTAAATCATTTTCAAAGGAGTGTGTGCCAGGAAATCAAACATATTCTTCCACATACTTGTAAGTCAGAAAAGACAGTAAACTCACTACTTGTACTTTAGGGTGTATTTCCTAACGGATATACATTTCAGTCACTAATAAAATAAGTTTCATGCAATATTTACATACTTACCTACTAACATGTGGAAAAATAGAAGGAAATTCCACCATTTCAAAAAGTGTGTGTTTTTAACATGATTTAATTTTACAACAAGAAAAAAAATGGTTTGTTCCAAAATTTCCTAGGCAATAAAGCACATTAGTCACTGATGATAAAAATTAGCCAATTATGACTGTTACTAAATTGTCCTGCAGATCTTATAAAGAACCCTTCTTTCTTTCTTTTAGTAATCATATTCCAGTATGTAATCTAAACCAATTTTATGCCTTATGCAAATGTTACTGTTAGGCTTTGTGTTATCGTCTGAAAGCCAGATTCAATTTAGGGATTATCTACATTTTGTGTGCTGTCCTCAGACAAGAAGTTTCCCAGGCACCTTCCATTTATTCTAGCGTCTTTAGGGACTCTACTTGTATTCGCAAGGTCACATCTCTTCTATATACTTTGAATTTAATAAAATGGGTCAGTTGACAAGAATTGCTTTAAGCCATAGTGTATTATTGTTTGTAAAGGGGATCTCTGTTCTGGTAGAGAAATAAGAGATCTGAATTGCACCAGAGCTGTATGCATTCAACTTGTAAAATGCACCCAATCATTAATAGCATAAGAAATATTAAAGACTCGCTCTCCTTTTAAATCTTATGAAGGGCCTTCCACAATTCAGCCTGCTCAGAAAGAATATTAAGAGAGCAAGCATCAAAACGTCACAGTGTAGCAGTGCATGGCTCAAGTTGAGTCTCAGACGTGTCTTTAAGAAGAACAACTTCTATTGTGTGCCTGTGCGCTAGTTTTGTCTTTCCCATTAAGATTTATGTTTTATGGATTTGTTTTAAGATAAAGGAAAAAGATGCAGTCCTCACCAAGGGAGAGTCTGCTACTTCTTTATCTCGGCCTTTTTCTTTCTCTTTTATATTTGAGCTATCTCTTTTCACATCAGAAGTCTTACTGAGAGATTTGAAGTATCATTCTCTGTTATTACAGGCATTTCCTTTTGTTCAGGATAAAATTCAATGATAACTCCTGGGAAAAGGGGTAGATAGGGA
>NW_004524581.1:4180987-4183170 GCF_000260255.1 Octodon degus | reverse complement strand
TTGTGGTATAGCTGGAGTTTAAGAGCTAAAACCTGTGTTTTAGTAGCATATGGTTATAAATAACTTTCTTTGGTTTGCAGGTACAATTTTGGTGGACAACATGCTGATCAAAGGCACGGCTGGAGGTCCAGACCCTACCATAGAACTCTCTTTAAAGGACAACATGGATTACTGGGTGCTGCTGGATCCTGTCAAACAAATGCTTTTCCTAAACAGTACTGGCAGAGTTCTGGATAGAGACGTTAGTGAATATTTTTTCTTTCTCCTGCGTCCTGACACTGTGGTAGCTTAAATGGTTGGGTGTGTGGAGCAAGAGTTGTTCAACTTTCTTTATATGAATTCATCTCCTGCTCTGTCATCAAAAGAAATATTAATTCCCTCAAAGAAGAGTAAGTAAAGAAACTAACACACGTGTCTGAGAACACCATTGCATTTTCTTTTTACTGTTCCGGAAGCTTGTCAAACTTCGCAAGCGGAGACTGCAGAATAAAGAGGTTTCTTGGGAAAATGGGACAAGAAATAAGCTCATCCATTTCTCTTTAGCCCTGGAAAAGTGTGGCAGTGCCTCTCTGCTGTGGGCTTGAGGACAGCAGCTGGGCGGGGGGTCCTCACTCACTGTGAGTGCTTTCACGGGCACCAGGGCTTCACAGTAGGGTATAGCTCTCACACTGCGTGTCCTCAGACAAAAAGTTTCCTAGGTACCTTCCATTTATTGTAGAAAAAAGGGTCAGCACCCTAGCCCAGTCATTGGCAAGTGCGGCAAAGTAAGTATTTCATGATTTACAGTTGCAAAACTATTAAACTTGCCTATCTCAATTCTGAAAAATGTAGAAGGTAGGTTCACATATCTCTCTAAAAAATCCTCTGTTGTCAGTTCTGTTCATCCCAGACTTTGTTGAAATCAAAGAAAGGAAAGAGTGAACATAGGCAATAGTTAGTGTTCAGGGAAGTGAAGCAGGAATTAGTGGGAAGGCTCAGGGAGTAGAGCTAACCGTGCTGCCTTCAAGCTCCCACTAGGAAATCTAAACATCACTTGTACCACATTCTTGGTCAGGGTTCATGATCCACTTTACAATACGTGACACTTTGACTCTCTTATTTATTTATTTACTTATGTATTTATTTTGTGTCAGGCTCAGCCCACCCTGGGGGTGGTGCTGGCATGGCATGTGGTGCCGGGGATTGAACTGCGGTCCTTGTGTGCTTGCCTAAGCTTGCCTAAGCAGGCACTTTTGACTTCTGAGTTATCTTACCAGCCTTTAACCCTTGCATTTAAAATTTGCAATCCTTAATAAATCTCTACTTTCCCCTTACTTTGGTATACATCACTGTATTCCTCACTAATTTTTTTTTTTTTTTTTTTTTTTTTTTTTTTTTTTTTTTTTTTTTTTAGTTTTTTCTGAATTTTTTCTGCTGCTGCAGTAGATTCTTGGCTTCAATCATTGAAACATTAAGGCTTTTATTTGAAAATTCTTAACCCAGTGCCCATCTATTTTGTGTGAAGCATAGATCACCACTGCTGCTAGATGATCAGTGAGGTAAATCTGTGCTTTTATGCTAAATCTAACTGTGCTGGGAAATTATAATTTATTTAATCATAAAATAGTGTAAGTGTATAGAAGATGTACCAGAAAATAAAAAAACATATATCATAAAGAAATTTAGGGGCTGGGAAGATGGCTCAGTAGAATAAGCACTTCCCTGGTAAGCACAACGGCCTGAGTTCAATTCCCAGTTCTGCCAAAACAATAAAAAATAAAGAAATTTAAACCAGGTGAAATGTCATTTAGAATTTTTTTGCCACATATTACAAACATATATCTGTTAGTGCATGAAATTATTATATATGTCACTTCATAGTAATTAAGACTGAATCAAACTACATTGTGCTTTTAGCCTGGTTTTATGTGTGATACATACATGCATATATTTCTGAGTGCATGAATATACATACCTCTAAAATCTTTAATACCTGAACAATGTTTATTAATGGATAAATCTGGGGCTATTTTCTTCTTCTTCTTCTTCTTCTTCTTCTTCTTCTTCTTCTTCTTCTTCTTCTTCTTCTTCTTCTTCTTCTTCTTCTTCCTTCTCCTTCTCCTTCTCCTTCTCCTTCTCCTTCTCCTTCTCCTTCTCCTTCTCCTTCTCCTTCTCCTTCTCCTTCTCCTTCTCCTTCTCCTTCT
>NW_004524581.1:4177745-4180177 GCF_000260255.1 Octodon degus | reverse complement strand
GGGCTGGCTGGCATGTGGTGCTGGGGGATTGAACCACGGTCCCTGTGCTTTGCTAAACTTGTTCTAAGTAGGTGCTTTAGACCACTGAGCCATCTCACCAGCCCCTTCATTGGTTATTCTTGATGCTTCTTTTCTACAATGTTTTTTTTCTACAAAAATGTTTAATTTAGTTCAAAAAATTGTAATTTCCTATTTTTACACATAGGTCACATTAATAAACAGTGCTTTCATGCACTAGTGTAATGTAAATTTATAATATGAAAGTCATATACATATGCTTGTAATGGATCAAATTTTAATTTAAAACAAGAATTCAATATATTTCTACTTGAAAGCTAAAAATTAAAAATACATTCTGGTGGAACATCTGCTGTATTATGGAAATTACTAAACTATGTATGCTTCCTTTAACATACATATATGGGGATTTTACCTTAAATATAATTATTTAGACTGTCAACAAATTAAGTTATTCATTTTATAAAGAGTGAATAATAACTAAATTATGAATTATTTTAATAGCAAAGCAATGCAAATAATTGGGGCATTATTATTATATCAACTACTAAACTCCATATAATAACCACAGAATTAAAATTAATTTAATTGCTATTTTGGAAAGTTACTCTGCCTCTATTTCTTTTTTTTTTCTGATTGATTGATTGATTGATTGATTGATTGATTGGATATAGGGACTTGTTACGCAATTAAGACTCATAGTAGTCCTCCTGTCTCAGCCTCCACAGTGCTGGGGTAACACGTGTGCACCACCATGCCTTGGGCCAGCACAGGGTGCCCAGGACTCCAGGCCATATGGTACTAGGGATCAAACTCCGGTCTTTACACTTGTCAGACAGGTGTTTAGACCACTGATATATTTTCCCAGCCATGGAATTTTTTTAGTGGAAAGCATTACACTGAGTTTTTGTCATGCAATGCTGTTTTTCTAAGGCTATTCTGATTTTAATAAAAATTATTTGGCTAGCAAGGAAAGCATAACAATGCTCTCAAACAGGGATGTCGATGGGTAACTACATGTGACCACTGCTTCTTAGATGGATGAGACTCAGGACAAATCCCAAGTTACAATACACTGTATTATGTAATGCTCAAAGGGGATAACAAACTATAGTTTCTTTATGTTTTTACTGAGAAAATATTATATAAACTTTCTTCCATGGGTTACTAGATTCACATCTCTCCAGAAAATATATCTGTCCTATATGTTGATAACTTTAAGTTTTAACCAATTATTTGTTAGTATTGCCAGTCTTCATTTATGGCTTTTGAAATATAAAGTACTTAATATTTGAATAGTATTCATTATTCACTAATTTCTGACAATTCATGAGAAAAAGTTGTAAATAACAGCTTGAAAAATTGTAGAGCCTTAAAAATATCATTTTTGGGGCCCAGCACATAGCTCAGTGGTACTTGACAAATGCAAGGTCCTAAGTTGAATCCCTGGTACAAAACAAAAGACTCTTTTTAAAAAAATTGTTCAATAAAATAGATTCAGGTAAAATGAAAGAAAAAAATAACTCACTTAAAAACTCTATACAAAATCTCCTTCACAAAATGAATCTACCATCTCACTTCTTTGTTAATATTCATAAATGAGGTCCTAAAAATCTTCTACTGAGGTTCAGCTACATTAGCAAGTAATTTTTCCATTTTCAAAATAACCCTTCAAAGAATCCACTTTGTAAGTTCTGGATTTTGAAAAATTATAATTATGATATTAATATTCTCCTTAAAAATATCTCAGCCATTTCACAGCATAGAGTTAAAATATGCATTTAGGGATTTACATGAACTCATATGTTTCTAAATTCAACAGTTGACGGGCTGGCCAAATAATTCAGTGAATTAAAGCATCTGTTTAGGCAGATGCAGGGACCAGGAGTTGTATCCCCAGACCTGCCATGCTGGCCCCATCCTTTGACGCACTGAGACAGCAATTCACACTGTGCCTGGTGGCACACACCTTTAATCCCAGTACTTGGGAGGCTGTAAACAGGTGGATCATCATGAGTCTGATCTATTAGTGAGACCCTGTAGACCGTGTCCTAAATTAAAAAATATATATATTGATTAATCAATTAAAATAACTCTATATTTAATGTTACATATGATTAATATAAAAGCTAAAAGATTTTAAGTTCAAAGCCTAAATAAGAGACAAGCAAATCAATTGATCTCACATAATCCTAATAATGAAATTTTCCAACTGGTAAACCACAAAACCTTATGCAAGAAAAGGTAATACTGTATTTATTTTTGATATGGAACCATAGTTATTTTCTTTAAACTGAGAAAATCTGAGCAAAATAAGATTATATAGATTCATGGTTTAATAGACATTAGAAATTAAGAGATTTACAATGAGATACAAGAGTAACTATTTGAGTTATGAATTTATAGAATTAAGA
>NW_004524581.1:4159298-4177645 GCF_000260255.1 Octodon degus | reverse complement strand
ATTTATTTGCAGTTTTCTTGTTCTTAAACTAGTGAATTACACTCAATGACCTGCAATCTCTTCTAGCCCTAAAGTTTTGATTGTATTGTTCTGGTTTAAGACAGTTAAGACCAGGCTGTGGGGTAGCTAAGAAGTAAGCCTTTGCAATTTTAGCAAAGGGCCTGGGTGCAACCCCCAGCACCAAAGAAAACAAGAGTTATGGTCACAGCTCAAACAAAATTGTCCAAATAGGCAATGTTGGCCCTGAAGTAAAGATTTTCTTTCTACATTTTTCTGGCTTTGGTACCTCCTTTTCAGTTATTAATGAGAAACAGATATCATATAACTGACTGTGGCTCTGTGCTTCGTCTTCTGTCTAGAGCCCCCGTGCCTAGCACATATTTGTGTGCAATACTTACCAACTCAAGGGAGTAGCAATACTTCAAAGATGGATTAAGAATTAAAAAGAGTATAGAGATGGTAAGAGTTTTAATAAATCCTTCAAACAACAATTTCAAAAGGAGACTTCAGATTTACTTTGATTTGTTTTTGTAAATAGGAAGAAAACAATATGGCACAGCAATACATGGTTAAATCATAGGTAAACTACAAGCTAGGTCATATAAAAATTTTTTCTATCCATGTATTGAACAAAATTTATTTACACTGCTAGATCTCAACTACTCAAATTACTCTAAGAGATAGTTATTTTAAAAAAATCTTCCAGTATTTCAGTTTTAAACTGAAATTAGATTGCTTTACTGTATTGTAGAGTAAAAAGCAATGATACTTTTGAAAATAAAAAAAAATATGTATATACATTATCCTGATGCCTAGGCCAGAATATATCTACCAACACATTTTCTTGATTTCTATTACTCATAAAAATAAAGGAAAAATATATGCCATGTATTTTCTTTATAAAGACAATTTTAAATAGAAAACAATTTTAAATAAAAACAATACAGTGGTTCATGTGAGTGGACTGAATGGAGGCAAAAGAAGTACTCAAAACATGAGAGACAATATACTATCCAACATAATGAAGAATATATGACTCAGTGACACTATTAATAGATCCCAGCTAGATTTCACACATCTCAATTTTATTTTTTTATTGAGAAACAAATAGCAATGAGACAGTTTCAAAACTGATGAATAGGACAGTTTCAATAATTAATACATTGCATATTGTTGTCTTTGCAGTGGTTATTCATAGTAAAATCTCAATTTTATATTTAAGAAAAACCACATGCCAACAGGTTATGAATGCCAAGGTGTAGTTAAGAACCCCTTCTTTGGGCTTGCAAAATGTAGCCTTTTGATTTGATGATCCCTCTACGTTTCACAATGGACGAGTTCCTCAGCAGCCAGAGTGGTACCCACTCACGTGCTTGAATGTCAGGGATACTTTCCTGAATACCTACTCGGGAATTTGTTTCAGAACAGTTCTTTTGGATCATTATGAGTTAATTTGTGTATGTTAAACTGTTTAGTAAATGTGGTCAAATCAGGTGGTATCACACAGCAGAGTCAGGATTGACTTGGTTACTAATTGGTTTTACCTGTGCCCACTGATACACCTGCTCCAAATGTGTTTTGTCTAAGTCACAGGTACATATAGAAGAAATTTTCTTGCTTTGGACTGAGTTTTCTAATTCCTCCCAGTAAGGCTGTAAATGTTCCAAGGAAAGATTAACTCCACCTTCAATGGGAGGTGAAGTGATGATCACAGTATCTAGCTCTACAACTCCAAGGACTTACCAGGCCGTATCAACAGCATTTCTAGTTGATGATGAAGAATTTGATTCTACAATGAACAGTTCTGCAGAAACTTTCATTTCCTCTCTTTTATCTGGGTTTATCTTCCCTACTGTATGAAATACAGTACAGGCCAAGACTTCTAGAAAATGCTTGACCAAATCTGATTTGGGAACTCCACCACTCAACATCTTTTGGATACAATCTTGAAGCTGTGTACAGCTATTCACTCATAATGATCTGAAGCAAGTTTCCAGGAAGGTCTTCAGGAAAGCATCCCTGACATTCAAGCACCTGGGTGGGTACCCCTGTGGCTGCTCAGCCATACACCACTTGCCTAACCATGTGTGAAGCCTTTGTCACATGAAAAAGCAATTCATTTTTTAAGCTCCCTGCTGTGTGTGGATGGGCACTTCTTCCGCAGGCTGCGCCAGTTGAGCAGGTTCCTGGTCTGCAGGGGCAGGGTGCTGGCCCATACCAAGAGTGCCCCAGCGGCAAGACTGTTGGTGCCCATGGCAGTGGCCAACTAAGGGGCTACAGACCATGGGAGGGTGGGCAGCAGGCAACTGCCTCTTGAGACAGTGAATCCAAGGTCGGAGAGGTGAAGGTGAGGCTGCCGGCCCCATGCAGCCACAGCCTGGTCTCACCTTTTTATTTTTTATAAATATTATTTAAATATACAAATTTAATCAAGACAATTATCCCAATTGATCCTATTCTTCTATTACTTCATCTTTATAAATTTTCAGCTCTTCTAGATTTCCTGAAATATGACAGACAAATGTCAAATACATATTTCTTCTGCTATCATGCTAATGGCAGGAAAGCCTCTTTAACAAATGTGCTGAACAATTGGGCTCTGTACATGTAGAAGGCTGAAACTGTATCCATGTCCATCCCCATACACTAGACTAATGTTGAAATGGATCAAAAATCTCTATATTAAAACAGAAATACAAAATCCACTGGATGAGAAAGTGGCTAGACATCTTGAAGACATAGGTATAAGAAGAGTCTAAGAACAAAACACAGAATACATGGGAAATACTTCACGGAATTAACAACTAGGATATCATCTTATTAAAAAGCTTCTACACATGAAAAGGAAACAGCAACAGAGTGAAAAGGCCACCCAAAGTATGGTAAAAAAATTAGCCAATGTTTCCTCAGAAAAAGGATTTGTCTAGAACATATAAAGAACTGAAAAAAATCATGCCCCCACCCAAACTGAAAACACCAACCCCAAAATGGGCATCTGGATTTGATACATACTTCTCAGATGAAGAAAGAAAAATAGCAAATAACTATATGAAAAAAGTTCAACATCATTGGTCATTTGAGGAATGCAAATTAGAATAACACTGCAATTTTATCTGACCCAAGAATGAATGGCTATCATCAAGAAATCAACCAATAGCAAATGCTAGAGGGGCTTTGAGGAGAAAGGAACCTTCTCCACAGTTGGTGGGAGTCCAGAATGGCACATCCATTGTGGAAATCAAAATAGAGACTCCTCAAAAAGCTAGGATTAGAGGTCCCATTTGACCCAGATATTCCCCTTCCAGGTATCTTCTGAGAAGAATTAAAAACATACCACAGTGATATATATAAACCTAGGACATATCCTTGGTTTATAGCAGCACAATTTGTAACAGATAAATCCTGGAAACAACCAAATGGCTATCAAATAAGGAATGGATAAAAAAGATGTAGTATTTTCATACAATGAACTATTATGCAACGTTATAGAAGGATAGACTTGAAACTTTTATAGGTAAATAGGTGAAACTTGAGACTATGTTCAAGTGAAATAAATCAGATGCTCATGTGTAAACAGCGTATTGTCTCCCTTGTGTAAGAAACTGAAAGACTAAACAAAGTGAAAAGTGTGCACCAGATTGGGAGAGGGGAAGAAATTGTTCAAAAGGAAAAAGGATCCAGGAGGGGAAAAGGGAATATAATGCAAGTCGCTTATCCTGTCAGTGGGTCTCAGTTCACTGAAAAAGAAAGTTAGTGCTAAAATCATGTGGAGAAATTTTAATGCCCATATCTTGTAATTTGAAGATAATAATATGCAAGGTATTAACTATCGTTAGTCTCCTATTACTTTGTTATGCAATTTTGTTTTACTTTTCATAAATTTATAAAAAGAATACTAGAATATTTTACTTTCATTTTATTTATTGATTTTTTTCTAAACATACTATTAAGAATTTATTGGGCTGGGAGATAGCTTGGCAGCATAAGTGCCTGCCTGACAAGCACAAGATCCTGAATTTAATCCCCAGTACTACATTCCCTGCCAGCCTTGGAGTCGGACATGGTGGTGCACACCTGTAATCCCAATGCTGGGGAGGCTGAGTAGGAGAATCACTATGAGTCTGCATTTCATAGCAAGACCCTGTATTCATCAATCAATCAATAATTTTTTAAAAATATATTTATTTATTTAGTCTTTTGAGGCAAGGTCTCATTAGACAGTTTGAACTGGCCTTGAACTCACAGTAAATCTCCTGCCTCAGCCTCTGGAGTGCTGGGATTATAAGAGTATGTCTCCAGGCCAGGCTAGAATTTATTAATTTTATGTGATTCTGTTTAAGTCCCTGTTATCTACCCTTCCATGTCTGCCTGTCCTCCACCCCTTTCCACCCTCTATTAACCAATATTTTATACCCAGATTTACTTTTATTTTTTAATTAATTTTATTGAGAAAGAAATAGCAATGAGACAGTTTCAAAACAGGGTGGTAGGATAGTTAGAATAATTAATACATTGCATATTGTTGCCTTCGTAGTAGTGTTTCATCGTACAAGATGCAGACATGATGTCTTGTCTAAACACTATAGGGATTTGAAGTTTAGAATATTAATGATTGAAGAAAAAAACCTGTTCCATGTTATGTCTAAGGCATTTGATAGCCACACAGATAGTGACATTAAGCTCAACTGCCTATGTTATAGGGTAATAGTATCATTAAACTTCTCTTCTGGAGGGTTAGCAACTAAAGTTTTAAGTAGAGAAAAAGAAGGGCTACAAGGATAGCCAACATTTTGACAGATTGGCTTTTAAATATCCAGTTGTGAGAGACTTGTTCAGTATTTACTTTTGTGTGCCTGATTCACCTTAATGGCCTGTAGTCCCATCCACTTCATTGCAAATGACATTCATTTTAAAGGTTAAATAATGACGCATTGTTTATGTGTGCCATGTTGTCTTGATGTCCTCATCCAGGGCTGCTGTGTCTCAGCCTTTGTGAACTGTGTAGAAATAAATGCAGATTTGCTGTTTTCCATTTGATATGCTGCCATCATGTACTTTTTTGCGGGGGGCTGGCTCAGCCACCCTGGGGTGGGGGACTGGCACAGCATGTGGTGCTGAGGATCTAGCCATGTGTCCTGTGCTTTCCTGAGCTTGTCTAAGTAGGCACTTTAGACCGCTGAGCTATCTCAACAGCCCTACGTTGGTTATAAGCCAAAGCACTCTACTTCTAGCTTCCCAAGGATTCTTCATGGTGTCTCCATGAAGGGTACACTGATTAACATTCCTCGCAACAGAAGATGATGGTACCTCTTGCCCACATCTGTCTTGGTTCTGTTGTGCTTTGTCTTTTGACAGAGGCTGCTGTGATTAGGGTTAGATGTCATCTCACTGTGATTTTTAACCTGAAGTTCCCTGGAAGCTCATGTAACGCAGCACTTGTTGTCTATTTCAATTTTCACTTTTAAGAAGAGTCTTTGCCTACTTTTAGTTAGATTGTTACTGAGTCTTTTAGTATTTATAAATATTTTAACATATAATATTCTAGATGTTGATCCTTTTTCAGATGATTTTCTAAAGTTTCTTTCTTTTCTGTAAATTGTTGTTTTACTGTGTCAACTGTGTTTGCAGTGCAGAAACTTCTTAGTTTGATGTAATCCTGCTTATCTATTTTTGCTTTTATATTTTGTTTTTGGGAATTTATCAAAATTTTTTTTTCTATATTCATGCTTTAAATTATTGAAATGTTTTCCTTATGTTTTCTTTGGGCTGTTTTAGTTTAAATCTTAGCTTTAGGTCTTGAAATTTTGAGTTTATTGTCATACAGGTGAAAGAGATAGGGGTCACGTTTCATTCTGCTCAGGTATCCTGCGCAGAGACTTGCTGGATTTTTTTTTTGTGTGTGTGTGTGTGTGTGTGTGTGTGTTGTGTTTTATCTAAGAAGAGAAAGAATAGTCACTATGCTGAATTAATTGTAGCCAAAAGGACATGAGATCGCTGGTAGATCTGTGCACAGTTATACCTAGCAGCAACTACCATAAATAGTATTTACCGGGGAAAGTAATGGAAATCATACTTTATATAGTTTGTTCTTTGAATCTATCAATAACCTTTTATTTCCACAAGTACAAGTACAGCTGCACAAAACTAAAAGCAATTTTAGGGGGCTGGGGAGATAGCTCATTGGTCTAAGCACCTGCCTGGCAAATTCAAAGACCTGGGTTTGATCCCTGGAACTGCATGCCTTGCTGGCCCTATGTCAAGCTGGCTACCAAAACTGGGTGTGGTGGTGCATGCCTGTAATCCCAGTACTGGGGAGCCTGAGACAGGAGGATCACTATAAGTTTGAGCGGCATAGTGAGGACCTGTACCAAATAAATAGATAAGTAAATGATTTTTTTAAATGTAAGAAAACCTGAAAATGATTTTTGTATAAACAATACTGCCTAACAATTTTTAAAAGATAATCTAATTAAAATATTTTAATGCAAATGTCTGAAGATAAAAATAAAAAATAAAAATACCAAGCCCCAAAACTCAAACTTAATTCGACAATTTTCATATGTAGTCATAGGCATACCAACCAGTTGCTGATTTTCAAGCTTCATCCATAAATCTTTCCCTCTCGGTCACTGTTGTTTTGTTCTTGCTTCATTCTTATTAGTAAAGTTACATAAATTATTACACTATACAAAAAAGACATAAAATTCTTGTTGTCAGAGTTTAGAAGACTTAATACTGGACACATCATCCATAGGATTATTTTATAATATTCACCCAAAGAATCAAATGCAGAAGCATGGGGGAGATGTGTCCACACACTGGAAACCCAAAGAATCAGGCTGAGGGTCTGAATCCCATGGCAATGCTCTTCCTGAGTTCAGGAGAAGACCTAGAGCCCAAACTAATGTCCTCAACAAGTCCAACTGGAGGCCTAGAGCCTACAACATTGTCTCATGCAAGTCTGTATCAAGGAGTTGCCCTGGGAAAGCCCCAGGGTCAGTGGTGGAAGCTAGAAAGCCTGAGCAAGTGGGATGAAGGATCTGGGCCAGCAGGTAAAGGATCTGCACTGAAAGCAACACTCAGAGTAATAACCATACCTCTCCTGAAGACTACCACAGCCATCTTCATGGGTAGTGAGGTCACAAACTCCTTCCATGAGAAGGAAAGCTGAGTTCCTGTCAGGAAAGCCAATGTAAGCTTCTTCAGGAGACTGAGCTGTGCAGCATCTTCCTCTCCACAGTCAGGGGAGTAATGCTCAAACTGAGGACCAGGGTTCTCCTGAAAATTGCCACAGTCATCCTGAGCATTACTGAGGGTACAAGGTCCTCCACTGATAACAGCTGAGTTCATGTCAGGGAGGCCAGTGTGAGGGAGCTCCTTCAAGAGAATCAACAGCACACCATTTTCCCCTCTAGTTCTCTTTTTATGGTTTTGGCAACAATCCTTGGGTGGGCCTTCCACACTGAGCACCACGCTGATTCAGGTTATGTGGGTGTTACAAACTGACCATTAGTTAATCTACCACAAAAATCAAGAGTCAAAAAAGATGAAACTACCGAAATATAATATTTATTAGGAAAATGAAATGTCTGTAACAAAGGAACATTATGTATGAATAACAAGTTGTTGCAAGTGGCCAGCATTCTTTAATCAATATTGGGCATGAACTACTGGTTAAGATAGCATCAGCGATTAAAACAGTAAGAAATGTATGATTGTAGCAAGTCATATAATATTTATATCAAAATTCTGGGCATAATTTTAGAACTATTTAAACAGAGATAAATTGTACTAGAAGTATTTGAGCAGAAGCCGGCCAGATAGCTCAGTGGACTAAAGTGCCTGCTTTGGCAAAGCACAGCGGCCAGGGTTTGATCCCTGTCATGCCATGCTGGCCCCACCCCCAGGGCACAATGAGATGGCAACTGAGAGTGGGCATGGTGGCACATGCCTATAATCCCAGCCCCTGGCAGGCTGAAAACAGGAGGCTCACTATGAGTCTGATCTATGTAGTGAGACCCTGGAAACCCTGGAGACCTTGTCCTAAATTCATAAGAAAAAGAACTATTTGAAGAGATCAATTGTATTCCTGATAGTGCCAAAAGCTTAGTTTCTCTTCTTTCACAATAATTTTGAGCCCTCTCGCTAACCATTCAACTGCTTAAGATTAGCAGCCTTATAACCGTACAGCATCATGCAAGTGCATCTATGAGTATAACATTATAAGCTTTCATGGTTCTCACTTGGAGCGTGAAATAACCTCTTAACTGTTAGAACATCTTTCTTTACTCACTGTTTTCTAGATATAGTGCCCCAAAAGAGTTTTGGTCTTTGCTGGGGAGGTATCTCTGTCACCTAAGGACCCGCCTGGCAAGTGCAAGAG
The DNA here is from genome assembly GCF_000260255.1 of Octodon degus. Lineage (NCBI taxonomy): Eukaryota > Metazoa > Chordata > Mammalia > Rodentia > Octodontidae > Octodon > Octodon degus. Next base: position 4,169,262 of record NW_004524581.1, on the reverse strand, counting down.
TTTGATCCCCAGTACCGAAGAAAGAGTTACTGATCTGGGTAGTGGAGATTTCTTTATTACATACTGCTGTATTTGTCAAAACCTGCTGTATTCCTTTGTTCAATCTGTATTTTTTTCATATAATTTATTTTTAGAAATATATAGATTGCTATCTAGGAGGACCAAGCTCATATGCCTTTTGAATGAAATTTAGATTTTTAAATTATTATTTCCATACTTTCCTTCGTATTCTTTCAAAAATAGTCTTTAAAATCACCTTTATCCAGGAACATAGATAAAATTGGTCTACTAGCAAGGGATGTACTGCATGTTGTTCTTTATGCAATGTTATTTCATAATGGTAACACTGGAATGTAGTTCCTTGCTCTATGATTCATAACTTTAAAATAGACACTTTAAACTTTCATTGTAATTGTTTACATTCATTTCCTCCAACTTTATACGACATATGCTTCATGCCCGAGGAGGAGGTCATAACAATCCCAACCCACATAACACTTTGCATAAAACAAAACATGTCCTATAAGAATGCCTGAACATACTTAATTATTCATTGTGGAAAATATAAACAAATGTATCTACATATTACACATGCATAGTTATATTTTCAATTTGGTATTCTCTTCTTAAGTAACCTCTGTGACTATACTATTACTCACCATGAAAATTTAACTTGTGAGAAACGTGAACAACTTTGATGTCATTTCCTTTAAACTTATATTTTATTTAAAAATAATTTCTAAAGACATTATCTTATTTCCATTTTCTTTCCTATTATTTGTGGAATTATGAAGAATTGTCATTCTGTCAAAGTACAGTAAGTCCAGAGGAAGAAAAAAATTACAGAAACTGTCACTCATGTGAAGATTCTATTTATTTTACCTGAACAATAAATAATTTAGCTTAGCTCAAAAAATTATTTCCTTCCAAAAAATGAGTCCTCCAAAACATTAAGCAGTCCAAATAATACGATTTCTAGAAAAATCTCAATTTCCTTTAAATTACAGAAGAGTGCTGGGTAGTGCTTGTATTATGTTAACTATTCATTCATGTTTTGAAATTAGGAGCACCATTTTCCTTTCTAGATATATATAAATGGAACTTGTTTTAAGAAATTACTGAAGTATAGGTCGTACACTTTTTTTTTTCTTCTTTGTTTCATAAATTAAGCAATTAAGGAGACTTTCAAAAGCTAAAATTGCCAAACTGCTTTTGCCACTAAACCAATTTCATTTCTGTCTCCCAAAAGCAATTTTAGTTTTCTTTTCATTTCATACTTTCCTGGTTATTCTTTCAAAAATAATCTTTGAAATCACAGTTATCCTGTAATGTAAGTTAAAGTTCATCTACTAGCAATGGTACGTTACACGTCTTTCTTTGTATAAACCTCATTCCTAGTGGTAACATCGGAACGTAATTTCGATGAAAGATAAACCACAATTTTGCTAACATATTTCTAAACCTGTTTGAGTCCCTAAGCTCTCACTAATAGACCTGGGAGAGTCATACTTGCTGTATTTATGACCTTCTTAAACAGCAGAGAGAATATATTCCAGGGCAAAATTACACTACGAGTTATATATTAGCCACAGGGATTCTTGACTTGAGCGTAGTCCATTCAGGTCGGAATTTATTGCCCACTAAGTGGTATCCCGGCTCCTAAGCGTTGCACAGATAGCTGAAGTTGAAAGCGACCACAGTTTCAGGTGACCTGGTTCCGGCTAATTTATGGGTCCTTAGCAGCACTCGAGGGGGCCCGGTACAGCTGCATTTGCTCCTCCACTTGAAAAGAGGGTGACCTTTCTGTCACAGCGCTACCACTCAATTTTGACTTAGAAGTTCAGATGAAGGCGTTTTATAGGTCTCTCTTGAAATATTTAGAAGACAAATAACTTTAGAAGAATATCATTCACCTGATTGTCTTCTAGAGGTGTGAGGAGTGCTAAAAATACACACTCACTGTTTCTGCTTCACAATTGAAACATATTAATGTGAGTACTTTAAAATGGACAGTAGAGATAGATGCCGTTTAATTCACATTTTTTCCAGAAATTTCTCTTCTGGAAATTTCTCTTCTCTTCCAGAGAACTCTTCCTCTCTTTACATAGTATTTTTTCCTCAGATTTGGATATGTTTAGCAATGATGCTTGCTTCATGGATTAGTCTGTCTTATTCTGTGATGCTTTGCATCAAAAGAAAATGTTTACATAGAAGCATGTTTTATGCAACATTTCATTTATTATTGTAAATTTTTTGTGTGTCACTACAATGAATGAGCTAATGGGATTTTTCATGAAATCTTCTAGATGTATGGAATTCTTGTCTCCTTCAGTTTGGACATGTTAAAATTTTATCATGAGTTCGTCTTCAAGTGTTCAAATTTTACTTTCTGTGCACCTGTAATGATACCTCTTACAATCTACCTTTTCTTTGTCTGATGTTAAAAATGAATATAAATTTTGCATTAGTATCACAGCAGCCAACATAAGGTATAAGCATGAAAAATCAGCTTTCAGCCATCAAAATTTCATTATACATTCAGATTGATATTTGCAGCCATTTGTTACATTTGGGTGGCTGTTTTCCCATTAAAATTGGAGACTTCAAAAAATAAATTTGAGACTTTGCACTTATTCATATAAAAATTGGCCATTTGCTTCTATAGCTGCAGGATTGAGATGATTGTTTTTCATCATTGTATATCTTATAATTCTTCTGAGTTTTATGATGTTCATAGATTTTATAGAAATAACTTTAATGTGTTCATATCAAGATTGAAAGGGCAACGAGGTAGGCATCAAAACAGAGCTAAGTGCCACCTCACTAAGAGAGCTTCCTATCAGTTACCCATGCCTCCATTTATCTTTTTTAGTTAGTTATTCATATAGCCTCAAGTCAATTCATCTGTCTTTTTCATTATTAGCCACAAAAATTTCTGAGACTAACAATACTTGCTTCAATTTACATGCATTTTCTACAGTAATCCTAATTACAAACATGACTGGCAACACTTTAAATTGTTCCATCCAAGTTATGAATTAGTTTAAGGCAAATTCAAAATTATTAGGTTACATTGTATTGATATTTTTTTCATTTTTGGGGGTAGTAAGGTCTTTTAAAAATACTTTGAGATAAAATATATATAATATATATGGAATAAAATGTGATACTTTGACTCATGTAGGCATATAGAAACATAATATTTAAGATGATACAATCCAGATGGGCTATTATGATAAAATGACATATTTAGAGAAACTGTTTTAAAAGACTGGGTTTTTAAAAACATGTATTTAGTACAGGGTCTCACTACACAGATTGGACTCACAGTGATCCTCATTTCCCAGCCTCCCAGACGCTGGGATTACAAGCACGCGCTACCACACCCAGTCTCAGTAGCAGCATGTCCCAGGGGCGAGGCCAGCAGGTACATCGAAAAGACTGAGTTTTAAAGATCACTGAAAAGTGTTTAGTGGTATTTTATTCCAACTGCAGTGTGGGTGTGCACCCCAGCCATCCAAGCCCATCCAGGCCTCCGTGTAAGTAAATGCTACTTTAATGATGCATTTTTTCCTTCAAAAATTCATCACAAAATCAATTAAGCAAAGAAGAACACATCCATATTTAATGTATTCAATGACAAAAATTGATAGCCTGAAACATCTTATTATAATGTATTACTTATGCAAATTAAACTATAACCCTATCTAGTATGGTTAAATCATAAAACATAGGTTCACACATATTCACTGAAGTACTACTCTGAATTCCTATTTTCAAGAATGATATTTATGTGTCCGTGTATGTGCATGAGTGTGTGTTGCTTCATGGAGTGTATTTGGAAGGAAAACAGCAGCAAAATAATTGTACAGAGTACGATATTTTGGTGAGATTATGAATGAATTTGCTTTTGATTATCTACATATCAATTTATATCAGTAATGATCATATATTATCAGACATGCAAATAAAATTATATAGACTCTCTAGAATTTACTAATCAATATTTTTTGCTAACAGCATTAAAATGTTTAGAAGTTTGTATTATACTTTCTTTTTATTAAACATTAGAAGTTTGCATCATACATTCTTTATTTTACATTTATTTAGTGTGTGTGTGTGTGTGTGTGTGTGTGTGGCCAGGTGAGCCCACCAGGGGGCGGGGCTGGCTGGCATGTGGTGCTGGGGGATCAAACCGCGGTCCCTGTACTTTGCCAAGCTTGTTCCAAGTAGGTGCTTTAGACCACTGAGCCATCTCTCCAGCCCCATACATTCTTTAACATATGTAGAAACAAATTATGTTTTATCGTGTCAGATCAATTCAGTTGTGTCTTTATCAGTAATCCTCTGAGAGTAGCATTATTCTAATTCAAAACTAAACACGAAATGACTATGATTTTCCTCTTTTTATAAAGTAATACACACATGGTTATTCTTTTCTATGGTGTTATAATGTAAAATGAACAAGTAGAAATGTTTATTAATGAACAAGGCTGACAGTGATGGGAGATCGGTTTCCCTCGGTCTTGCGCCTTGTGAAAGCCTGCCTTCTGTGTTACAGCCCCCGGTGAACATCCACTCCATCGTGGTGCAAGTGCAGTGCGTCAACAAGAAGGTGGGCACCGTCATCTACCACGAAGTGCGGATCGTGGTGCGGGACCGGAACGACAACTCTCCCACCTTCAGACACGAGAGCTACCACGCCACGGTGAACGAGGTCAGTTTCCGCCCGCCGGGCTGCGTTCGCGGGGGGAGGGAGACACGGGACTGTCTACCGCGAACCGTCACGTTGACTCCCAAGACAGCTACAGCGGGCTTCGCGCTGCAGCGGTGATGAGCGGTGATGAGGCCAACGCGAGGAGGCGCGCTGGAAGCGCCTTCCAGGTGACTGCGGCGGAGAGTCGAGGAATTAACTTTGCTCTGGGACATGAGCTCCGCAAGCAAGCGTTAATTCTTTCGTTTATGTAAGAAAGTTATTACCGCAGCAAAGTAGGGAACACTTATTCTCATTTTAAACCAGTGTCTTTATATCTCTTAGGTAATCACGCTAGTTAATTAATGGGAAAATATCTGAAGTGGATTGATTTAAAGTTTTCTTCACTTTTAAAATAAGTTTCTGGAATATATAAGTTGTGCAGCTAGAAATCACAACTGACTCTTTTAAAGAAATGCTGGTTGTATTGGGAAAAAAAATCATGAAAGCAGTCTCACTTCCTTTATTATAAGGTGCTTTATTTTCCCATTAAGCCAAAAATCCTAAATCTTCTTTTCTAAAACAGGAAATGTTCGATTTTCTTTTGTTAGTTTATTAAGTTAGAAAACATTTGTAGACTACTAAAACAATTACTTATTGTTTATATTAAGGTATACAGAAAATAAATTTATTAATATTACAATCCACATTTCAGCACATAACTTCTGACTCAAGGCATTTAAAAAAACTTTTTTATTCATTTTATTGAGAAAAAGATAAACTATCAATGAGACAGTTTCAAAACAGGTTAGGAGGACAGTTACAATAATTAATACATTGCATATTATTCTCTTTGTAGTAGTTATTCAGAGGACAAGATGCAGATATGATGTCTTCTCTAAACAATATTAATACAAAACTTTCTTCTCAATGAACTAAGAGCTTTCTATCCTATCCTATCCTATCTATCTATCATCTATCTATCTATCTATCTATCTATCTATCTATCTATCTATCTATCTATGTTCTTTCTTTTTTCACCGCAAAATGGTCCTTTATTTATACTTTTGCAAAGTTAGTAACACATGAAATCATGTTGCTTAGCGACTAATAGCTGACCTTAACTAGATAGGATGTTTATCTCAGGACTGATGCAGCTTGTTTGCTTTAGGCACTGAGGCCTAATCCCACCTACACACATTTGGTTGATTTCCTAGCTTTCGTGGCTTCCGATATATCCCCTTTTTTGATTTCTTTTGTCTAAGATGGGTGTTCCATTGTAGTTCAAGATGCTGTATTTGGAGAAGACTTTAAGGGACCTTTTCATACTTGATGCCAGTCCAAAGATTGTAGATACTTGAATTTAGGAAAATAACCCAATATAGTCCAATAATCCATAATAGTAGTGAGTTATCAGTACAAGTGCCAATTGTCAGGAGTTGTTGATTTGAGCCTTTCAGAGCTCAGCATATTAATATACCTTTACTTTTTATACCTCGTAGTTAAGGACATTTTTAATGTTATAATTGTACACCTAATTTATTTGAGGAAATCAGTATAAAAATTGGTTTTTAAACATGGTGGTAAGCCTTTAATCTCTATATTGTCTTTGAGATTAGTTAGTATGTATTTTATTTAACTCAGGATTCTTCTATTCATATAAATTTGTAGAAATGTTTCACTAGTCTGGGATTTCCTAGATTGTTATTACAAAGGAATAATGCAATAGATCTGACCTTAATACCTTGACCAAGACAGTCGGTGGAAACTTAATGTCTTTTTGACAATTTTAAGTTTTCTTTTACAGTGAAAGATAACTAGTTGTTGTGTGGTTGGTTTCAAATATATAAATATAGTTCTCTTTTGGCTTCTGAACTGTAACCTTTGTATTAGGTTTTGCTTTGCTTGTTTCAATGTCAATTTCACTTGAGTATGAAATGTAGGTGAATTAGGCAACAGATCTAATTTGTACACCTTGTCTTATAACATATTTAATTGTTTTGCATTCTTGTCTACATCTCGTATTTCTTGTGTATACTTAGAATGTTTAACTTAATTTGAAATGTCTTGTTGATTTGATTCTTTTCACTCCTTCTTCAATCTTTGAGTGCTTGTTAAAAATATTTTTCCCAATACTATTTTAAATGTGTGACTCTACTGCTCAGAAATTTTGTAGTTTCTCATATTATTAAGGAAAGGGGCTGGGGAGATAGCTATGCTGACTAAGATCCTGTCTGCCAAGTTCAAGGACACAGGCTTAAATCCCTGGTCCCACAGACTATGCCAGCCACAGAACGCTTGGAGCACCGAGCTAGCCACTGAAACCGGGCATGGAAGCACACATCTGTAATCCCAGTGCTGTGCAAGCTGAGACAGGAGGATCACTACAAGTCCAAGCTGCATAGTGAGACCCTTTATCAAGTAAATAAATAAATAAATGAAAGATTAAAAAAATTAAATGAAAAGAGAAGCCATCTCTGTTGTCAAGCATTAAAGATCTTCCTTAATGTGACCATTTATTTTATTTTTATTTGTTTTGGCAGTACCAGGGATTGAACTCAGGACCATGTACTTGCGAAGCAAATACTTATTTTATTGAGCTATCTCCCCGGCCCTGTGTCATCCATCTTTTAAAGTTTAGCTGAGGATTTGTTTTCTAGAAATCATCTTTCAATGACTATTCATACTTATTAATATTTAATTTTCTCAAATCTAAAGTGCTCCAGAATCTGAAAAATGTCTATTAGAGTAATAAAATGTATGAAAACTTGAACATCTTAAACATTATTTTAAGAGATTCAATTTCTATTACAGCTCTGTCCACATGTGACTAAACTGATACATAATCTCTGAATTTCCTGACAGCCAACTGAAGCAATTCTATCTCACTTACACCACAGTTGCAACACCTAAGATTTGGTTATATAGAATATATTCATTTGGTTATATTTTCCTTTTTGGCCTTCTCATATTATCTTATGTTTGATATTTCTAAAAAGATCAAAAATGTATTTAATACCGAAAACAGGATCACAAGAAAAAAGTAGAAGTCGACTGTTTTTCTTATTACTCGTATACTTGAGTTGTTCTTTCATAGCCTTAATTCTAAGTTTAATTTACATAAATTTTTGTTAAATTTGTATGTATAATACATAGATACACTTGTACACAGTAGTCCGCAATGTTGTCTATAAATTAAAATTAGTGAAAATGCTTGTGCTCTGTGCAAGATTGCAATATATTTTCATGCCACTTTCCCACTTAGACACACAATTAGTACACTTAAAGTTAGAAAGATCTCAATAAAATATATCATCGAGGGCTGCATATTTTTTTCATTTTCTTTTCTTTTTTTGTCAGAACCAGGGATTGAACTTAGGTCCTTGTGCTTGCCAGGCAAGTGCTTATTCTACTGAGCTATCTCCCCCTGGCCTCTGCATAATGTTTGGTGTCAGAATATTTCACTTTTTGTTGAAATACAAATGAAGACAGGTATAAGCTCATTATCTGCGCTCTACCAAAGAGTTCTTCTACAATTACAGAAGTCCTAATTAGTTCACTTTGCTTCCCTATATAAAACAAGGTGTAAAATAGGAGTATAAATTGACATTTAGGTTATAAATTAGTCCCAAAATCAAGACTATCAGACCTTTTTTCTATTACCCTGCAACTACCTATTAATAAATATCTTAGTGGTCTAAGATAACCACTTTGATGTGTGTGATTTTAACAATTGAAATCATGATTTGTATTCCTGATGTTCAATCATATGACATGCTCAATCAGCTCTTTTATAATACATTGAATTCTTGAACATTCTTTTTTTGTGGGGGGGTACCTGGGATGGAATTCAGGACCTTGTACTTGCCAGACAAGTGCTTATTCTACTAAGCTATCTCCCCAGCCCCTGACACATTGAATTCTAGTCTCTTACAGTCTTTGTTAACATATTCTTCTATTAGTGTGTCAATAATTCATTAAACATTATGTATGAATTATTTTATTTAAAGTTAAGATAACAGGCTTTATGATTCCTTATTTGTGAATAAGCTACAACACCTCAGTCATTTTGATCTCTGGATAAATGGAGGCACTCAATTAATTTTTGACTTTTGTATCATCCGGGAGTTTGACAGGCTTGTTTGTAAAAGTCTTTGTAGTACAATGATCATCATTCCTAAGGGATTTTTGTGAATAAATGTTTCCTGTTAGCGAGGCCATTAAGATGGCCATTAAGATTTGGAGATGAGATATTTATCCAAATTTCCTTTATCCATGATAAAAAGGACACAAGTAAGCAAATGAAATTCAAGTGCTAGTCTAGTAAGCACACAACGGTGAAAACTAGACTGCATGAACTTAGGAAATATTCTGAAAGTCAGGTACCAGGGACAGAAGGGACACAAAACCTTTATATGACAGTGTACTGAAGGAAAAGAGCACTTAGAACTATGTATATTTTCTGTATAATTGAAAAGTTATTCATAAGTGCAAAAAGTTGCCTTATCCTTCTTTAAGTGGGTTAGATGCTTACAGAAGTGATCCCATACAGTTAGTTTTGGGATGAGGTACATGTAGTCATTTAATCCCATCATTTCCAGTCTTATGAAATATATGTATATATGAACAAAAAATAAATACTTCCTTAGATGAGAGATGCTAGATAATTTAGGAGAATAATTCTTCTGAATATATCCATATCTAATCAAATATGAAAATGTATGTTAAACATGAACAGATGAAACAGGTAAGTAAAATGAAGACAAGCCTTAGATAAATAAATATGCCTAGCTGGGGGTGTAGAGAGCCAAGGCACAAACATGGAAGGTAAAATGTGACTATCTGGGAGGAAGTCTAAGCAGATAATGATGGCGTAAAGCCTTAATGATAGTTTATTTTGAATGTATTTTTCACAGTGCTCATGTGAATATATAAAGTACAAAACCACTATCATTATAATCAGTATTACAGTAAGACACATTAGTAATAACCTTCCTAAAAATACTCCCCCTCACTTATACTTATCTCACCCTTCTTTTCACTTTCGGGAGCCATTCTGGTGGGGTTTGTTTAAGACAAAAGAGGGGATTAGCGAGAGAGCTCAGTGGAATAACTGCTTGCCTGGCAAGTGCAAGGTTCTGAATTTGATCCCTGGTACTGCAAAAAGAAGAAGGAGAAGGAGAAGGAGAAGGAGAAGGAGAAGGAGAAGAACAAGAAGAAGAAGAACAAGAAGGAGAAGTACAAGAAGAAGGAGAAGCAAAGGAAAAGAAG
>NW_004524581.1:4151585-4159181 GCF_000260255.1 Octodon degus | reverse complement strand
AGCTACCAAGACTTTAGAAAGTGGACCAAATGATGAGATAAGGATGCTTTAAGAAAGAGGAATTGCTTTGTATGGCACTAATTGCAATATATCTTTACTGTAATAATATTTTTAAATGCACACATTCGTTGTGTTTTTGTTGCACCTCAGATATACATACAACAGAATATGTATAGATTTTAAAAAAAGATTCATAAAACTGACCAACTGTGGTCTAGATTTATCAAGAGAAAATGAGAGAGAAGATCAATATCAATAAATTCAGACATGAAAATGGAGATGTATTAACTAATATTATATAAACATAAAGGCTTATTAGGGACTTCTATGGACAATTAAAGTCTAACAAGCTGTAAAAGTGGAAGAAATGGGTAAATTTTTGGACATACCTGACAAAATTGAACCATGAATGCATAAAAAACAAGGACAGATGAAGAAAAATGAATACTTTTAAATGACTGAATTAAAAGCCTTTCAACAGAGATAACTGTAGCTGGAGACAATTTAAGTGTTACATTTTACTAAACAAAAGACAGCTAACACCAGTTACTCTCAAAGTCTGTCAAAACACTGGAAAGAAGGGAGGCCAGCTTTTCTGCTTCAGTCTACCATGGAGTGCGTGCTCTTGCCTCCTGCCCTCACCATGTCTTCTCACAAGACTTTCAGAATCAAGTGCTTCCTGGCCAAGAAGCTAAAGCAGAATCACCCCGTTTCTCAGTGGATTAATATGAAGACAGGTAGAACTCCAAGAGGAGACACTGGAGGAGGACCAAGGTAGGACTGGAAGGAGCTGCACATGAGCTTCAACACATTTACGCTCTGGGAGGTCGCAGGATGATGTCCTCTTTTAATCATGGTCAAGACAGCACTGAATCAAGTTTTAAAAATAATCATTGTCTGAACAGTGGAATAAAGGTAATTAGGAATCTTATTTTTTTTCTGTGATCAGTACTATTAAATTAATAAAATATTAAAGCCTTTAAAAAATAAAGGGAGCCTGCACAAACTAAATTGGAGGTATTACACCTAACAAGAACATATAGAAAAAGAAATCTGTAGACCAGTAGCCTTGATGTAATTAGGTGCCAAATTTACAACAAAATGCTAGTAATCTAAATTAAAAGAACATTGAAAATGTTATCATTATCATTATTATTATTATTATTATTATTATTATTTGGAATTTATCACAGAAATAGAAGGCTAGCTCAACATATGAAAACTGATGAACATATGTCACAACAGAATGAAAGGAAAACATGATTATCTTAATAGATGGAGAAAAAAATCAACATCTTTTCAGGATAAACTCCCACAGTTTAGTTAAGGAAGACACATCTTTTATTTTATTTTATTATTTTTTTTTTTTTTTGCGGAACCGGGGATTGAACTCAGGCCATTGCGCTTGCCAGGGAAGCGCTTATTCCACTGAGCCATCTCCCTGGCCCCAGGAAGACACATCTATCAACACAATAGAAGCATCATATAAGAAGTCATAGGTAATATCATATTCAGTGGGAAAAATGTGAAATAATTGTCCCTAGGAATACAAATGGGACATGAGTGTTCATTTTTATCATGACTATTCAGGATAGAATTGGCAGTTTTTTCCAGAACAATAAAACACAAGTGAAAAGAAGAATAATTATTTCTATTTGTGGATTACTTGATTTTATATATGAGAAAATGTAAAGTCACTACTAGAAAACCATTAGAACTATTCAACTTTCAATAGTTTTAGAAGACACAAAATTAACATACAAAACTCCAAACCATTGTCATAATTGTATACTTGATGATAGGTGATGCAATCTTATCCAAAATAGCTACAAAAGTAATAAGATATGTAGGAATAAATGATTGTCTTTTGTATTTTTATGTATTTGGTACAGGGTCTCACTACATAGCTAGGACTCATTGTGATTGTCCTGTTTCAGCATCCCCAGTACTGCGGCATGCCTGGGGTGGGGCAGGCATGGCATGTGGTAGCAGAGATCAAACCTGGGTCCCTGCACTTGCCTAGGCAAGCACTTAGACTGCTGAGCTATCTCTGTGTTCCTTGTAGGAATAAATTAAAAGAAGGATGTGAATGATTGTTACAGGAATTGCAAATATTAGTGAAAGGAATTGAAAAATGATGAAAGGATTACCCATCTTCATTGATGAGAAGAATTGATATTTCACAAAATGTCCACACTATACAATGCATTGCACAGATTCAATACAATCTCCATCAAGGCATGAAGATCATTTTTTTAATCAAAATCATTTTTCAGAGTAATGTAAAAATAATCCTACAAATAGCACGGATGACAAAATACCCAGAACAATATTGAGAAAAATGAACATAAAGAAAATATAATACTTAAAAAGCACAACATAATTTCCTTATTCAATGGAACAGAATAAGGAACCTAAAAATAAATATATGCAGTTATAACCAACTTGTCTTTGGCAAAGGCAATGAAACATACATTAAGAAAGGAATGTCTCTTCGCTAGATGGTGCTAGGAAAACTGACTCTTCATACCTATAGAAATCAGACTTGTCATATCATGTACAGACATCAGCTCAAAACAGATCAGTTACAGAAGTATAACACCTGAAACTGAAATTGCTAGAAAGTACTTTAAAACATCAGATAGGCAGTTTTTTTAAAAAAAGTATACTTTAAATACATTTTTTATATACATACAATAAAGCAAATGTAGATACATGGGATTGTGCATGCAAAAATAACAAGAGTAAGCCAGCAACCTACAGAAAGGAAAATACATTTCCAAACTAACATGATATTAATTTGCAGCATGTACAAAGAACACAAAAGTGAACCAAATTAATGATACCAGCATTTTATCATAAGTTTAAAAAATAATCTAAATAGACATTTTTGCTAAGACCCTATACAGACGTATGAAAGTATATAAGCATATGAATAAATGCTCAGCCTGTCTAATCTTGAGGAAAATACAAATAAAAATCAAAGAGACATCATCTTATCACAGATAGAATGGCTCTAATAAGAAATACACACAAAGACATAAATATTTAAAAAGCTGTTAAGCATGTGGAGAAAATCACACACTGCTGGTGAAAATATAAGTAAGGACAGAGGTTACACAGTTAAGATTAATATTAATAAAAACAGTGAAACAGCATAGTACCCATCCATTCAGCAGATGATATTTAAAAAGTCATTATTCAACAGTTTTAGTGTAGTCAGAGACTCCTGATAGTATTTAATGGCAAATTATTGTATTTAAAGTGTGTTTAGCAAGTATGATCAACATTTGTAAAAGATTGTTTTGGGTGCTAAGGAGATAGCTCAGTGGACTAAGCACTGCCTGGCAAGCGCAAGGAACTGGGTTTGATCCCTGGCACCACGTGCCAAGCCCAGACTGGGACCCTCGGTGTGTGGAGCCGGACCCTGAAACCAGGCATGGTGGCACATGCCTGTAATCCCAACGCTGGGGAGGCTGAGACAGAGGATCACTGTGAGTCTGAGCTGCACAGCAAGACCCTGCACCAATGAATGAATTAAAAAATACAATAGTTTTTAGTAAAATGACAATAAACCAAATGATATTTGAAAATGAGCCACTTGTCTGGAATGTTCTAGAATCCTGGGAACCAACCTTGCCAAGCTTGTCTCTCTCTCCAACATAGAAACACGCAGAAGTGTCAGAAGACGGTGCAAAGCAAAGTAACTTCACAGAGGATAGAAAAAGTGGTGCAAAACCACCCCGGAGGAATGGGTACCTCAGAGCAGGGACACTGGTGAATCTGGGTCTGCAGGCCTGTCTTATGGGGTAGGGACCCTGGAAGGTGGACACTTCTTTGATTGGATATTGGGCTTGTTGCTAGGGGCTTGGGTAGGCATAGCGACATGCACCAGGAGATAGCTTGCCTGCACAAGAGAGCTGTTAAGCCACTATCTGATCACTTGGGAAGAAAAACCACAAACTTGCTTGTAAAACTTCTTGAGTAGCCACAAAAGCCACTCTTGCCATCTTATCAAAAGGCCTCCGTCTTTTACCCTCTCCCAGGGTCCCCACATTTTGGTGAAAATGTGCAGTTGATGCAGCCTTCATAGATTATTAGTGAATGACAAAAATTGAACCAACTACTTCGGAGGTCTGTTTGTAATGTTTACAAAAACTGTTTAGATATTTATTTCTTAGAAACATAATCTTTTCTATCTAATCTCCTCCCCAAAACCTGATGTGCATATTTAACATATTCATGCTTAAGAACGTTTATTAAAGGTCCTACATATTAGGGAAAACTGAACAAAATGCAATTGTCCAATGATACTAAAGCAACTTTGTCAAGTGTTGATTGTGTCTTTTCAAAGCATTTAACTTACTCTTCTTTGAGTTTCAAATTCCTCATGTAAAAATGGAAATGCCAGGACTAGACCATTATAAACTTTTATAGGGCTCACTGAATACATGTGATTGACTTTAAAACACAAAGAAAAATTGTCCATTGATTTTCAGTTCCTAATATGACTTGAATACTTTATAAGTATTATAATTTATCATCTGATACTACTTTTCTTTATACTACTTATCTACACCAGAAAATTATATATATATAATATACATATATATTATGTATATATAATATATTATACATATATTTGCTATTTCTTAATGTATCTACTTCATTATATTTAATACTAAATTAAAGGCGTTTACTGAGTAGAGCAGTATTGGGCACATTGTAGAAATTATATTGAACAGAATGTTCAATGAGTTATGAATGGCAATACATGAAACAAGACAATGTTATTTCACATTCGAACTCACTTTGCTGTTGTGACATAAAATCGAGATATAAAGTAAGGGTTCGCTCTGAGGAAAATGTGTAAAGCAGCTCAATTTAAAATATCATGACAATTTAAAATAGAGAATACATTTTCTAGATCACTATAGTACTGTATGAAGCATATACAATGAGATAAGAAGAAGTAATTTTTCCGTAGAAGCTGTGTGTATTATTGTCCCTTTTAAATAGCTCCAGCGGGAAGCTATGTATTTATTCATGGTAGGAATATTAGACCACTTGAGAAATTTATCCTACTTTTTAAGTCCCCAAAAAACAAAAATCATACTGATTAAGCAGCATTAATATGATTCCCCTTTGACCAAAAGTCCTCCTGGCTACTGCAACGCGATTTTCCTGCATGAGTGGTTTATGAATTTCAACACAGAACCCCAAGAGTTTTGCGGTCAGTTTAATAAATTTATGTTTGATCAAGTTCTATTTTCTTCTGCTCTTAATAACATGAAGTTTAAAGGATGCTTCACAAATCTAAATTTAAAAAGCTATTTACAATTTAGGAAAGTGAATATTAGCATTGAAATAACCCTGGGTTTCAAAAACAATCAAATTTTTTATGAATACTGATATTGCCAATATATTACTAACCAGGACCTGGTAAGCACCTTAAAAGCCTACAAACTTATGCTTTATTTTAATTTTAGTATTTAATTTTTCTTACTTCTTGTTTTATTAGGCATACTTATTAGCAACTGATTTCTTGATACTCATTCTTTTTTCCTTATCCAAGATATGTTCACAGCAAAATTTTTCAGTAGGTTTCCTTGTCAATTTAGCGTCAACCTATTTCCTGATGTCCAATGGAACAAATACAATAAAGAAAATTCCTGTAAGAGTGATTATTAAAGTGTATCAGATGGCAAGTTATGAATGTTCTCTGTGGAATATATCATTTAAAACTTAGACACAACTGCACATAGATTCAAACTAAGTGTGTCTACTGTTTTTAAATTGCAAATATGACAGTATAGGAACAGGGAAGCATTAATTAATTGTCCCAAGATCTCATTGTTAATAGTGACAAATATAACCCAGAAACTGATATATGCTTATTTTAGCACTGAGAGTTTCATTATTATGTATGTTTTTTTTTTTTTAAATACATCAGGTAAAAGAAAGTTTAAAATTATGGAGAAAATTCCATAGAGATTTTAAAATTTATATTTCTTTCCCATGTTTAGTAATGTCTTGTGTAAGAACAAAGAGTGCTTCCCTGGCAAGAGCAAGGGCCTGAGCTCAATTCCCTGTTCCACCAAAAAAAAAAAAAAAAAAGAACAAAGAGTGAATAAATGAGGTCATTAATACATTAATAGAATTATGTAGTAAGAGTAATTTTAGAAAAGTGTCACTTGTTCTTTCTGATGTAAATCACGCTGATTTACAGTTTGGTAAAATGACAATATGCTAGCTAGAGTGTTCTAAGGAACAAAAACAGCCTTTGAAAGACTGATGACCAACATTTTAATTTGGGGATAACAGTCTCCAATAAAATTATGGAAAAATAATTAATTCCTATTAAGTTTAGTTGTCTAGGTGAAAACTGAAGATATTACCATTTTAAGGATAGTTGTTGAAGTTTAAAGATGCAGAGAATGTACAGTGAAGTAAGTGAAATGCCAGGAATGCTGATTAATACTGGATTCCTAATAGCTACTGGTCTCCAGCTGCATCCAGTTATGTGCTACAAAGCTGTATTTCTCAAAATAAATCCAGATATTTCCATCATAAAGTACAGTTATTTGATTAGATGCAATTGTTTATTAATTTTTTATATTAGTACCACTCTCTTTTTTCTTTTGTTTTCCTTGTTTTTTTTGCAGTGCCAGGGATTGAACTCAGGACCTTACACTAGCCAGGCAAGTGTTTATTATACTGAGTTATCTCCCAGGCCCTAGCACCACTTTCTTTTTTATAATTGTATACAAATAAACATTACAGGATATGCTACTCCTGGTAATTCAACTTTGAAAAGGGAAAAAATAAAGAACAGTATGTGACAATAAAATGAAAGACTAAATTTGATGTAATATTAACACTTTTACAGTGTTAAACTCCACCCTCAGAGGGGCAACTACCTCATGATATATTTTTCAATTTGGTAGCAGCAAAGATTATCTTTTCTTTCCCTTCAATTTTTTTTTTCAGAATCAGGGTTTGAATTCAGGCCCTTGCGCTTGCCAGGGAAGCGCTTATTCTACTGAGTCATCTCCCCAGCTCCATTTCCTTCAATTTATTAAACAACCAGAAAATACCCTGTAATGCATCATGTACAGATATCCAAAAATAACTATTTCATGGCACACTGAATATATAATACAGACTAGACTATAGGATGATGACTATATAGCATCAATAGTGGGTCCTTAAAAATCCTAAATTTGGGCTGGGGAGATAGCTCAGCAGTCTAAGCATCTGCCTGGCAAGCTCAAGGGCCCAGGTTCAGTCCCTGGGACCTTATGCCATGCCAGCCCCATGCCAAGCCAACCACTGAGACTTGGTCTGGTGATGCATGTCTGTAATCCCAGAGCTGGGGAAGCAGAGACAGGAGGATCACTATGAGTCCAAACTGCATAGAGAGACACTGTACCATATAATACATGAATAAAATATTTTTAAAAAGGATCATAAATTTGTAGATGCAATAGGATTCTCAGAAGCTCACACAAATACATAAAATATAATGAAATAACAAGGATATAGATAGCAATATCTTGTTTAATTGCATGCATGAAAGTTGGCATAACCCTTTAG
>NW_004524581.1:4140197-4150850 GCF_000260255.1 Octodon degus | reverse complement strand
AAAAAAATGTATTTAGGACAGGGTCTACAGGGTTTCCAGGGTCTCACTAAGTAGATCAGACTCGTAGTGATTCTCGTGTTTTCAGCCTCCCAAGAGCTGGGATTACAGCTGTGCACCACCACGCCGAATCTCAATCTCCATCTCAGTGCACTCTGGGGCCAGGGCCGGCACTGCAGGCCTGGGGATCGAACCCTGGCTGCTGCGCTCTGCCTAAGCAGGCACTTTAGTCCACCAAGGTATCTGGCTGGTTTACCATTCCATATGAATGGCAGTCACCATTTGTTTCTGTCAGATCTGGACTGTGATAGTTTTTTACTTTTGTTGTTCTTGGTGATCACAGCAATTTTGTAGAGGACTAGTCAGGTAATCTTTACTTCTAAGAATAGGCACAAGTGTAGATATATGTTTATGAAGCAAATATATCACATATAAGTATTTCTATATTTCCTAAGAGTATATGTTGTATTATTTAAAGTGTGTTATATATTATGTAAAACACATTTTTCTATACCAGTGAAGCCTAAATTGCACTGCTTATGCCTCTTAATTGCTTAGCACTTCACTATGTGTTTCCAGGGAGCCTGAGCACTTCCTGGCATTTCCCTGATGTGTGATCAGAAAGCTGTGTGTCTTAATCAGTACCTATAAAGTCCAACTCTAGTCTGTTGCATTTTCCATTATGTCCCTGGGTACAATTCAGCGAGAGATCACATATTGGCTTTTGTATCTTTCTTACAGTTCTGTACTATCTCTCTCTCTCTTTTTTTTTTTTTTTTTTTTTTTTTTGGAACGAAGGATTGAACTCAGGACCCTGCACTTACCAGGCAAGCACTTATTCTATTGAACTATCTCCCCGAGCTCTGTACTCCCTCCTTGATATTCATAGTGTTTATGATTTTTTGAGAAAGGCAAGGTTTAAGAAATGTCTCAGATATAGATTTACCTGGTCTGTGGATTTATCAGACTCTATTCAGGAATACTACAGAACTGGCACTGCATTCTTCATGGTTAGAAACACAGGAGACATGGAATTCCTATTATTTACATTGTTAATAAGGCTGCATTTAAGGCTTTGATGCGTCTGCAGGCTTTCTTCACTATATTTACCAATAGTTTCTCCTTAATAATACATATGTATTTAAGCTATGTTGGAACTATTTTAAAACTGTGTACATTGCTCCTCATCAAACACTAACACTTTTATTAATAATTTACAAAATAGGACTCATTTATAAATCATTGAGGAAACTGTACATTACTATGATTATACATATTTATTTATTCTTTTTGCTTCTGGGAGTTTTTCAAGCTTCATTCAAAGCTCTTGCGACACAGGTTTGGTTATTAATATGATTACTATAATAAAATGATGGCAAATTTTGGCACTTAGGAAATAGTTTGCTTCCTACTAACCAACCTGTTTTCAGTGAAAATTATTTTAAATCATTACTTTACAATATTGGTACTAATTTTAGTTTTTTCTCTTTCTGTAAAGTAACTCAAATGGATTATATCTTCTGACCAAAAATCGTTTGTCTTGGATGAAAGACATAATCTATACTGTCAGAGAAAATTTCCTATGAAGCTTGGATTTTGTTATATGTCAAGTACTAATTTTTCTTCTTACTTTCCCTATAATTTAAATTGTTAGTTATAAAAAATTCTCAAAGAATGTAGTAGCCATCACTTCAAGATGAGTTTTTTGACATTAAGAACTTGTGTCATGTTTATTTACCAATTATAAGAATTATGATAGGCAGAAGCTTTCTTAACTAATGATTTTTAAAACACATAAGTATAAGAACATTAAATGATAAAATATGAATTGAGAGTAAAAGGAGTAAATATTTGAAATTATTTTGTATAGTATTTGGCCAAGTTTTCTTACAAAACATCCTAGTTCTAGAAATATTCCTTAGAAATTGTGATAGATTTGAAAACTAAAGAATTCCCCACATATGAAATGTAGAAATACATTTAAAGCATACTATAATTAATGAAACATTTTCTGAAACTGTTTTTTTCTTTACAATGAAGAAATGTGAGTATCTCTCAGGCATCCACTTTGAGCTTTTGTTTTACTAATTTAGTTCTCTCAAATTTGTGTCATCTCCACTGCATTGTAATTGTATCATTTCATTTCATTTAACACTTATTTTTACTGTTTGCATGATTCATTTACGTAATCTAGGAACTTCATAAGGAAGCATAACAAAGATTTCCTATGGGACATTTTTAAAAATACAGACATTTATTACAATTTCTAGCATCTATAATTACTAGAGGTATACAAATGAATACTTTTCAGACTTTTAAAACAGAAATGAAATACAATTGTTCTAGGAACAAAGCCCATGAAAATCACTAGGACTTTAAAACCATTTCCATTCACAGAATTTCCCTGATTAGACCATATGGGCATTAATCTATAGTGTATAAATCATCTCAGGTAAAAAATAAGCCAGAACTACTATTTAGTTCATAAAAAAATTCAGTAAAGTTTCCAAATAAAACAATTAAACATAAAACAGTATTTAATACCCCAATAATGAACTTCTGAGGAAGGAATAAATGTCATCACCCACCATAAAAAGAGACAATATTTAGGCAGTAATAAATATAATTAAGAAACAAAAAATACTACAATGAAAACTAAGAACATTGAGGAGAGAAATTATGTAAGACACTAAAATATGGAAAAATATTCTCCATGCTAGAATCGAAAAAAAAATTACTTTGTTAAATATCCACAAAACTAAAGTGATCTAGAGATACAATGAAATTTCTATCAAAGTACAAATGACATTTTTATTTCAGAAATCAGAAACAAGAATATTAAAATTCTTGTGGCACCACAAAAGACCCAGAATAGCCAAAACAATCCTGAACAACAAGCCAGCGTCAGCATAATGCCTGATTTAAAGAATACGATAGAAACAACAGCAAACCAAGTAGCATCATATTTGCTTAAAATCCTGACACACAGACTAGGAGAACAGAACACAGAATCTAGTAATTAATCCATGTACATCCAGCCTGGCATTGTTTTTTTTTTTCCAAAGGCAACAAGAACTTATTTATGAGTTCTTAGATACGATGATTCCACCCATAATAATCTGTCAATAAATAAACATTAATTTTGAGATTATATAATGTAATTAATGTGAAAAAGCATTAAAGACTTAAGAAACGTCCCACTAATCATTGCGTATTTATCCGTTCACCTCTGCTTCTCATTGGCAGAGACTTCCTTGCTTTTGAAACTTAACTATATTTAAGCAGATTAGGAGAATAATGAAGGATTAATACACTTTATTTAAGAGCAAGTTAAAGGGTAAAGTATACTTGAAGGATTGACATATTCATATTGGAGATTTTTTTTATGATATTTCACTTTTAGACCATGCAGGAAGATTGAGAAGACCAGAGGGGAGAAAACTGTAGCAGTCATTTAAAAAGAGTGGTCAGTTCAGGGGAATACATATATTAGTCTTCAGGAATTCGTAATTTGTAGGGATCCATTGAGCTCTTGCTGTACCAGGGAAGAAACCGTGGCAAGAATGAAGAGAAGACAGACAAAAGACAAAAGCTGGGTCAGGTGGAGCTCCTCTTTCTCCTGAGTGAAGGAGAGGAACTGCCCAAGAACAGCAGAGAGTTTATTTATACAAGAGAGAGGTCATTAAGTTCAGCCTCCCTGCATACCAGTCAGGTAACAAGCACAGCAGAATGCTTCGAGGAGCTCCCTTGTTCTCGGGCTGGTTTCATCCTGCTTGTGTAATTGCTTCCAGCCTCAACCACTCCAAACAACAATTCACGCAGGTGAGTATGTAACCATCAAGAGTAACCTTCAAAGATCATGGGAAATCTGACTGAAGAGAAAGATTGTATGATGTGTGTGGCGGCTAAGCCAGCTGCTGGTGTCCCATGGCAAGCAGAGAGGAAACATAGATTTTCATGAGCCAGAACCACAGGAATCTACTCCTTGTCTCTGCAAAATAAAATGCACCACTTTGTAACTTTACTAAGTAGAAACTAGGATAAAGAGGTATTAATCAGGCTCTCCAGAGCTCAGAAACAGAACAAATATCGTATACGCATCCACACAAACAAACGTCTGCATATCTCCTGGTCTTGTGGGTAATTGCTTCTAGGCCAACCTTGTCAATCCCAAAAGATAGAATGCTCACTTCAGCCACATGGAGTAGTGTAGAATTTCCAGATAATTTATGCACATCTTCCTGTACATTCCTGCTACATAGTTTTATAATCTATTGTTTAGTAAATAATAAGAAAAATGTCTGCTGTCCTTTGTTTAAAAAGGTCCATATATTTGACATAGCCACTTTAATTTTCTAAATGTTTCCATCTACATTTGATTAAAACTACAGATATGAAATTCACAGAACATGGACTCCATCAATATCTCTCTTTATCTATAATAAAGAGACAGAAACAGAGAGATGGAGAGGCAGACAGATTTATTGCAAGAAATTGGCACGTGTACCTATGAGTATTTAAAAACTCATTCTTTTATAGTTGGCAAATTGGAGATCTAGCAAAATAAATGTTACAGTTTCAATCTGTATGAAATCTAAATTCCAATCATAATCTAAGCGTGAAGGCAGGAAGCGGTTGCCATACCAGCTTGAATTCAAGCTGAATGAGATTTTCCTTACTCAGATTTTCCTCTGTCTGGGGCCTCAGTGGATTGGGGGATGCTTACCTTGATTAAGGAAGGTGATGAATGCTCTTAATTTGGTCTACCAACTCAAATAGTTGCCTCATTCAGAGTCACCATCCCATACATACTTTACAACATTTAGCCAAATATCTGGTATCCCATGGCCAAGTTTACACATAACATTAATCATAAGAAATGAATTGAATACATACCATGCAAAATGAAAAGGATAAATTACAAAATTGATGTTTCATTATTAATTAAACAGAGGCAGCTCTACTTTTATTAGTAGCAATAAGTTGCTCAGAATTTTGCCTTCCATTCAGTGGAATTTCTAAGAGATTAATTGGTACAATATGGACATCTAAAACCATAAATCAGATAAATGATATTGATAATTGAAAAACAAATGTGTACTAGGCAGATATATACTGATATGCAATCTTGCTCCCCTGTAGACAATGCTTATTTTTGATAATGTCTATTAGTAGAAGGAGAGTACCTTGATAACATTTGTTATCAAATCTCTTTTGGGTGATAGCATCATGCAATGACTCTTTTTATGTCAAATTAGATAAATATTCTGGAACTTTCTGATCTTCTCTCCCCTCTTCAACCTGGGGAATGACAAGGCAGAATACTCGGGGATTACTGATGAAGTGTATAAAAAACTAAACTTAATCAATTCCAATTTAAATCTCACTATTAGGTTGGCATTTCCTCTGATAAATTTTTGAAAGCAGATAATAGACTTTATGTCAATGCTTTTTCAGTTGATATGAAGCTATTTAAGTTACACCTATTATGTAAAATTACTCTTTTATTATTATTTTTTTTTAGTATCACAGAAAGCTCATACAATCATACCAGTGGTTTGATTGCAACTTTCCTGTTGCTGCTGTAATTGTGTTCACTTATACTTTATTTACGGAAACTTTGCCAAAGATTCTTTTATAGAACACATAGCAAGAACAGAGGAAGAACCACATTTCATGAATGAATTGTATGTAGTTCATATCAACTGAAAAATTGATACTACTTCGTATCTCCTGAAAAACAGGAGAGAGAGAGTAGTGTTTGTGGGCATCCAGGAGCTAGATCCAGGAGCCTGCCTACTGTAGCTCTACACCTCCTGGCTGAGTGGCTGCTGCTTTTCAAGGAGAGGTTGTCTCAGGGGCTAGGCAGACCCAGAGTGTCTGAGCAGCTTCCAATGCAGAGAACTTGTGGAGGATTTAACGTATTCAAATCTAAACATGCAGTGATAAGAATCAGCCTCAGAAACATAAACACTGCTTACAAATTATAAGAATTAATTTTGTGCAACTGATAACCTATTTATATATTAATTGCTATGCTATGTAAATGAAATAAGTAAAGGCAATATGATCTGTCATTAAAGATATCTTGAATGAAAACAACAGGTTGTGTGGACTACTTTTTATTTCTCCATACTTATTAGCACTCTACTAGTGATATATAAATTTTTGTGCTATATGGTTATTTATATGTGCGCTTTCTGTGACTTAATTTTCTCTTTCACAGTAATAAATTAAGAGACATGGTGCTTTAGATGCATAGCATTTAAAGGCTACTGGATGGAGGACAGGTCTTGTGCAAACATAGTCTTGAATAGTAGGAATAAGTTTGAATGTGGATATATATGATCTATAAATGGGGGAGAATGGGAGGGAGGGTGGGAGGGGGGAGAGAGAGAGAGAGAGAGAGAGAGAGAGAAATGTTAACACATTTCAGCAATTTGCCATATTTGGAAGGTATTGGCCACCATTTTGAGCACCTCTTGTTAATGTAGGGAACATAGATAATGCATTAATCTCATGATATCTCAATAAATTCAGTATTAAAATACACAGGTTTTTTCTTTTCCTGATGTACACTTCATGTATTTATTTATTTTTGTCTTTTTTGTTTTCAGAACTGGGGATTGAACTTAGGCCCTTGTGCTTGCCACGGAAGCACTTATTCCACTAAGCCATCTCCCCAGCCCCATATTTTTGTCTTTTTGAGACAGGGTTTCGCTAAGCAGTTAGTTCACACTCAACTTGAACTCATTTTGTAGCCCAGGCTGGTCTTGAATTGACAAAAATTCTCCTGCCTCAGCCTCCTGAGTGCTTAGATTACAGGAATATATCCCAATGTATACATTTTTTGGCAGACTATGTATGCATATATTCTTCAAAATGATATTTGCCTTATATATACACAAAACTTTATTATAAAGAAAATACTTCAAGGTAAAATGTTTCATGCAACTTAGTAGTAATGAAGTCCTTTGATTAAACCAGGTCTATGTTCTGTTGCCCCGTTTCATCTCACTTTGCCAGCTTCTGTGATGCAATGTGAAGCTGCTTTAATGAAAATGTGCCCAAACACAATCCAAAAATTAGAGCATCAGTTCACATGTATGTTATGGTATTTCAGGCTATTGTTTCTATTCTGTAAGTTGTCTCTATACTTAGATATTAGTTTCTGTTGCTTTACAAATTTTTTTTTGTTTAATATAATCTCATTTTTTTCTTTTTTGCTTTTATTTGCATATACTTTTCAGTCAGATCCAAAAATTGATTGCTCACCCCAATGTTGTCAAACCTTTTCACCTCTAATAAATTCATTTAAATATAAGGAATGTGTTTAAGGAATATATTGGCTATAATGTTGCTGTATTATGTTCTTTGAGAAACATGTAAATAATTAACTATACTTATCATAAAAATCATAAATATGTAAAGTAGTGCATTTTTGTTTATCTATTTTCAACCGTTTTGCAATGTATCATTACTTTCAAACATGGTATATGATAAATGCACAGAATCATGTGTCAATGTAAAAAAAAATAAGACAATTCACTGAACTAACTAGAGAAAGACAACACATAAATTTAGAGTTATAATTTCTGGTTAATTGAGTATTTTGCCATATTAAAAATAAAAAAGTTATGGTCTTCATTACATAGAGTCAATTTACAATTTATGAACCACACATTCTGTGTAAATTATCCTACTAATTAAAATTGATTTGTAGCTAAAAGATCAGATTTTACCACTAATTTGTAATCATTCAAAGACATACTCAGTATTGTGAGAAATTAGACATCAGATAGATGACAGAAGGCTATTCCACCACCTGTTCTGGCTAGTTAGTCATGTGTCCTTTCTTTTTACTTTTAAAAATTATATATTTACTTATTTATTGGGTACAAGGTCTCACTACACAGCTCAGACTCACAGTGATCCTCTTGTCTCAGCCTCCCCAGCACTGGGATTACAGGCATGAGGCATTGTGCACCCGAGATTCTGAGGCCAGCGTGGCATGAAGCATCAGGATTGAACCCGGGTCCTTGTGCTTGCCAAGCAGGCATGTGGGCCAT
The DNA here is from genome assembly GCF_000260255.1 of Octodon degus. Lineage (NCBI taxonomy): Eukaryota > Metazoa > Chordata > Mammalia > Rodentia > Octodontidae > Octodon > Octodon degus. The sequence continues at coordinate 4,142,784 of NW_004524581.1, read as the reverse complement.
AGAGCTATCTCTCCAGCGCTGACACAGGTGCTTTTAAAAGTCCATTTAGTGCCATACTTTATCCCATCTTTAATTTGTTGGTTTTTTTTTTTTTTTTTTTTTGTATTTTAGGGAAGGGTCTACAGAGTGTTCAGGATCTCACTACTAGATGTTGTTATTCTTGTTTAAAATGTGCTCTGAGTTAGCACTTATGTACATGCCTTACAGAATCAGTAGGTGTTAGGCAGGCTTTCAGGAGGGGAAGTGAGAGTGTTGTTAGCTGTGGCACACTTGTTAACAATTCCACAGTTTATAGTCTATGTCTTTGAACAGAAATACACAAAACAAGGTATACATTGATCAATTGATTAAAAAAAAGTTATAACCTGAGATTAGCAGGATACATTCTCATACTTCCTGAAGGTTTCTGGGCTTTGTATTCATTAATTCAATGTTATGGTGATTTTGTGGAACTTAACTACTGCATAAAATGAGATAGCAAACCGTTTTTATTTCAAAATGTGCACACAACGATTCTGTGGGGAAAAGCCATGAGTAAGATTAGTAAGGACATAGAGTTCCATTTTGGAGTGCTATTCATAATTCATGGAGGTACACCTCATAACATATGTGGGTGGCAACCCGAAACCTATTCCCTATTTACATCCTAATTTCTCTTACTTTTACATTAAGAAGGAGGGAATTTTTAAAATTATTAAACAAAATATATCCACTTAATATTACAGGTCAAAATAAAATCACCTCAACCATCCCATATGAAAATAAATGTCCAGTTTTAAATTAAATTGCTTTTTAATTAATTTGTAAATATTAATGAACTATTATGTGATTAGACAGACCCTGTATGCATTTCTCTCCACACAATACTTACAGTCTGTAGACAATGCTTAATCTTTAAGCTCCATGAAAGACTAATTCCTCAAAAGTTTGTCCTTTTTAGTGGGGAAAATTATCCTAATGCTGGAATCATCTGGAAATGTTTTATTTTATTCTTTTTTATTTTTCTTTTGCTTTTGCTATTGAATTTAATAATGTAGTCTATGTACCTCCCAAACGCTGTTATAAAATCACTTGTGGAAAAAAATACAAATTAAGTGAAATTCTCAAAAATGGCTAAAGCTGATCATCACTCTAGGCATCAAAGTTCCCTCACAAAGCGATATTAGTGATTTTTTAAGAATGTTTAAATATGCAGAAACTAGCCATCTGCATGGAGATCTTCCCTGAAAACTGGGAATAATAAAGTGTAGGACAGGGGTGGCAAGAGAGCTCAGTGGACCAAGTGCCTGTGTGGGCAATCACAGGCAATGGGATTTGATCCCTGGTTCTGCGCACTGCGCTGGCCTCACCCCCAGGCACACTGAGCCAGAGACCGAGTCCCGGCCCTAGTGGCACACACCTGGAATAGCCCTGCTGGGGAGGCTGAAAACAGGAGGATCGCTGTGCGTTCAAGCTGCATAGTGAGACCCTGTGCCAAATACATAAAATTAAATAAGTAAATAAATAAATAAATAGGGCCGGTGAAGTAGTTGAACAGTCTGAAGTGCCTGCTTAGACAAGCTTAGGCAGGTGCAGGGGACAACAATTTGATCCCAGGCACCACATGCCACTCCAGCCCCACCCTCAGGGCAGGCTGAGCCAATGAAAGAAAGAAAGAAAGAAAGAAAGAAAGAAAGAAAGAAAGAAAGAAAGAAAGAAAGAAAGAAAGAAAAACAGGACAACCCAGATTCTAATAGATATGTAGTACACTCCCGATCATACTAGAAGATCTGAATGTAAAGTCCTTTTATCCCCCAGACAATATTCATAAATTAACAATTCATTATTGCCCTGTGAAAATAAGCTTAAAATTTTACTTGGAAATCATCACTTCTATCTGGTATTATTTAGGAATGGTAAATTTTTGTCTATTTTTGAAGCTAAGCAGTTCTTTATTTTTTTTTACGTTTAAAGATGTCACCTAAAGAATTTATCATGGAATCATATTTCTGTTTGAAATTTGTAGGAATTACTGAAATCTGTATGACCAGATATATCCTATTGAAACAATTAAATTAGACAGTACAAAAATATTCTCAAATCTTGAAATGAAGACAATTGAAATTACTCTTTTTGTTAACCTTCGAATTATAATCATAAATGCGTGGACATTAGTTCTCTTATAGTCTAATGTCAATTTTTGGTGAATTTTGTTATCAAGTATATTTTCTTAATGGCAGTAAAAAAGTACAAGACAAGGTTTATTTTAAAGGAAGACATACTAGATGAGTACCCACTTATAGATGAGATTGTGAGTTGTGAAGCATTCATGACAGTGATAAAGGGACATTGGAAGGTACCATGTATTCTAATAAACTGTCGTATAAATATTTATTGCAAGAAATTGAATCTTGAATTTTGAGCCCAATGCTGATACATAGAGAATACTATTCTTTCTCTCTCTGTCTTTCTCTGTCTGTCTGTCTGTCTGTCTGTCTTTGTCTCTGTCTCTCTGTCTCTGTCTCTCTGTCTCTCTCTCTGTCTCTGTCTCTCTCTGTCTCTCTGTCTTTCTCTCTCTGTCTCTCCCTCTCTGTCTCTGTCTCTCTCT